>NC_080068.1:1997500-2329498 GCF_949987535.1 Balaenoptera acutorostrata | reverse complement strand
AGTGAATCATGAGAATTTTCTTTGTTTATGATTCTTACATTTTTATTTCTTTTTCTTGTGATATCACAAAGGAATACGGGTTAGAAGTAATGATAGCAGGTATCCTTTCTCCTTTCTTATTGCAGATGGAGAGTTTTCAACATCACCATTAAGTATGAAGAATGTAGCAGGTTTTGTGGGAGAAACCTCCCATGAGATAAACAGATTTACCTTCTCCTCCTGGTTTACAAAACCTTCTTATCATGGATGAATGCCAGAGGTCAACTTAGTTCCTTCTTCCTTAAGATGCCCTTTTTGAAATCTACGATTCTTTTATCTTGCCCCTTATTATTTATCCCTATGCATTTATCAATATTTTCTATCTTATTCTCCTGTTTAAAGTATGTAAGTCCTCTCTCACTATTAAACATTCAAGTGTTTTAACACTTGAAATCATGTCTTATTTTTTAAGAGTACACTGAATCTTTTAGCAGAGAGTTTAATATGTATCAGGTACCCATTAATTACTGATAGAATCCCCCAAAGTAACTTTTAATATATTCTGAGTTAATGACTGAAATTCTGTATATTTATTTTAGATAGTCCCCATTTTAAAGTGGTAAAGAAGCAATATAAACATAGTTATGATTCCATATTACTTGCTACAATAATATGAATATTTTTTCTTTCAGATTGCTGTTATCAGGGTAGAAATGACAATTTTATAAAACATGTTTCTCTAAATTGGAAGGTATCTTGCTGTCATCATCAAAGGTTTTGGACAGATTCAGTCTTGTTTGATAAACTGTGGGTCTTTTAAAGAAGCCAAAGAGAGACAACGGGACTCCTGCAGTTACAGACACCAGGAGAGAAGCAGAATTCTGGACAGATGGAGTAAGAACAGGTAAGAGGCTCATGTTTCAGGGGAGGTGATGGCTCCTGGTACAGGAACACGAGGTGGGGTTTATCCTTAATACCTGAAACCGTGTTTTCCAAAACCCCAATTACCAAAATGCTCCTGAGAGTCTCTACTTTGAGGGGATAGTTGTGTTCTAGAAGATGAATTGGGTCATTAACATCTCAGCAGCTCCATTTGGGGAACCCCAAACAGTCTTGAGAAGCAGAACTCATTTATCTTCAGGCCAGAGATGGGGACATTTAGCGGCGTTTCCCATTTCAAGTGAGATCTGTAGATGTGCACGTGGTAACCACAGGCAGGGGAGAGAGGCCCCCGGCACTCAGACATCGGCTGTGACTATAGATAGACAAGAGCTCCCTTCCCTCCAGGGACTTCTGGAGGGGTGACAGGGGTGTGCATCAAAGGGAAACGCGGCTCTGTGCTCATTAATCAGGTGGGTCAGAGCAATGGAATCTGAAGCACTCTGCAAAAGAGACACACATAGGAAATGCGGAGGAATCTTCACTTACCCCTAGTACATGCTATGGAGCATTTTTATCATTACTACAGTGTTTGATTTTCTCCACTAACTGGAGAAACATGAAGGGGCACACAGTGTTATTCCCATTTTACAGGTGAGGAAACAAGCCCAGAAACTTAATTAGCTTTGTTTAGATAACACAGCTAGCAAGTGATCTATCTTGAATGAGAATCTAGGTTTTGTTGTTTCTTAGGAGAGTGTTTTTTCCCATTGTTTAAATGGTCTGCCATCTTGGAGAATTACTTTGCAACTCTGTGCTTTAATTTCTAGTGGGTATTATGGGCATTATAGTAATACTTGGATGGTGAAAAAAATCAAATGAGATTTTATGTATATAGATGTGCGTTTGTGTGAGTGTACAATGGCTCACCTTGAATCAGTTGTAATAACTATCACATAATAATCAAAAAACTGATCCTTTGAGAGCACAGAGAGAAATGAGTCTTTACTAAAGCCATGTGCCCAAATAATAGTCAACATTTACTGAGAGTTTAAAATATGTCAGAGATTTTTTTCTAAGAACTTCATAGTTAGAACAAACTTCAAAGTTATCACTATTTCAATATTCACAGTACAATTGAGGAAATGAGGTAGAGAGTAGCTTACCCGAGGTTGCTTGCCCTAGGTCAGGGGCGAAGCTGGGAGTCACCCCAGGCAGGCTACTTCCAAAGTCTGTGCACTTGACCTGTTCTGTCCCTTCTTGTTTGATATGAGCAGGTATACATGATTTGTTACTAATGTATGCAGCTTAAAACAATTAGATAAACAATTTTATTTGTTTATATTTTGATGGACTATAGTTCAACGTTTTATGTATATTTTAGAGACAAATCTCTAAATGATAAAAATTCTGAGGACTATCATTTACAAGCATAATATTCAAGACTTCCTTAGCGTGAATAATCAAGTATCAGTATGATATCTACTTATTACGTTTTACATCTTGGTCAAAGCTACCTTAAATATGTGACAATACATGGCAAATTATTATCCCATCTCATTGTATCATAAAACCTGGTCAAGCTTTAGGTCTGTGATTCTCGGGTACATTGCATTGTGATCTAGGTATTTGTCCACTTTCCTCAACACTTTTACAAGCCAAAGTCAGGTTTAAACATACAGCAGGAGCCTATTGGATTAGGAAAATTAATCACTAAAGGGGAACTTAAAATTTAAGGGCTAGCCATAGAGAATACTTTTTAAAAAATGCATGACTATATAAATAGTGATGATTAAAATGATAACGTTTCCATAGGACACCCATGAAAATAGATTTTGTTGTTTTAAGTCTCTTATATTTTTGCACCAGCTGTTGGAACCCTTGTGTGTCTCCCATGATTGTGAGAATTACAGAACACTCTAAAAGCACCAGGGCTGAGACAGAGGTCCACTTAGCCCTAGCACAGGAAGAGCTGTGTTCTACCTCTTCTGACCTGGTGGAAGCAGCCTTCAATCTCTCTTCCCTTTGCTTGTTTTTAAAAACCCCATGACTCACTAAGAAAGTCTAATAGAGGAAGTCCATCTCCCCCAGGGGACAAAAGACCATCTATAGTTTGCAGTTTATCAGATTTTCCCTGGAGGCAGCAGAGAGGAACAGCCAGATGGGAGCACAGACATATGGTACAGAGCTTGTGGAAATGGTCCAGTTACTCTATGGCTTGTGTAATTTATGTTTTAAATGATTCTGATGAAAAGAAAAGGGAGTAGGAGAAGGTACAGAGACCTGTTTGAGATGACTATTGAATTCAGACTCCTTATTAACTGGAAATGTTTAAGAATCTATTCCCCTAACATGCTAAATTTAATTTAGAAGCATGAAGCCATATATAAACTTTGAAACCAGCAGCGGAGTTGTTACCCCTGAAGATTTGAAATGCGGTATGAATAATGCCTTCATGTCTGGCAACCCAGCAAACAGTATAGTGCTTAGAACATAATAAGCAATGTCAATTCATTTTGTGAGGAAAAGAAAACTCCTTTCTCTGAATTCAACTAATAGTTCAGATATAAGATTCCATGCATCTAAAACTGGCTGCCAGAGTCTTCTTCTACCACATCCTCTAGATGAACCATTTCTATATCGGGTGACAAAGCATGTTTCAGTGATGGGTCTCCTTCACAGCCTGGTCTCCCTTTTCTGAGTCCTCACAGGTGAGCAAAGCTCTTTCCACTCTGCACTTATCTATCTAAATGATCTAAATCTCCCATTCCACCATCCCACTCCATCCTCCGGAGAACAGCATCTCTAGACCCATCAGGAATTAGTTTCTGTCTACAAAAGATGCACTGTGAAGTAGAAACCCAAGATGCATGTGGTATTTTATGGTGACGTTTGGAAAACTTATAACGATGTTAACTTTTACCATAGTCCTCTGAACCTGGAAAACAGTGAAGGGTAAGAAATCCCTCCAGCTGTCCGTGCTCTAGGGAGCTGCTTCCTGAAAAGAACAGTTCTTCCCCATATAACTCAGATAAAACTCATGGATGGCCCTTGTCTACCTCAGACCCTCCAATTTCCCATTTCTTGCCTCGTAAATAAATAGAAGGACTGCTGCCCCACTGACCCTTTGGAACAAAATACTTAGTAATCAAACAAACCTAACCACCAGGCTTTCTTCCCTCTTGCCCACACCCTGCTCTCTCTACCTTACTCCTTCTTCTCTGTAAGAGAAAAACACTTTGGATAAACCCTGAGATGTTTGCTGAACTTAGGTGCAAGCTTTCTCTCTACTGCAATAGTCGTCCTGTGTTGCAATAGCTCTTTTTCCCTGCCTTGGTAATTGTCTTTTCAAATACAATCTCCTCTTATTAAGTCCAGATTTGTTCTTTATTTGATATATGCTTAGTTCCCAGGACTATGGTTAGAGGCTGGCCATTTCTTTCTTTCTTTCTTTCTTTCTTTCTTTCTTTCTTTCTTTCTTTCTTTCTTTCTTTCTTTCAAAGGAGAAGTCCTAATTCACCACATCTTAATATAAAGGGCTGTCTGAGAACCTTTCTGGTTTGTTAAATCCCTCATTTTTCTGCCTGGTAGTAGATTTAAGAAGTAAATTCGATTAATTTTCTATTGTGTTGTAGTTTTTTCCTTAGGTTTTAGTAATGCCCTCATCTGGATGAAATAAATATTTTAATTTATTATCAGTAATAATTAGAAATATAACCAGTTTTGTATCATGGCCCCTGAAAATTCTCCAAGATACTTCATTGACAGTAATGGAATAAAGAAATTTAAAAGTAATGGCTTTGATTCCATAGCGACTTGGTGGTTTTTAGGCTTACTTTATTATTTTTTTTATTGAATTATAGTTGATTTACAATATTGTGTTAGTTTCAGGTGTACAGTAAAGTGACTCAGTTATATATATATATATATATATATATATATATATATATATATATATATATATATATATATAAAGCTGTAACTTCTCCTGCCTGCTTTTTCGCATACACATCTCTTTTATATGAGTTTGTTCAAGCTCCTGTTAACTCATGATTGGATTACTCAGCTGCTTTTTAAAAAATTTTATTGAAGTATAGTTGGTTTACAATGTTGTATTAGTTTAAGGTGTACAACAAAGTGATTCATTTATGTATATATATATATATATATAATATATATATATTTTTTACATTCTCTTCCATTATACATTATTACAAGATATGGAATAAAGTACCCTGTGCTATACAGTAAATCCTTGTTGTTTATCTATTTTATTTATAGTAGTATGTATATTTTAATCCCAAACTCCTAATTTATCCCTCTCCCCTCTTCCCCTTTGGTAACCATAGCTTGTTTTCTATGTCTGTGAGTCTGATCTGTTTTGTACATAGATTCATTTGTATTATTTTTAAGGTGCCACATATTAGTGATACCATATAATATTTGTCTTTCTCTGTCTGACTTACTTCACTAGTGTGATCATCTCTAGGTCCAACCATGTTACTGCAAATGGCATTATTTCATTCTTTTTTGTGGTTGAGTAGTATTCCATTGTATATATGGACCGCGTCTTCTTTATCCATTCATCTGTCAATGGACATTTAGGTTGCTTCCATGTCTTGGCTATTGTAAATAGTGTTGCAATTAACATAGAGGCACATGTATCTTTCCAAATTAGAGTTTTTGTCTTTTCTGGATATATGGCCAGGAGTGGGACGGCAGGATCATGTGGTAGCTCTATTTTTAGTTTTCTAAGGCCCCTCCATACTGTTCTCCATAGTGGCTGCACCAACTTACATTCCCACCCACAGTGCAGGAGGATTCCCTTTTCTCCACACCCTCTCCAGCATGTATAATTTGTAGACTTTTGATGACAGCCATTCTGACCGATGTTAGGTGATACCTTTCGAGTTATTTTAATGTATAAACCCCTGTAGAATTAAAAGCAATGCAGAAAAAGCGTCCCTTTATAAGAGAAAAGTTAGGTGCAGTTTAGTATAATACAAAGGAATAAAGCTAGCACAAATACTTTAAATCCACGGGGGTAGGGTTGTGTGTGTGTACGGAACTCAAATCCTATTTTAGCTAATGGTTTCTCTCTCCTATGTATCTAAACCTTTTATCAGACATTCTGCACGGACTTGATGCTACCATTTGAGCTTCACCTCCATTCCTTTCCCTGCTGTGAAAGCACAGAAAGCAGAGTGAACAGTACTGAGAATCAGCATATCCACAAAGAAAACTTAAAGGGCTTGGATTCTCAGGAAACTAGTGATGTTAAGCAACACAGACTACAAAATAATATTCTGTTTCCTCATGTTAGAGAGCTTTGGACAACATTTTGGTTATCAGATCTTTAATTATGATGGGCCCAGTGGCATAAGCAGTGTTTCTTATATAGACTTGACCCCAGCCCCAGTGAGCTGGTGTGTTCTGATGATCCGTATTTTAAACAGCCTTCATAGATTATGCACTCAATTTAGTAAACCATTGATAGACCATCACAGCATTACTAGACTGTTAGAGAGGCAAATAAACATGCAGTATGCTTTGACTAGAATCCGATGAAATTTATTGATCCCCTCTCCAAAATAATGAACACAGGAACACGTACATAATTTTTCATAAAATTCTGGGACATTCAGAGATCTCATCAAGTCTGGAGCCCACCTATGGTTTCTTAACAAGAGATTCATTGTCTCCACTGAAAGAGCTTATTTTAGTCCATCTTACATTCATTTTATAGATGAGGAAACTGTAGCCTTAATATTTTGATTAAGATCACACATACAGGGAATTCCCTGGTGGTCCAATGGCTAGGACTCTGTGCTTTCACTGCTCGAGGGTCTGGGTTCAATCCCCGGTTGGGTAACTAAGATCTCACAAGCCACAGAGCACAGCCAAAAAAAAAAAAAAAAAAAAAAAGAAATCACACATACAGACCACACATCCTTTTCAGTTTTCAACAATTTAAAGGTCAAATTTAACTAATTTTGACTAATTTTTAACTAAATTTAACTGATTTTCAAATAATTTATTCTAAGGTAATGTTTTCTCTAATGCAAACATAAAAATCACGATCAATAAATTCAGTTTGTGAATTCAGTTTGAGGATAAATTAACTTTTCCCTAGACATTATTATTATTTATGGAGCTACTTACTCCTGACTTTGAAGACATTAGAATTAATACTGGTAGTAACATGCCATTTTAGTATCAACGTAAAATGCATTGACTCATACTGATGAAAATTTTATTTTGTATTCTGGGTATGATAGGAGGCAACCTGTATCATGCTAAATTAAGTTCTCTGGAATTAGAAAGCAAAAATGGGAATTATAATTGCAGACATTTTTGTAAGCATACTTTTTGCCCTATCATCTTCAAAGAATGATTCGTCTTATTTTTCTCTCTTTACAGAATTCATTTTATTAAAAGCATCTTCACTTTGAGAAGTGTATTGGTGAATATCCTCTTAGTCACGTTAATGAAACTTGGTTCTAGAAATCCAGGAGGAAGAACAAATGTAATGACTTCTGTAAATGAGGAGATCGTGTGGACAGATGTAGAATCCTTTCAGAGGAGAAGGGTCAGTGAGCGTCAGAAAGCGCTGGGTAGTTTCTAACGGGAAGAAGGAAATGGAGGAGAGAGAGAGAGAGAGAGAAGGGGCAGAGAAAAGGCAAACTGGACCAAGAGAACACAGCACAAAGCAGAGGTTTCAAACTCACACTGCAGTCAGTTTCTTCCATCATTATTTGGTTGGGAGATACTCTCATGCCTGAATTTTCCCATAAATTACCTTAAATTATGTTCAAATTTAAATTATGCTAAATATTGGTAACAACTGTGTACACCTGTGCTTCCCTGTTGGATGTTCCTGCTCTGATGTACTTTATGAGCATTTACAGCTTTAATGAGGCTGTTTATTTGTAATTGATCCGTATAGGAACCCACTGCTGCATTGCATGCAATCTGAGTTATTTTCAGTCATCTCTGAAGACGTCATTTGAAATAAAATATATGAAGTTGCTTACGACCTGGGAGAGAGATAGAAGACATTTTAAAAGGACAATCGATGACCACACTCTCACCCTGCCTTCAAGATTTCACACTTACTGTTTCCCACACCTGTGATCTTTCTTTTAATTGGCCATCACCTATGCATGTTCCAGAACAAAAGCGGGAGTGTGGGCTCAAGTCAAGAACATCTACATTATTGCCTTCTCTCCTCAACTTCCTTGACGTTTGGTCTTGGTCAAGTCAATTTCTCTGTGCCTCACTTTAGTTCACTATTAAATAGGGAAAAGTTAGACCTTCTAACATCACCTTCTAAGTGACTATTTTGAGGGTGCAAAGAGATAAGAGAGGTTAAAGAAGCTTCGTATTTTAAAAACGGACATACATATTCTGAAATCCAAGCATATTTTGGGTCTTCAAAGGTGTTCAGTGTAAAACATTAATAAACAGAAAGCTCAGTTAAAGAGAGTTGGGAGACCAGAAGGAAAGTTCTCATGCCCTGTGATAATGGCAGAGCCCAGCAAGAAGGAGAAAGTCCCCTCTTCTTTTTTTTTTAAATTAATTAATTAATTTTTGGCTGTGTTGGGTCTTCGTTGCTACGCACGGGCTTTCTCTAAAGCGGGGCTACTGTTCGTTGTGGTATGTGGGCTTCTCATTGCAGTGGCTTCTCTTGTTGTGGAGCACAGGATCTAGGCACGCGGGCTTCAGTAGTTGTGGCACATGGGCTCAGTAGTTGTGGCGCACGGGCTTAGTTGCTCTGCGGCATGTGGGCTCTTCTCGGACCAGGGTTCGAACCTGTGTCCCCTGCGTTGGCAGGCGGATTCTTAACCACTGCCACCAGGGCAGTCCCCCCTCTTCCTTTTTTGACAAAGACTCAGCCACTGAAAGGCCATGGCCTCTTTGTTGACTACAACCCTCTGAACTTCCTTTTTCTCTGTATACAAGAATTCTCCTTCCCTTGCCATGTGGGGACTTGCATGTGGCTCGTCATGGTTGTAAACTCTGAATTGCAATTCTCTGCTGATCCCAATAAACCCATCTTTGCTGGAGAAAAAGCTGGCTGTCTGTTTGTTTCAGGTCAAGGTAAGTATTTCCTTTCTTTTCTTGAGGGCACAGTACCTCCTGCTCAATAAGACAAAAGCTATGCACTCTGATTTGTTTTGTCTTTGTCTTTCTCTTTGGGTTCACTCTGATTAGCACAAGTCCTTCTTTGAGTCCAGTGATCCGATTTTCATCCGTGTTAGCTCTGTTATGGGGCTGCAATGTTGTTCTCTCAAACAGCTGTTTTGATTCTTATTTTTATTTCCTCAGTGCTCCCTTTTTAGATAATAATACCTTGTAACCTCATCATTGTGGTCTTACATTATTGAATTTGTGTTCTAATTTTATTGTCTTTTTATTTCTTCTGATCATTCCATCACATTTTCTTCCAAAATAAGCTCCCTATTCTATTCCTTTCTTTTTGTGTACTACACGGCGTGGTTTCTTCTTTCATTAATCTTTATCGTAAATTCTTCCCTCCTTTCTTTCTTATGAGCTATTGCCTTTATTACGTATACCGCAATGCTGTGCTAAGCTACTTTGTCACTTGCTCATGTTCAAGGGAGTCAGGCCTTCCAATCACTCTGTCTTGAAAGCAATTTTCCTTTACATCAAGTAACTCCCCACTTATGTAACTGGAACTGTTTGTCTTCCTTCTGAGCTCCAGGTAGAGGCATGTTTTATCCTGTGTGTGCAGTCTGCGTACGTGCGAGAATTTCCGTTGGGTCTTCTATTCTTTCTTCTAAGATTCTGGCAAATATCATCTTCCAGCATTTAAGACACCTGTTTTTATGAGGAGATTAACTCTGGGCTTCTAGTCACTACAACGTTTCTGCAGAGGCACTGGGAAGTGGCAACATTTGACACTTCGTGCTTCTGCTGAAACCCTGCCTGTTATGTAAAAGCTCCTACACTTTCTCTCTGTCTTTCTCTGTCTCTCTGTTGCTCTCTCTCTCTTTTTTTTTTTTTTTGCTTTTGCCCAGAGTGTCTACTTGTTTTCTTCATCCACTTTTTGCCAAATCCAAGTGTGGAATTCTCACAATTGTGTCACTTAGTCACTCATCTTCTTTCTTGGTATTAATTCTGAGAGTGGTGTGTGTCTGTGTGTGTGTGTGTGTATGACTGTGTATTTTGGGCATAGTATGGAGGCTGGGTTAGGGTATCGAAATCTTTCTTTTTTTTCTGAAATGAGGTGGTATGAGGTGAAATGAGGTGGTAATGACCCTCCCTTTTCTTCTTGGTTACCACTATGAATTCTCCTCTTTTATGATTTGTTGTTTTAGCTTCCTTTCATTAAGCATTGGGAGCAATAATTCTGATTTGAGTTCTCTCCATGGTCTTTCTTACTCTCCACGGTATTTCTTAAGTCTTTTGTACATAAACTCAGCAATGGCAGGAATGGCATCTATATTCCTTTTATAACCTCTCTAGTAGAATTCTGTGGCTTCACCTGACCCTACATAGAGCTACTGAACTATAGAAACAAGGAAAGTTAGCCTTGAGCATGCATGTTCTTTTGTTAATCTTTTCAGTCCTGTCACCAGGGTAATATATTCCACAAAGGTAGAAGCTCTGAGATTGATGGGAGTTTGGTAAGGAATACTCTTTGGCATCCTGAGATACAAACTAGGTGAGAATTGAATGCAATGATAAGGAAATAAGAATATCTTCCCCTTTAAAATTGGGAGGGATTAATTATTAAGACCTCATCTGAGACAGAAAGACACACTAAGCTTTTCAGTAAATCAAGCACCTTCTTTCATTTATTAATCTGATTAATACAGAGATAAAATCATTTAGGTAAATAATGTAAAAAAGATGCAGGCAGTTTAGAAAGAATGATCTTTGGGCATCTGGAATCTGTTTCTACTCCACATTTTATTTGCAGTATCACTTAAAGTCAAGTGAACCAAACTCTCTAAAATTTAAAGTCAACAGTAAAAGAAAATTGTCAATATTCCATCATGGAATGGTGTCTAGCCATAGTGCTCATGTTTACTTTCAGATTAGATACCTTCAGACACGATTAGACACCTTCACTGTATTCTTTGCAATCTGCATCTTCTTTTGATTCACTAAGAAATGTTGATTCCATAAGAGAAAAACTTAATTTCTTCTAAACAAAAGTTCCTTGCAGGTGTTAAAAACAAAAAGCGTCAGGTTGACAAGTGCTATAAAATAATAAACTCCTCATTTATTATACATTCCTTCTCTTTCTCTGCATAGCAATAGATTGATGTAGTGGAGGGGGGTTGAATAATGGATCCAGAGCAAATGTATTCAACGTTGTTCTCTGAAAAATGACTACATAGTTGAGAATAACAACAATTCTCACTCCAAAACTATGATTGAAGAGGGTCAGTCTTTTACCCTTAGGGCAATTAAGCAGCAAGAATGATTCTCAAGTGACTTTCTTTGTACTTAGATGAATCCTTTAGTTCTTTTCAGCAAATCTATTTATTGATAAAATCTCTGTAACATCATTCCATTTTGTGAAATATTTCAACCGTAGTTTTTTAATATACTATAACGCATACATAGAGGGGCAACTCATGTCTCTGGGTGACAGCCAAACATGATTGAAAAAAAAGTTTGAAAATGGAAGAAATTTCTTTTAATAATACTTTTAAGTATCCAAAGTACTGAGGAAAAAGACTTTGGGAGGTTTTGTCGTTGTTGTTGTTATCTAGCTTTCACCCCCATTGTCAACCAATCCCTTACACACAGACACTGAAACTTTATTAAACATTCCTTTTGTCTAAAAGTATGATAAAATATATTTTGCCTATTTATATAATTTAGCATGAAACTATTTTCCTTCATAATAAAAATCATGTATTTCATTATACTTTTGAGGAAAAGAGGTTTCCTATTAGGAAAGCAATTTTATGGAATATTTAAAGAAAGGGCATATTAGAAAAGAATAATTCAATAGTTCTTGGGAGATTTTTTTCTTGTGTTAAGGATAGAGGCTACTTAAAAGGATATTCAGAACTATATTATTGTTCTGGAAATTTTCATTTCTTATTCCATATATATCTGAGTCCATCCTGTCTAATCTTTTAAAACTTAGTCCTCACTTACTCTTTAATTGTTAACAACATACAAAATGCTCATTATGTGCCAGGCACTGTTCTAAGTAGTTTACAATTGATAGCTCACTTAATCCTTAATCAGATGAGATAGGTATTCTTACTGCTGTTCAAATCCTCAGGTCCTGCATCCATAAATTCATTCAGCCAGGGATGGAAATATTTGGAAAAAAGTTCCAGAAATTTGCAAAGAGCAAAACTTGAATTGGTTGCATGCCGGCAACTAGTCACATACAATTTACATTGCATTAGGTATTATAAGTAATCTAGAGATGACTCAAAGTATACAGGAAGATATGCATAAATTATATGCAAATACTATGCCGTTTTACATAACGGACTTGAGCATCCGCGGATTTTGGTATCTGCCAAGATCCTGGAACCAGTCCCCCTGGGATGCCGAGGGACGATTGTATATTCATGTGAATCAACTCTTCTTCCACAGAGAAAGGTGGATGCAGGATGCTTGTCAGTGGCTTAAGGGAAATGGCGCAGGTGTGTTTCTCCCCTATTCCCTCAGAAAATGGGCTGTTAGAATCGGGATTCATAGGAAACTATACTGATGTCTCCTTCCTTTCTCCACTTTCTACACAGCCTAAGGAAGGAGGAATGTATCTATTTATGTACCTATTTATGTATGCATGTATCTATCTATCTACTTATAATGGTAATCAGAAAACTTTAAAGTCTTTGCCTTGATTGTGTTTCGTAAATACTGCTCAGATTTTGTTATCAGGAGCACCTTTAACTTGTTCACTTGGGCATTCTCTTATTATTATTATAATATTATAATATCTATTATATTATATAATCTATCATTATTCCTAGTGGACAGTTTTCATCATGTAAGATGTTCTGGGGTCTTACATTAGCATCATAAATACACTATGTGAGTAGAGTCAAAATATAAAATTAATTCTTATGTCATAAAAGTGGGAAAAGTTTGGGAATTGAAGGCAGTATGAATAAGAAAATGATATATGGTTCTACAAAATTATATTTCTTATATATATTCTGTATTTATATCATACATAATATATATTCTAGAACATAATATATATTCTCTATATAATATAATAATATATTAAATATATAGATAATGTTTATTAGAATATATAGAGAATATTTATTAGAATATATAGAAAATATATATATTCTATGAAGCCATCCTGCCTAATCTTTTAAAACTTTATCCTCACCACTCTTTAACTGTTAACCACATACAAAATGTTTATTATGTTCCAGGCACTGATCTAAGTAGTTTGTAACTGGTAACACTTTCATCCTTATGACTTATTGGCTGAGATGGGTGTTATCACTGGACAAAGACAACCAGTCCCAGAGAAGTCAAGTTACTTACTTGGATGCCATGGAAAGCTCCAGAAAGCACAACCTGAGACACAGGCTTGCATGCACACAGTTTATGAAGGAACCAATCTTAGGAAGCAAGAGTAAGGGATGAGGAGAACGGAACAAGGAGGGGGAAGCCAGCATAAAGATGCATCGCTGAGCTGTGGACCACTGTGGGCTCCACCAGGACCTCACGGGGAGCCGTGTCTGCCTGAGGGACCAAGCTGAGGGTTTATCCAGTAGCTCTCTTCTCCTGTTCCTTGAGATTTGGCCTTAAGAGCATAACCTCCCCACACTCGTGCGGTGTTTGCATAAATGTCAGCCGTCTTTGTCAGGTGTCTCATCCCTCTGCAGCAAAGACCCTGTGCTCACATACGGTGCACACTTCACTTTGGCCACCGTGAGTGTGAAGGAAGTGGGAGCTGCTCAGAACTGTTCACCGTGGCATGGCTGGAATCTGAGGATGTGAGCTGGTCCAAAGGGAATATCCACATGGTCCATCCTTGCTTCACTTGCACCCACTCACAACATGCATAAGTCAGTCTTTCACACTTGATGCAGGAGGGTTAGTGGAACAAGCTCTTGTCCTTGTTACTTAGCTAGTTCCAAGGTCAAACCCAGTATTCCCTATTTCCTTCTTCTATCACCACTCATTCTATATTTTCCTCACGTTTGCGCATCACGTCACCTGGGCTGACATTTGCCTGACTGATTGACCTATACCTCAAAGCAAGGCTTTTATGGCATTAATAATCTTGCTCTTCCTGGGCTAAGATTGAATGCAATTGACCAATCACTACGATAACGTGGTGTGGGAGCATCAAAAACTATCTTAGTGGACCCCAGAATTCGAGACATGGGGACTTACCTGGTGGTCCAGTGGTTAAGAATCCTCTTTCCAATGCAGGGAACGCAGGTTCGATCCCGGTCGGGAAACTAAGATCCCACTTGCCGCAGGGCAACTAAGCCCACGCACCACAACTAGAGAGAAGCCCGCATGCCACAACTAGAGAGAAGTCCCGCGTGCAGCAACAAAGAGTCCACGTGCTGCAACAAAAGATCCTGCCTGCCGCAACTAAGACCCCATGCAGCCAAAAAAAAAAAAAGGCCATAGATCTAAATTTAAAAAAAAAACGTATTTGAGACACATTCTTCTCTGTCCCTTTCACTGTCAGCATTCTGAGCTCTTTATGGTAATAGGGTTGATTACCTACCTCCTAGTATAATAATTCTTTTTTTATTCTTTCTGCTCCCCTGGCAAAAAAATAAATAAATAAATAAATAAGGTGAAAGTGATCAGTCAAGTTGTAGCTTGATGAGTCATCTTTCTAGGTAATGCAATATATGCTGCCATGTGGAACCCGCGTGGTTTCTGCTTTTTCATAAATGATTCCCTTGGTCTGAGGCGATGTGTATGAGTAACACATCCATAGATCAATGGTTCTGTGATGCTGAAACCAGCAGGCACCCTGCAGCTTGGAAAAAGAACTCTAAATTAGCAGGTGTCCATTCCAGTAAAGAGGAATCACTGTATCTTCCAGGCTAGAAGAGGCTCAATACAGTTCTCTTGCATCAGTCTCCGAAGCTAGTGAGACAGCCGTTCTGTTCCTAAATTGACTGGTGGTGAGAGGGAGTCCATGCTGTTGATTCCAGGCCACCATGACCATTCCATTTGTGGCCCTTTATCCCATGTATTGGAATTGTTCAGGACAGAGACTGACTGAGGACCACAGGGTAAGTCAACCCATCTATGTGGTTGTTGAGTTTCCCCTGTGTTGGTTCTCTGGTTTGATTAATAAAAGACACGTATATCTCCATACTTAATTTCACTTCTGTACATTCATCCACAAGCTCCTTGCCAGATTCTTGTCTCTGATCTTTTAATTATATTTCTCTACAACCTCTGATTAACCAGTAAAACCAACCGTCATTGTCTAGAATTCCATGTATGTGCAAATCTTAGTGACTTCCCTCTCCAAACAAATTAACCAATCAAACGTGTTCCCTGCAGCTTTGCTGGTGGTAGGATTTCTCTCCATGTCTATCCTTTGGGACCACACATGTGTAACGCTCTCCGGCCCCAGCAATCCATTTTCAATTTACATTCGCATCTTAAAGCAATACATCTTCAAGTGAGGTTTGCCCTCTTCTGTAAGATGGTGGTAGGGAACACCCTCCCGTGAGATCATAAGTGCGAGGTAAGAGACAAGCTTCAGTGGGAGAGAGAGATGGGTGATGTGAGAATCTGGCCACTTGATCATCTAACTGCCTTGTACCCTATACCCTTACCTGTACCCTATAGACCTCAGGTGTGATACCAAATGTCCTGCTTCCATTGTAGCGTGGATTGTGTAGCACCACTCAACTCTATGACTGGGTGAAGCTGACAATATCTGATCCAAGGCCGGCAGTTCCAGCTAAAGAGTCCTATGTTCTTTCATGACAAGGCACATTTTCAAGTTGTCTTCTGTGGCTTTGATCCAGAACCCTATGGTTCTGTAATAACACTTGCTGGCAATTTCCAGAGACTCCACACTGCATCCTTGTTCACCACAGATACATCTAACATCGTTAAATCTGCTGGGTCCTAGGACTTGGCTGGCTGGGTAGCTTTCTCTACAGCCTTGGACCTGCTGTAGAGCCCATTCTTGTTACTGGCCGCACCTGACATTGACAACCCTACCAATCCCATGAACATGGCTTGGAGGATCTTTCTCCAGCTTATATATTGCTTCCAAAATCCAAAGGAGCTACCAATTCCTATAACACTTAGTAACTTAGTGGTAAGAGGCCAAGTGCAACAGCTTGTCTTTTACCTAGGGTGGGACATCTTGGCTTGCCATAGACTAGGGTATTTCTAAAAACTTTAATATGTGACAGGCCCCTGAATCTGCATATTTTCCCCTTATCTTAAGCATGCACGTGTTTTAAAAGTATTCAGAGTACTTGCCACTTTCTACTCATCTGGTCTGTTTCACACTATGCCGTAATATGATGGACAGATGTGGTCTTCAGAAGAAGGTTAAGATCATTAAATTGCTGGAGACTATATTGTAAGTAATCAGATATATCTTTCCTATACCATTTAGTGTCTAACAAAATATTATTTTATTTAAAAATAGTGGGGTTTTTTTACAATTAGATTATTCTCTCCCAGTGAATTATAAATTCCTTGAGTACAAGAGAGCATACACATTTTATTCCTTTTATAGCCGCAGATATTAGTAAGATGTCTTGCTTATCATAGTTGATATAAAGATGGTGAGTGGAATTGAGTAAAACTCGGTGATTACGAAGATAATAATTTATGATCTGGGGAAGTGTTAAATTGAGTTAATTAAGGAAGAATGGGATAACACATGCATCAATAGTGAGAAAGAGTGAGGAATTAAAAAATCAAATATTTTTAGTGTGACTGTAGTGTGCTGACCAGTACTGCTTGTCTAGTATAGAGTCAGCAGTGTGATCCCCTTGGCTGGGGAGTGAACACCATCGCTGAGATTCAGAAATAAGCCCAGGACGTTTAGGAATGGCCAATTGTCATCCTTTGATCATTTCTTATTAGCACCAGAAAAACACAGGCCATTATTTTCAAGTGTATTTTTAGCCAGTTACATGGCTTTACCATGGAAATAGCATAATTTAATTAAATATTTTTAGAAGTAAAATAAACATCCTGGAATTGTTTCCACATAAAATAGTCATTATTTCTTCCTTATTTCAACAGCTGCTACAGTTATTTTTTAAAATTCCCATTACTTTATGTTCAGGAAATCCTTTCCTACATTCTTTATTCATATTCTGGAACTGGTTTCCACCACTGCTATGCATTGCATCAGATAATCTATTTAAATAAGGGACTGGTCACATCCTTGGATCAGAATGGTCCTGGTCTTTCCTCCACAGGAGAGGTGCTAGAGTCAAGATAAACACAGATTCTGGTAGGTATTCAATAATAAGTATTTTGTTTCTTAGGCCAAAAAGCCTTAATACTCCTCCAAATATACTCAGCCTGTAAGTTTAATTAATATTAACGAAGTAAGTCAGGTAAGATAACTAAATTTTCTGCTAATTGAGTGACTACATTGATTCAGCTTTCCCCTTAGGTTTGTCCCGTAATATTTTTATTATGAAACATTCCAAGTATTCAAAACCTATTTAAAAGGTATTTTTAAAATACATCTTTAAAAATCTTAATGTTTTATCATTTCTTCATATCATTATGTACACATACCTGGTACATTCAAGAAGTAGCTGCAGTATCCTCTCTGTATCCATTTCTCTCCCATTCTCCACACAGGTAAATATTATTCTCAATTTTGTGTTATATCCCATGCAACATATATATATGTGTGTATGTGTGTGTATATATATATATATATATATATATATATATATATATATATACATACATACATATATATTATTGTTCTATGAGTTCTAAGACTTTGATATTTCACATGATGGATTATGGGGGTTATGGATTTGAGGGAAGAATACCATAGAAGTAAAATGCTTTTCTCATCTCATCATATCAGGGGGTGCATGAGTTCAATTCAACTTCTCCCTAGTGATGTTATCCTTGATCATTTGCTTAAGGGGGTATCTGCCCAACTTCTCTTCTACAAAGATGGTATTTTTCCCCCTTCCACACTCTATCCACTGGAAGTGACTCACTGAGTCTAGACCACACTTAGGAGAGAAGAGTTAAGTTCCCTGCTAATCCCGTCCTCTTTTTGTGATAAAAATGGATGATGAGTTATAGCAACTCAATACAAACAACCCATTCATGACCTAGACATTTCGTGTATAAAGATTTTGGTCACCCCAACAGGCAAGGAACATACCAGCTCAGGCACTTGCTGATGACAAAAGGAATATGGAATTATTAGGGGAAGAAGAAGGTCTAAATGTCTGCTATTTCCACAGGATTAGTTGCAGAAATAAAGACAGCATTTTTTGAGTGCTTTTGCTTATGTTGCAAAGAATATATTTGTATATGTGGCTGTATTATATATATGTGTGTGTTATTAATGGATTTGAACTCCATGGGTCCACTTAAACATGGGTTTTTAAAAAATAAATATGTATGACAGTGCCATCTGATCTGGCAGTTTGTTGAATTTGAGGATGGGAACCTGGGATACAGGGGGCTGGCTATAAAGTTATACTAGGACTTGCGACCCGCTGCTTCACTTCTGCCTCTGAGTCTCTCATCAGTGACTTTCTTTGGTCATCTGGCTCTGCTTTAAACTCCCGGCTCCCCGCACAATTGTGTAAGTTCCAGATATTGTAATAACTTTCTTATTCCACGGCGCTCACGTTGCTTCTGCTTCCTGGAGTGGCCACAACTAGTACAAGTCCCTTCCCACTTTATGTCCCAAGTCTCTAGTCTCCTACTTATCCTTTTATCTCTTGTTATACAGGCTGGATGACTTACTAATTCTCTCCTGGAGTTCAATAATTCTGTATTAGCCAGCAATGTGCTCTTAGACTATCTGTGACTTTTTATTCACTTTTTTCCCTATATTTTTTAGTTTTAGAAGCTGTATTTTTGTTCTTTCTCTAAGTGTCCTTCCTTATACACTTTTTTCTTGTTTTATGTTTCTTTTTTTTTAGGATTTTAATAATTTTAGATGTGTCACTGTATGGTTTCTTTCAGACGGTCAACTATTTTCCAAAGTTTTCTGGAGGATCTTAATCAGCTATTTATTATGTCTATGGACACTCCTTTGTGGTAGAACCTTGTGAATTTTGTAATTTTGAAATGTGAGTTTTTCTTCATGGATTTTTTTTCAGTGCAAATCATGAATAACTTGAGTGGCATTATGTTCTTTTGTGCTGTGGTTTTTATTTCTTTTTTGTCAAGCACCCCAATGGTTTCAATGGTGAGGATTATTTTATATTACTTTTTTGCCTTCAATTTCCAGAATGTGAAAGTAGTCTAAAATCTAACCCCACACTGTGTGAGGAGATGCTTCTAATCAGGGGAAACTACTACCCTCTGAACCCAATATACACCTTGACTCAGGTAAACGATCTTATTCTCTCTCCATACTTTTGGGGGAATTTTTATTGGTACGTACTGACTAACATCACTAAATTTTGTCATCAAGACAGATTATTTTACACGTTTTAATATGGCAGTTTGAATAAGTGATTGCTAGTCAAGCATGGACTATATAATTCAATAATGACAGTCAAGGTACTTTTAGTATTAAATATTATTAGCTGATTTTATATGATTTAACTATTAATCTATATTAAATTAAGCTCTTACTAAACATGACATTTTGTAAAATTTAAGACCTATTAGCATCTTGATATGTACACTGTTATATTTTGATGTATTTTATTTACTATGCCTTGATAGGTTTTTAGTTAGGACATGGATCCATTTGCACTTGAGCTTAGTGTGTTAGTCTTGATATACTACTTAATATTTCTGAGAAAATACCACTTAGGAATAATAATAAATCCAAATACAGAAAATTAATTGATTTGGGACTTAAATGCTAATGAAGAAGTTTGTGCCTGCATAATTATATTGAATGAAGCAGAGACTTCATAAACCAAACGTATTTTAACCCAATGAGAAACATTAAATTAAAATAAATTCACTCATTATTTTTTCCAAAAAGTTTGTTGATCACCTAATGTGGGCCAGGCAGTGCACTGGATGCTGGGAATTCACTGGTGCACAAAATCTATTTCCTATTCTTATAACTCACACACTAGTGGAAAAGCTGACATAATGACACACACACACACAAAAGTAAAATTACAGCTGAGTGATAAATTAAAAATTAAATAAACACAGTCGCTATGAGAGCACTTCCGTGAGGAAGTGATGCTGCAGGTGATATTTGATGAAGTCAACTAGGAGAAAATGCGAAGCAGTGGCGGTGGGGATGAAACTGTGGAAGATGGAGCATTGTGTGCAATTGACATATCTACAGTTTCAGGAAATGAAAAAAAGAGGAATTCAGCCAAAGCTTGCTGAAGTTAGGAGACCAAGATGCATGAGGAGATTTGGAAGGCGGTGGGGCATGTACCACGCAGGTTTTGAGGCTATACTGAAAATATTGGTCTTTAGTGGAGGAGCAGTTAGGAGGCATAGAGAGTTTTATGGGTGTGCAAGGGGGATGGAGATTTTAAGAAAGTCTCCTTTAAATTGACTAATCTTTTCATCTGTGGTGTCTAATCTTCTGTTAATCCCATCTCAAATTTTTTTTTAAAACATCTTTATTGAAGTATAATTGCTTTACAATGCTGTGTTAGTTTCTGCTTTATAACAAAGTGAATCAGTTATACATATACATATGTTCCCATATCTCTTCCCTCTTGCATCTCCCTCCCTCCCACCCTCCCCATCCCACCCCTCTAGGTGGTCACAAAGCACCGAGCTGATCTCCCGGTGCTATGCGGCTGCTTCCCACTAGCTATCTATTTTACATTTGGTACTGTATATATGTCCATGACACTCTCTCACCCTGTCACATCTCACCCCTCCCCCTCCCCATATCCTCAAGTCCATTCTTTAGTAGGTCTGTGTCTTTATTCCCATCTTGCCACTAGGTTCTTCATGGCCTTTTTTTTTTTCCCTTAGATTCCATATATATGTGTTAGCATACTGTATTTGTTTTTCTCTTTCTGACTTACTTCACTCTGTATGACAGATTCTAACTCCATCCACCTCATTACAAATACCTCCATTTCATTTCTTTTTATGGCTGAGTAATATTCCACTGTATATATGTGCCACATCTTCTTTATCCATTCATCTGTCGATGGACACTTAGGTTGCTTCCATGTCCTGGCTATTGTAAATAGAGCTGCAATGAACATTTTGGTACATGATTCTTTTGAACTATGGTTTTCTCAGGGTATATGCCCAGTAGTCGGATTGCTGGGTCGTATGGTAGTTCTATTTTTAGTTTTTTAAGAAACCTCCATACTGTTCTCCATAGTGGCTATAACAATTTACATTCCCACCAACAGTGCAAGAGGGTTCCCTTTCCTCCACACCCTCTCCAGCATTTATTGTTTTTAGATTTTTTGATGATGGCCATTCTGACTGGTGTGAGATGATATTTCATTGTAGTTTTGAATTGCATTTCTCTAATGATTAATGATGTTGAGTATTCTTTCATGTGTCTGTTGGCAATCTGTATATCTTCTTTGGAGAAATGTCTATTTAGGTCTTCTGCCCATTTTTGGATTGGGTTGTTCGTTTTTTTGTTACTGAGCTGCATGAGCTGCTTGTAAATTTGGAGATTAATCCTTTGTCAGTTGCTTCATTTGCAAATATATTCTCCCATTCTGATGGTTGTCTTTTGGTCTTGTTTATGGTTTCCTTTGCTGTGCAAAAGCTTTTAAGTTTCACTAGGTCCCATTAGTTTATTTGTGTTTTTATTTCCATTTCTCTAGGAGCTGGGTCAAAAAGAATCTTGCTGTGATTTATGTCACAGAGTGTTCTGCCTATGTTTTCCTCTAAGAGTTGGATAGTGTCTGCCCTTACACTTAGGTCTTTAATCCATTTTGAGTTTATTTTTGTGCATGGTGTCAGGGAGTGTTCTAATTTCATACTTTTACATGCACCTGTCCAATTTTCCCAGCACCACTTATTGAAGAGGCTGTCTTTTCTCCACTGTATATGCTTGCCTCCTTTATCAAAGATAAGGTGACCATATGTGCATGGGTTTATCTCTGGGCTTTCTATCCTTTCCCATTCATCTATATTTCTGTTTTTGTGCCAGTACCAAACTGTCTTGATTACTGTAGCTTTGTAATATAGTCTGAAGTCAGGGAGCCTGATTCCCCCAGCTCCATTTCTCGTTCTCAAGATTGCTTTGGCTATTCGGGGTCTTTTGTGTTTCCATCCAAATTGTGAAATTTTTTGTTCTAGTTCTGTGAAAAATGCCAGTGGTAGTTTGATAGGGATTGCATTGAATCTGTAGATTGCTTTAGGTAGTAGAGTCATTTTCACAATGTTGATTCTTCCAATCCAAGAACATGGTATATCTCTCCATCTATTTGTATCATCTTTAATTTCTTTCATCAGTGTCTTATAATTTTCTGCATACAGGTCTTTTGTCTCCTTAGGTAGGTTTATTCCTAGATATTTTATTCTTTTTGTTGCAAAGGTAAACGGGAGTGTTTTCTTAATTTCACTTTCAGATTTTTTGTTATTAGTTTATAGAAATGCAAGAGATTTCTGTGCATTAATTTTGTATCCTGCTACTTTACCAAATTCATTGATTAGCTCTAGTAGTTTTCTGGTAGCATCTTTAGGATTCTCTATGTATAGTATCATGTCATCTGCAAACAGTGACCGCTTTACTTCTTCTTTTCCGATTTGGATTCCTTATATTTTTTTTTCTTCTCTGATTGCTGTGGCTAACACTTCCAAAACTATGTTGAATAATAGTGGTGAGAGTGGGCAACCTTGTCTTGTTCTTGATCTTAGTGGAAATGGTTTCAGTTTTTCACCATTGAGGACAATGTTGGCTGTGGGTTTCTCATATATGGCCTTTATTATGTTGAGGAAAGTTCCCTCTATGCCTACTTTCTGCAGGGCTTTTATCATAAATGGGTGTTGAATTTTGTCGAAAGCTTTCTCTGCATCTATTGAGATGATCATATGGTTTTTCTCCTTCAATTTGTTAATATGGTGTATCACGTTGATTGATTTGCATATATTGAAGAATCCTTGCATTTCTGGAATAAACCCCACTTGATCATGGTGTATGATCCTTTTAATGTGCTGTTGGATTCTGTTTGCTAGTATTTTGTTGAGGATTTTTGCATCTATGTTCATCAGTGATATTGGCCTGTAGTTTTCTTTCTTTGTGACATCTTTGTCTGGTTTTGGTATCAGGGTGATGGCGACCTCGTAGAATGAGTTTGGGAGTATTCCTCCCTCTGCAATATTTTGGAAGAGTTTGAGAAGGATAGGTATTAGCGCTTGTCTAAATGTTTGATAGAATTCACCTGTGAAGCCATCTGGTTCTGGGCTTTTGTTTGTTGGAAGGTTTTTAATCACAGTTTCAATTTCAGTGCTTGTGATTGGTCTGTTCATATTTTCTATTTCTTCCTGGTTCAGTCTCGGCAGGTTGTGCATTTCTAAGAATCTGTCCATTTCTTCCAGGTTGTCCATTTTATTGGCATACAGCTGCTTGTAGTAATCTCTCATGATCGTTTGTATTTCTGCAGTGTCAGTGGTTATTTCTCCTTTTTCATTTCTATTGATTTGAGTCTTCTCCCTTTTTCTCTTGATGAGTCTGGTTAATGGTTTATCAATTTTGTTTATCTTCTCAAAGAACCAGTTTTTAGTTTCATTGATTTTTGCTATTGTTTCCTTCATTTCTTTTTCATTTATTTCTGATCTGATCTTTATGATTTCTTGCCTTCTGCTAGCTTTGAGGTTTTTTTGTTCTTCTTTCTCTAATTGCTTCAGGTGCAAGGTTAGGTTGTTTATTCGAGATGTTTCCTGTTTCTTGAGGTAGGCTTGTATTGCTATAAACTTCCCTCTTAGCACTGCTTTTGCTGCGTCCCATGGGTTTTGGGTCATCGTGTCTCCATTGTCATTTGTTTCTAGTTATTTTTTGATTTCCCCTTTGATTTCTTCAGTGATCACTTCGTTATTAAGTGGTGTATTGTGTAGCCTCCATGTGTTTGTATTTTTTACAGATCTTTTCCTGTAATTGATATCTAGTCTCATAGCGTTGTGGTCACAAAAGATACGTGATACGATTTCAATCTTCTTAAATTTACCAAGGCTTGATTTGTGACCCAAGATATGATCTATCCTGGAGAATGTTCCATGAGCACTTGAGAAAAATGTGTATTCTGTTGTTTTTTGGTGGAATGTCCTATAAATATCAGTTAAGTCCATCTTGTTTAATGTATCATTTAAAGCTTGTGTTTCCTTATTTATTTTCATTTTGGATGATCTGTCCATTGGTGAAAGTGGGGTGTTGAAGTCCCCTACTATGATTGTGTTGCTGTCGATTTTTGCTTATCTTACTGTGTTTGGGGTCTCCTTTTCACAGGCTGCAGGTTCGTAGTTCCCATTGTTTTTGGTATCTGTCCCCAGTGGCTAAGGTTGGTTCAGTGGGTTGTGTAGGCTTCCTGGTGGAGGGAACTAGTGCCTGTGTTCTGGTGGATGAGGCTGGATCTTGTCTTTCTGGTGGGCACATCCACGTCTGGTGGTGTATTTTGGGGTGTCTGTGGCCTTATTATGATTTTAGGCAGCCTCTCTGCTAATGGATGGGGCTGTGTTCCTGTCTTGCTAGTTGTTTGGCATAGGGTGTCCAGCACTGTAGCTTGCTGGTCGTTGAGTGAAGCTGGGTCTTGATGTTGAGATGGAGATCTCTGAGAGATTTTCGCCATTTGGTATTACGTGGAGCTGGGAGGTCTCTTGTGGACCAGTGTCCTGAAGTTGGCTCTCCCACCTCAGAGGCACAGCCCTGATGCCTGGCTGGGGCACCAAGAGCCTTTAATCCACATGGCTCAGAGTAAAAGGGAAAAAAAATAGAAAGAAAGAAAGAAAGAGGATATAATATAGTGAAGTATAATAAAGCTATTATAAAGCAAAGCTATACAGACAAAATCTCACCCAGAAGCATACACATATACACTCACAAAAAAAGGAAAAGGGGAAAAATTAATATATCCTGCTCCCAAAGTCCACCTCCTGAATTTGGGATGATTCGTTGTCTATTCAGGTATTCCACAGATGCAGGTACATCAAGTTGTCTGTGGAGCTTTAATCCGCTGCTTCTGAGGCTGCTGGGAGAGATTTCCCTTTCTCTTCTTTGTTCGCACAGCTCCCGGGGCTCAGCTTTGGATTTGGACCCGCCTCTGCGTGTAGCTCGCCTGAGGGCGTCTGTTCCCGCCCAGACAGGACGGGGTTAAAGGAGCCGCTGCTTCGGGGGCTCTGGCTCACTCAGGCGGGGGGAGGGAGCGGTATGGAGGAGGCGGGGCGAGCCTGCGGCGTCAGAGGCGTCGTGACGTTGCACCAGCCCGAGGCGCGCCGTGCGTTCTCCCGGGGAACTTGTCCCCGGATCACGGGAGCCTGGCCGTGGCGGGCTGCACTGGCTCCCGGGAGGGGCGGTGTGGAGAGTGACCTGTGCTCGCACACGGGCTTCTTGGTGGCGGCGGCAGCAGCCTTAGCTTCTCAGGCCCGTCTCTGGGGTCCGTGCTGATAGCCGCGGCTCACGCCCGGCTCTGGAGCTCGTTTAGGCGGCGCTCTGAATCCCCTCTCCTCGCGCACCAGGAAACAAAGAGGTAAGAAAAAGTCTCTTGCCTCTTCGGCAGCTGCAGACGTTTCCCGGACTCCCTCCCGGCTCGCCGTGTCGCACTAACCCCTTCAGGCTGTGTTCACGCCGCCAACCCCAGTCCTCTCCCTGCGATCCGACCGCAGCCCGAGCCTCAGCTCCCAGCCCCGCCTGCCCCGGCGGGGGAGCAGACAAGCCTCTCGGGCTGGTGAGCGCTGCTCGGCGCCGAGGCTCCGTGCGGGAACCTCTCCGCTTTGCCCTCCGCACCCCTGTGGCTGCGCTCTCCTCCGCGGCTCCGAAGCTCCCCCCTCCGCCCCCTGCAGTCTCCGCCCGCGAAGGGGCTCCTAGTGTGTGGACACCTTTCCTCCTTCACGGCTCCCTCCCGCTGGTGCAGGTGCCGTCCCTATTCTTTGTCTCTGTTGTTTCTGTTTTCTTTTGCCCTACCCAAGTACGTGGGTATTTTCTTGCCTTTTGGGAGGTCTGAGGTCTTCTGCCAGCGTTCAGGAGGTGTTCTGTAGTGGTTGTTCCACGTGTAGATGTGTTTCTGATGTGTTTGTGGGAAGGAAGGTGATCTCCGCGTCTTACTCTTCCGCCATCTTCTCTACCTCCCCATCTCAAATATTTTTATTTTAGATATTGTGCTTTTTACTTCTAAGTGTTAGGACTTTTTTAAAAACTGTATTTCATGTTCTGCCTTTTCATCCTCATGCTTTCCTCTACCTTTTTGATCATAGGAGTAGATTTACAATAGCTTTTTTTAATTTCATTGTCTTCTACACATACCATACATGTTGTTTCTGAGTCTGTTTTCATTGAGTTATTTTCCTACTTATTAGAAGCTTTATTTGTCTTTTTTTTACATGCCTGGTCATTTTTTATTGAGAGCCAGACCTTGCCAATTTTCCTTTGCTAGTTGTTGGAATTTTTGCGTTCCTTTATACATTTGGATTCTTTTCTGGAAAGAAATTACTTAGAAGCAATGTTGTGATCTCTCTAAGGCTTGTGTTTCATCATTGTTAGGCGGGTGCAGAACGACTTCTAGTCTAGGATTAATTTGGCCCTGCTATTGAGGCAGTACCCTTCCAGGGACTCAACTTGATGCCTCTGTGTTAGGAGGTTTTTTAAGTCTGGCTCATGCGAACAGCAAGCTGGGTCTTTGCAATTTCTGGAGTTTGTTCTGCCTGATCATCCTGACGGTCTTTCCCTGGCCTTGTGTAGCTTTCTCACTGGAATCTCTCTCCAGTTAGCAAGCGTGGGCAATCATATGGCTCATCTTATGTGTTTCCCTTTCTCTCCAGGATTGCTGCCCTGCTCTGCCTATGGTTCAATGTGTGAAAAGTGATATTTCACATATCTGTCCATTTTCTTTAGTTGTTTAAGGTGAGAAGGTAAATTCAATCGCTGATACTCCATCAAGGTCTGAAGAAGTGGCAAGTTGATTTTAGATACTGAATCTTGCTACTGTACGTACCTAGGCTATTTCAAAATGTTTCTTTTCCAACTCCTCTAATAGAATGTAGACTTTAGAGGGCAGGGACTTTGTATGGCTTACTCACTGCTGTATCCCCAGAAACTATAATAGAGTTTAGTATATACAGGCAGACCTCATTTTATTGTACTTCACAGATACTACCTTTTTTAGCAACAGGATTTTTGGCAAACCTGCATCCAGAAAGTCTACTGGCTCCATTTTTCCAACAGTGTTTGCTCACTTTGTGTCTATGTGTCACATTTTGGGAATTCTTGCAATATTTGAAGCTTTATTATTATCATTAGATTTGTGAGGGTGATCTGTGATCAGTGATCTTTGATGTTACTTGTATGTATGACTCAGTGAAACCTCAGATGATGGTTGGCATTTTTAGCAATGAAGCATTTTTAAATTAAGGAATATACTTTTTTTAAGCATAATGCTATTATACACTTAATAGACTACAGTATAGTGTAAACATAACTTACATGCACCGGGAAGCCAAAAAATTTGTGTGACTTGCTTTATTGCGATAGTTGCTTCATTGTGGTTGTCTGGAACCAAACGTACAATATCTCCAAGGTATGCCTGTAGTAGACGCTCAATGAGTAAAACTGAATCTATTTTGCATGTGGGTTACAAATATATATGAACTTTTTTATACAAAATTTTAAATTTCTGCCAAATGAATAATATGTCCACCAATTTGTATTTCCAAATTTATCCTGCACTGAAGTCACACCATTCAAAATATAAAAATTATCAGAAGTTGTCGGATTATTATTTAATTCCAAAATATATTATCTTGCAAAACATGCACTGAGTGTCCTTCCTCTCTTTCAATATTTCTCAAAAAATTAAATAGAATTTTGCTTATTGAGCTACAAAGTTGCAGGTATATCGAATTAACTTTGCTCATGAACTTGTAACACCAGGAATTTTCACTGTCTTTCATTTTCTGTTTCTGGTTCCATCTGGATGGCTAAAATTGCCTGGCCCAAACATGTCTAAATTTGAAATTATTGCTTTGCTTCCAAATCTAAACACACACACACGCATACACACAGACCTAAAATAACATGCAGAGAGAAATCTCTGTATCTTATTGTTGTAGAAAATTGCCCAATGAGAAAAACTATTTTTTGTAAATTGAAGCATAGTTGATTTACAATATTGTGTTAGTTTCAGGTGTACAGAAAAGTGATTCAGTTATATATATATACACATATATATATGTATATGTGCATATATATATAACTGGATCACTATATATATATAATCATTATATATATATTATATATATATATTATTCAGGTTATTTTCCATTATAGATTATTATAATATTTTGAATATTTTTCCCTGTGTTATATAGTAAAACCTTGTTGCTTGTCTACTTTTTATATAGTAGTGTGTATCTGTTAATCCCAATCTCCTAATTTATTCCTCCACCCCTCCCTTTCCCCTTTGGTAACCAGAAGTTTGTTTTCTATGTCTGTGGGTCAATTTCTGTTTTGTAAATAAGTTCATTTGTATCATTTTTTTTTTTTGATTCCACATATATAAGCAATATCGTATGGTATTTGTCTTTCTCTTTCTGACTTACTTCACTTAATATGATAATCTCTAGGTCCATCCATGTTGCTGCAAATGGCATTATTTCATTCTTTTTTTATGGCTGAGCAATATTCCTTTGTATATACGTACCACATCTTCTTTATACGTTCATCTGTTGATGGACATTTAGGTTGCTTCCATATCTTGGCTATTGTAAATAGTGCTGCAATGAACACTGGGGTGCGTGTACATTTTCAAATTATGGTTTTCTCAGGGTATATGCTCAGGAGTGGGATTGCAGGATCATACGGTAGCTCTATTTTTAGTTTTTAAAGGAAACTCCATACTGTTCTCCACAGTGGCTGCACCAGTTTACATTCCCACCAACAGTACAGGAGGGTTCCCTTTTCTTCGCACCCTCTCCAGCATTTATTGTTTCTAGACTTTTTGATATGACCAGTCTGATCAGTGTGAAGTGATACCTCATTGTGGTTTTGATTTGCATTGAAAAAAGGTGTTTTTATTGTCTACCAGAATACTGCAGTTAACTAGAAGATTTAAAAATTATAACCATGCCTTCTATTACATGGATTATTGAGGGGGAAAATACAACCAACCCAAATCTCCTTAGGAAGGAATTGTGTCATTTACTAGGGAAACCAGTCCAATAAAGAATTTATGATCAGTAATGTACTCTCCTGAATGAATCTATATGTATATTTTTATGGTAATTGGATGGGATTTCCTGGTATGGTTGAATATATTCTTGTTAGTACATATTTTCTTCTGACAGGTAAAAATTACCAAATTTGATGTTAGGCAATGGGAATTTTGCCATGATCTTCAAATAGTGTGTCATTTCTGATGTAGATAAAATAAGAAAATATCTATGGCCTCTTTTTGAAATTTTAATGAATAATGATTATTCTTAAAACTTTGACAAAGTGCATTATTTTGGCCCTATTGGGAATAGTGGAAAATTTTTCTTCTCTCTTTCATGGTTACCAATTGGAATATTCTTTCCCATTCTTATTAATGTCTACATAGTTTAACTCCAAGTTAAGAAATGAAATAAGCAACTCTTTATTATCACAGGTAAACCCAGAAGTCACGTAAAGATATGTTCACAGTAAAGGCAGATGATTTGTTCAAGGTCACTGAATTAAGAGCAATGTGAAAATATTTATTAAATATTTTTAATGTTTTATTATATTTTAAAAATATATTTGTTCTCTTAAACTGAAATAAGTTCTCTTTGGGGGCTTGAAGGCATGTCAAATAGTCAACATTGAAACTGCAAACATTGGTATATGCTAAATGTACAAACATCTTGTCATTGAATATAGGCCCCATATAGATGAAAAATTAACTTAGATAATTTCTAAGTGCCCATATATATTTTTTCATATGATGAGCTATTTAACTATTTTTCTTTTGGCCAATTGGGAAATTTGGATTTGGAAGTGTAAGTAATTATGCTGCCAAAATTATTGATTTCTTTTTTATTAAACTGTATACTTTTTGAGGAAGAAATTAGGTTAGATAGACACTACTATGTTTTATGTAAGACTTTCACATACATTCTTAAATATTCAAGAGTTTTCATTATTAAATATTCCTAGTATGAAATGATGTCTGAACCCATAAAATGAACTTTTTTGGATGATATAGTTTTCAGTAGTAAATCTAAACCGCACATAATAAATTAAGGCATCCTTCTGAGAAATACATTTTTAAAGTAATAATCCTGTCAAAAGCACACGGTTCTTTTGACCTGAGTTTATGCTTCCATCGTAGCAACTTTTCAACTGATGACCTTATTTTCAGGATAAAATGTTTAAAGGAAAGCACATAGACCTTCTTTTTAAAAAATAAATATTTTCAGCATAGAGAATAACATGAAATATTGTATCCTCCACCAGATTTTGTGAAATAGTAGCTTCAGATATCGTGTGTATAAATTCGTAAGCTCAATAAAGCATTCTTCTGAGATTTTTAGGTTTTAACTGAATGCTATCATATTATATATATTTTTTGACAACTTGTTTTGTTTTCTTTATGTGTTTTTAGAATAAGTCATGTTGACATATGCTAGTCCAAGTCATTCATTTAAACCTCAGGGTAGTATTGCTATGGATTACATTTCTCTGCCCTTTAATTTCATGTAACTGGAATCATACCATGTGCTAGCCTATGTCTATCTTCTTCCACTGAACGGTCTGTGAGAGTCATCAGTTGTAGTTTTTATGGATAGTAGCTGTAGCTACCAGGGTTTTTATGGATATGTGGCTGTAGTGCTTACTGATAGGACAGCTTAGGAGTCAGGCAATGACTTGAGGTGTTTTGGATCCAGATCTTGGGGGTCCCATCTGTGCAGTCCCCTTGTGCCCTGTACTTTATCCCTCACTCTGCAGTGGCTTTGCCTCCTGGGTCTCTGACCTCTGTCTTCCCTGCCCAGTGAGACTACAGGCTTCTTGGGTTCTAAACTCCTACAGGAAGAACGTGGAAATGGCCTCAAGGAAAAGAGAGGGCTTATGTGGATTTTAACTCCGCTGCTTCTCTTTTCTCAAGAATAATACTCTTGGGACTTCCCTGGTGGCACAGTGCTTAAGAATCTGCTTGCCAGTTCAGGGGACATGGGATCGAGCCCTGGTCCGGTAAGGTCCCACATGCCACGGAGCAACTAAGCCCGTGTGTCACAACTACTGAGCCTGCATGCCACAACTACTGGAGCCCATGTGCCTAGAGCCCATGCTCTGCAGCAAGAGAAGCCACAGCAATGAGAAGCCCGCGCATAGCAATGAAGACCCAATGCAGCCAAAAATAAATAAATAAATAAATAAATAAATAAATAAATTTTAAAAAATACTATTAAAAAAAAGAATAGTACTCTTAGACATTTCTTTTATTTTTTCAATACCTTCAGACAATTTTCTCCTATTTTGTCCCATCTTACTAATTGTTTTTGACAAAAAAGATATTCTGGTACCAGCTATTCTATTTCCCTGAATTACAGAAAATCCTTTCTATATAGATGTTTTAAAATGTACTATGAGTAAATTTATCTTTTCCTCTCGGATTTTTTTGTCTTTTTAAGAACATTTAATCTAATTATGCTGTCACAAACACAGTTTACCATTTTTCTTGTACAAATTTTTTAGCCTTGCTTTTTGATTTTCAAATCTATGATTGATCTGGAATTGATTTTTGTACGTTTTCTGTTTGGATATATATATTTTTTTTCTCACACAGACTAACAGTTTTTTGAGCAAACTATTTCTTAAATAATGTACAGGAATATTTATTTATACATTCTGCTTAAATATGCATAGGAAGTACTATATATTTAATAGGGTTAGTCTTTTAAAATATTCATTTAGATTACATTTGATGAGATGCTAATTATGCCAGCCACTGTGCAGATCACAGCAGAGAATACAGTTGCATTTGGGGGATGGATCGTGCTAATTCAGAATACTCAAATTCTAAAGCAGTGCCATGTGGCTGAGATTCACCTCTTCAAAGACATTCTTAATTAATCAAAAAGTCACTTTGGCTGTAGTCACATAATGCCTCTGTATTAGTCAGAATTCTCCAGAGAAACAGAATCAATGGGTGGATATATCTCTACCCCTACCCCCACCCTCACCTCCATCCTGCCTCCATCTCCATCTATCCAACTAGAAAGAGAGAAATTTATTACAAGGAATTGGCTCATGTGATTATGGAGATGGGAAATTCCCAAGATCTGCAAGGTAAGTTAGCAGGCTGGAGACCCACGATAGCCAGTGGTTTAGTTCCAATCCAAGTCCACAGGCCTGAGACCTAGCAGAGCAGATAGCGTAGTTCCCATTGGAAAGCTGGCAGGCTCAAGACCTAATAAGAGATGCTGTCTTAGTTTGAGTCTGAATGTAGAAAAAATGCCAATGTCTCAGTTTGAAGACAGTCAGGCAGGAAAGAATTCTCTCTTACTCAGGCGAGGGTCAGCCTTTTGTTCCATCAGATGAGGTCCACCCACATTAGGAATAGAAACCTGCTTTACTCAGTCTATCAATTTAAATGTTAATCACCTTAAAAAATACCTTCACAGAAACATCCAGAATACTGTTTGACCCAATATCTTGGCACCCTGTGGCCCAGTCAAGTTGAAAAAACAAAGTTATACAGGAGAAACCGTCTTAACCTTCTAGTAGAAGTGTACCTTAACCACCAGTCTCAGTAATTTGTTTTCTGCCCATTTTTATTTGTCATAATAAGCAGCAAAGAGTCATTACATAAGTGCCATTCATTCATTTGAAAACATATTTTGAGCGCCATTGAGTCCTAAGCTTTGCGATAGACACTGGAAAGTTACAAAATACATTGTGACATTAAAGATGTACTCAGGGGATATGAGTAAACACGACTAGGCCAGGAAGAATCTTGCAAACAGAAGAAGTGGCCCGCAAGCATCTCTCAGGTAGGCAAAGAATCTGATCAAGAAACAGAAAGCAAGTCAATGTGGGAAATCATAGTGTAGATCAAAGTAAAGATTTGAGTGTACATTCTAAGGAAAATGACATGCAATCAACAGCTTTTAAGCAGAAGAATAACCTATCCACTTTTTATTTCTGAAAGATCATTCTGTCCTCTATGTGGAAAATAAACAAGATAGAGACAGAGTCAAAATCGGAGGAATGAAGTACAGTTATAAGAGATCTAGACAGCAGCAGAGATAGAGAGAATGAAATACACATACAAATATAGAGGAAGAATTGACAGCACTTAGCAATTGATTGGCTGCAGGGTAGGAGAAAGAAAGGTGTCAATAATGATTCTTGGGCTTTTGATCTAAAGAATTGCTCAAGGAATTCTAACTGAATTACCATTTGTTGAGATGTGGAGCCCTTCCGGGTAAACAGGTGAGGATGAAAGTGATAGGATGAGAAAACTCCTGCTCACTGTGAGATCCACGTATAAGCTCCTTGGAGTGGATATAAATAGATGAGTCGAGCCCTCAATAGAGTGGTGTTGGCAGTGTATATGTACATGGGGTGAGACATATTCTATGTTGTGGGAATAAATGAGGTTACCTAGGAAGGAAGTGTAGAGTGATGAGAAGGGGAGATGGTGATCTGAACCTGAGAAGTATCAACATGTAATTTCAGATCAAGTAGAATAAACCCTATAGGAGCTGAGAAGAAGCAATCAGGTCCTAGGAAAACCACCTGAATGTGGAATAAAAATGGCAAAATGAAGGGAGTGTTTGAAGCAGGATGGAGAAACAACGGTGATAGTAATGACCACAACAATGTTAGCAAAAATGTTTTACTTACTATGTTCCACACCTGCTTTTATGAACTTCATAGGCATTATTTTATTTAATCCTCACAGAGTCCTGTGAGATTAGTTCCACTATTCCCACTGCTTTACCTATGGTGTGACTGAGCTTCAAGATGTTAATCATCTTACCCAAAGTCCCACAGGAAGCCTGGCTTTGCAATTCTCATACCTATGTACTTAGTGGTGCTACCTCTCAAATGTGAGGAATGGTTACAATATGGAGGAAATTTCATTTGTTACTGACAGAAACAATAATTGAAGAAAATGGGAGATTTATCTGAAAATATGTGTATGATCATTTCAAGTGTGGTGATATCTAGGGGCTTAAAAATCTCAAAACAATGCAAAGCAAAAACCAGAATTTAGTCCCTTTCTTAATTTCAGCTCTGTCCCCCCATGGTAGCATGGTACACAAAGCAGTAAGTTTGAAGAGGGAGGTAAAAGCCAGAAGACAAGTTAACAAAGGTGTCAAACTCAATAAGGAAGTAAATGAATGACCTGAACTTGAATTTATTCAGGAATAGCAGAGGAATCATAATTTGGGAAAAGGATGCTGTAGCAAGCTACAGGGAACTCCATGGAGCTGTGAGGTGGGCTGTATTTATGGACAAGGAGTTTAAGGCGGGGTGGGGTGTCCAGCCAGAATCCACGCAGGAAATTCATTGGCTTGAGGATGGGGAGACATTCTTGGCGGGTGTTCATGGGTCAGGAGATAAATCTCACCCTTCTGTAAATCAGGCATTTAGTCTCTTAGTCCTTAAATTCCATCCTTCTGAGAGCACATGCGTGAGATTCTCCATTTCACATCCTTTCATTCCATTTTATATTGAAATCCTTTCACAAAGGTCTTATTGAAACATTTGCCCTTTACTATTTAATACATTCTCCAGGTTGACACTCTCGTTTCCCTAAGTCCACAGAAAAGGGAGTGACTCCTATCTGGTTGCTAAATCAAAAGTCTTAGAATTAGTGCTGATGCCATGTGTCAGGTCATGTGCTAACCCATGGACCAATGGCTGATGCTCAGGACATTATAATTATGTCCTCTGCTGAGTCAGATCTTGGCTACGTGTCTTTCCCTAGGACGGAGTGACCCCTGATTCAACTCTGCATAGACTGGGAAGGGCAGAGGATGTCCTCGCTAAGAGAGCATGTGGTAAATCGCCAACCACCTTGTTTCTGCAACGTTAAGTCAGATGGGGATTTAAAAGCGTCTGCTATATTTAGCAACAGTGAATTTATTTACATTCTTAGAGCAGTTTTAGTCAAGCAGTGCATATAGAAGATTGTCTGGAGGGGATGAACAATGAATAGGAATGTAAAGAAGATGCATGTGTAGACAGAAGAAAATGTATGCTTGACTGAAACAGAGCAGAGAAATCAAACACCTGTGTTAAGTGATTACTCTTCTGTGGGAAATCAACGACCAATAATAAGATGTGATGATCTGATACCTTGCTGATCATCTCAAAACCCAAAATTAAATACCCTGAAACTCTAACTTGAACCATAAGCACACCGCTCTAACAACCACACACACACTCACACACACAATTTTATCAAAAATAATTCGAATTGTTTAATTAAAATGTTTGCTTCAGTGGCTACTGTCATTTTCACTTTCAGTTTCTTTTCTATATTAATGTATATTAATCATTCCATACTTCAGTTCTCACATGTGCCCAATCCTTCCCCATCCTCATTCCATCCTCTGTAGTACAGAAGCCTGACAGGTGGCCTTTTCTTATTATAATGAAAGTGCCCAATATTAAGCTTTTGATTGCCGAGGTATTCACTTCAAAGACCCCAAAGCACATTGGCAGCTACACTGGTAGATAAAGACCCAGGCCACCCTGACAAAGTTTCCTTATTTTAGAGATCTCCATTTGACTTAGATAACTGACCATTTGATCTCTGGTTTTTCCTTCCCCATGCTTTAATTGCCCCCTCTTATGTTTTCAGTTCACCAATAAAGAGTGAACCCAGGAAACCCTATCCTCCTAACCTCCACCCCAATAAAAGTAGAACACAGCCCCTCTCTTTCTTTTCCACTCTCTCTTCCTGAAGTCTCCCTGTATGGTCCCAGGCATGCCATGTACCCTCCAGACTTTGTAAATAATAAGGCTTGTTTTTGTTTGTTTTGTTTTTTCCCAAAGTTCCTTGATATTTGTAGCTGTGGTGAGTCTGCAGTCCTGATAAGAAACAGACTGTCCAGCACAACATTGACTCCAAAGAGAAATGTCAGTGGGACCTCCCGGTGGGCACAGATGGGTGCCCTCAGACATTTCTAGTAGATGGCATCACTGTGGATAGGCTGAATGGGACAAAACAATCCCCCCAGCACCTGGTTTGTATTTGTTCCCCTAGAATCTCCCTTTACTGTCATTCTGCTGTTTCCATCACATGTCTCATATGTTGGAGATCCTACTTAGCGGGTCCCTCTTGGTTTTGACTATTGAAATCACTTTAAGAGCAAATCATCCGGTACCTGCTTTCTGGTGAGTACATGGGAAAGCTAATTTTTTGAGATGTCACTTGTCTAAAAATGTCTTTATTCCACCTTTACACTTTATGTATAGTTTGATTGACAACGAAATTCAAGATTGAAGTACTTTGAAGGCTTTACTTTGGTATCTTTCAGCTTCTTGGAAGCCTGAAGACATTTTGCCATTTGAATGTTGTTCGTTTGGACATGAGCATGAGTCTTTTTTTCCCCCTTAATTTCTGAAATATAGTACAACTTCTCTTGGTCTTCCGTGTGCTAAGATTTCTCATGATGTGCGTCTGTATAGGTCTATTTTTATCCACTCTGCTGGGGTCTCTGTTGGCCATTTCAACCTAGAAGCTTACCTCTCAGTTACATTAAATTTTCTTGAATAATTTTTTGATGATCTCCTTTTCCTTCAATTAATTTTGTTATTCCTCACTCATTCTTAACCAAAAACAACTTTTCCCCAAAATATTTTGGCCAAGTAAGCAATACAAAATAGGTTGTATGGTTTCTTTTTCATATAACTTTGAGATTCTTACTGCAGTGAAAAAGATGGATGATGTTTGCTCTTACTACAAAATAAACAGACATCTGTACTGCTCTTCCTTGCCCTACAAAGATAGGAATGGAACAGCATATCAGTCAGTAACTCTGCAGGGTATTCCACAAATAGCACTAAAAAGATCCTGGAACAAGTGATAAAACAGTCAGGAAAATAAGATAACCTTTCATTGTGAATTTATTGTCAATCCATAGAATCTGGGAGCCATACAAAAGGACCACTGCCTCTCAGCAAATGTGGAAAAAAAAATCATTTTAAATCAATTGTCTTAACTGGATGGAATTACCAGGGTTATATGTAAATTCACTCATTCACTCTATGGCCATTGGTTAAATGAGACAGTTCATCTGCTACGATGGATAAAATAATCTATAACTTATCAATAATAAAGTCAGACTTCCTCTTCAGAATGTTTTGTGTGTTTGTTGAAGTCTTTCTAGTAAGTAAAACTAAGTCATTATGAATTCAGTGCTTCTTTTGACGGAGTTAATTGAAGACGATTCTCCAACCTACTCTTTCAAGTTACTGAAGCAAAGCATAGTCTTAGGGTTTTGCTACACACACACACATTAGAATATGAGATTGCTGTGTGGTGATCACCCAGGCAGCCCTTGGTGATATACTCAAATCCAAAATGACTGAGAAATTCCAAAGAAAGATCTGGAAGTCACAAAGGAACTCAAGTATGAAACCACTCTTGTGGCTCCCAGTCAGGAGAACAACGTACAACCTTTGAGATGACAGATTTAAATGCAAATATAGAGAAGATTTCAGTGCACATCCATAGGCAGAAGAAGAAGAGCTGGGCCTTTGGATAATCACTAAGGCTGCTTTGGAAACAGAAGGCTAAATATTAATATATAATTTAGCCTAATTTGACAGTTTTCCTCCTCTTGTTTTGGAATTGACAGTTTTCTCAGTAGCGCTGAGAAGTATATTTTATACTTTATCTGGGTCACATCACATGTCTGTTCAAAAACACGGTTGATCAAACAAGCTTCTGATAAATTGTATAATCAGTTAAAGCTATCATTTCATTTAGTGAATTCACAGCAGCTATTGTCTGCATCTTTTTTTAGATCATTTTACAACCTTTATTAATATGCCTGTAACTCATGGTTTAAAATATTACAAATTTCGGTCAGAACTTCAAGCATTTTCAGTATGGTCTTCATTACTGAAGTCAGAGAGTATTATTTATGATGTATCTGTGTGTGTGTGTGTGTGTTTGTGTGTGTGTGTGTGTGAATCACCTGTAATAAAAATTATTTTTGTAGGTTTCTTTCTAACTTTTAGATTTCAACTTTTATCAATTTCGGCTTCTCATACCCCAATCTGAATTTATTATATCAAGAACAGTAATCTCCAAACTGCCTAGAAAATATGCATAAAGGCAGAAATTTGTTAACAATCAATCATTTTTACTGCTGGCTCTATTTTTTTGATTATGTCTTCTGATTTACAGTTATTGTAATCCTGGAATGTTTGTCTGTGGCTCTGGCCATCATCATAGTTAAAAATACCCAGTGTCACAGCCAGAGAGTGGAGTACTTGACGTCAACAGATTCTGTGATAATGACACATAAATGGGACCTATTAATGTAACATTCAGCAGCTGGAAGGCAAGTTAAGGGAAAACGCAGTCCCACTGACCAATTTACGATAACGAATAAACTGGAAAATGAGGCTCAGAAATAATGTTTATATAAAAGTGAGAGCTAGGACACAGGTTTTTGTCTGTTTTTTTTTGGGGGGGGATGTAACATAGTTTATTTATCTATTATCCCCTCAAGGACATCTTGACTGCATCCAAGTTTAGCCAATTATGAATAAAGATGCTCTAAACATACGTGTGGAGATTTATGTGTGGATATAAGTTATCCAACGCCTTTGGATAAATACCATGAGCATGAACTATATAGTATGGTAAAAGTATATTTAGTTTTGTAAGAAACTGCCACACTTGCAAAGTAGCTGTAGCATTCACATTAGCAATGCTTGAGTTCTTGTCGCTCCACATCCAAGCCAGGATTTGGTGTTGTCAGCGTTCTGAATTTTGGCCACTCTAATAGGTGTGGAGTGGTATCTTGTTGTTGTTTTAATTTGCATTTTCCTGAAGACATACAATGTGGAGTATCTTTTCAAATGCTTATTTTCCATTTGGTGAGGTGTCTCTTAAGGTCCTTGGCCTAATTTTTTTTTAACATCTTTATTGGAGTATAATTGCTTTACAATGTTGTGTTAGTTTCTGCTGTATAACAAAGTGCATCAGCTATACGTATACATATATCCTCATATCCCCTCCCTCTTTGCGTCTCCCTCCCTCCCACCCTCCCTATCCCACCCCTCTAGGTGGTCACAAAACACCAAGCTGATCTCCCTGCGCTATGCGGCTGCTTCCCACTAGCTATCTATTTTACATTTGGTAGTGTATATATGTCCATGACACTCTCTCACTTCGTCCCAGCTTACCCTTCCCCCTCCCCGTGTCCTCAAGTCCATTCTCTATGTCTGCATCTTTATTCCTGTCCTGCCCTTAGGTTCATGAGAACCGCTTTTTTTTAGATTCCATATATATGTGTTAGCATATGGTATTTGTTTTTCTCTTTCTGACTTAACTTCATTCTATGTGACAGACTCTAGGTCCACCAACTTTGCTGCAAATAACTCAATTTAATTTCTTTTTATGGCTAAGTAATATCCCATTGTGTATATGTGTCACATCTTCTTTATCCATTCATCTGTCAGTGGACACTTAGATTGTTTCCATGTCCTGGTTATTGTAAATAGAGCTGCAATGAACATTGTGGTACATGTCTCTTTTTGAATTATGGTTTTCTCAGGGTATATGCCCAGTAGAGGGATTGCTAGGTCATATGGTAGTTCTATTTTTAGTTTTTTAAGGAACCTCCATACTGTTCTCCATAGTGACTGTATCAATTTACATTCCCACCAACAGTGCAAGAGGGTTCCCTTTTCTCCACACCCTCTCCAGCATTTATTGTTTGTAGATTTTTTGATGATGGCAATTCTTACCAGTGTGAGGTGATACCTCATTGTGGTTTTGACTTGTATTTCTCTAATGATTAGGAACATTTTTTTTTGGCCCACACTTATTTTATCTAATTCATATTTGTCCATGTCTTTATTATGATCTGGCTCTGATCAAAGTCAGATCTATTATGGGAACTACTTGACAGTTTTCCCATGACTCATGAAAACATCAGTGACTGTTCTTAACCTCCATAACTTCCATGCCATGCTCAATGGCAAGGTCCTTAGTCCTCAGATACAAACTGGAGCCCCCTGGGCAGCATTTAAAATAATATGATCATCTAGACCTATCCCTAGAGATTCTGATTTCATTAGTCTATTGTTCTTAAGCAGTGATTGTTCTTAAGAATTCTTAAAAAGCTCTCTAAGGTATTTGTTTTTCTCTTTCTGACTTCACTCTGTATGACAGACACTTTGGTATACAGCAGAAACTAACACACCATTGTAAAGCAATTATACTCCAATAAAGATGCTAAAAAAAAAAGCTCTCTAAGGGATTATAATATGCGGCCAGAGTTAAGAACCTCTGCTCTGTGTTATGCAACACTGTGGTTTCAGCTGTGTACGTTTTCAGAGATTCAAGAACATAAAAATCTAGACTCAAGAATAGAAAGTTTGGAAATAAGCTTAGAATATATTAATGTATTCTTCTCAGACAGGAATCTGTCCTATTACATTTCTGATGGGTAATGATCCAGGGTTGGTAAAGTTTCAGTGCCATCACATTTCTGACAACTCCAAACTTTTTTCTTAGTCTAAGCCAAAATATATTTTCTTTTCACTCAGAATTTCCTCTGTATTTCTGTTTTTGAAGAAGCTTTAGGACTGGACAATTTTACTGAGTGTTTATTCTTATATCTTCATAATTTCCCTGTGAATACTACTGGATTTGTCCACTGAACATCAGTATTAAATATTTTTAGTGGATACACACTTTGAATTATTTTATTGTTATTTATAACAAATCTGCCTGTCCCATTTTTGGATTTAAACAGGTCTGAGTGTTCTGGTCTTCAAACTCTTGAGGACAGAAAGCTTCCTTTTACCAGGCTTCTGGTTCCAAAGGCTTATATCTGGTTGTAAGTTGCAGTTTCATTCAACTGAATTGGACAATCAAAAGCCTATGTTTAAGTTACAACTCTGCCATTAATAAATGAACATGGGGCTTCCCTGGTGGCGCAGTGGTTGAGAGTCTGCCTGCTAATGCAGGGGACACGGGTTCGAGCCCTGGTCTGGGAGGATCCCACATGCCGCGGAGCGACTAGGCCCGTGAGCCACAACTGCTGAGCCTGCGCGTCTGGAGCTTGTGCTCCGCAACAGGAGAGCCCGCGACGGTGAGAGGCCCGCGCACCGCGATGAAGAGTGGCCCCCGCTCGCCGCAACTAGAGAAAGCCCTCGCACAGAAACGAAGACCCAACACAGCCATAAATAAATAAATAAATAAAATTTAAAAATAAATAAATAAATAAATAAATAAATAAATAAATGAACATGGATCCCAATGAGTACCCATTATATGCTCAGTACACTGGTATCAGCAGAGTATACAGAAGTATAACAGTAGAAATAATAATGACAACTTACATTGATATAGTATATTATATAAAACTACAAGTTCCTTGCTTTGAAAGAGCTCTAAATGAGTTATAGAGATACGAATACAAGAAAAAATTGTGAATGACCCAGGGCAACATGTATAATAATTTCTATGGTAAACTATGGGTTCTGTTGGAGTTGAAAGCATAGGGAAATTAATAATGGTAAGTATTTATGAAAGCTTTCAGAAAAGAGGAGAACTTGAAAATAACTTGAACTTTGTCTTGAAATGTTTAGATAGAGAATATGAAGGGTAAGTAATGTGTTCTATGTAAGGAAGACCGCGTAAGGAAGTGTGTGTGTGTGTGTGTGTGTGTGTGTGTGTGTGTGTGTATGTGTAGAGACAGGAAGGGAAGAGGATGGGGGTAGAGGGAGAGAGAGAAGGACAGAGAAACAGAGATAGATGAGAGAGGCAAATACAGACTCTGAATGGAAGGCAGGTGTGTTGACATTAGGAGGAAGTAAAGCTAGGTGGTGTGAAAGCAAATCACAGAGTGATGAAGAGCAGCAGCTTTGAAGTCAGGTTGTTGTGGGTTTATTTTTTTGTGTTGTCATTTTTTAACTGAAATATAATGGGCATATACTATTGTGTACCTTTAAAGTGTACAATGTGGTAATTTGATACATTTAAAAATGGTAATACGATGACCACCGTAGCATTCACTTGCACCTCTCTCATGTCACATAATTATCATTTCTTTTCTTATTGGTTTAAATCCCTGCTCTACTCTTACTAGCTATGACTGACTGTGGCTAAGTTATTTAATCTCTGCGAAACTTAGTTTCCATATCATTAAAATAAGAACATTACCACCCCTACCATATTCTGCATGGTAACTGAGATAATCCCTGGTAGGTACTCAACTCAGTGTCTGTGTCAATAAATATTAGCTAAAACTTAAATGAAGATGAACAAAGAAATCATACATCTCATATGGTGGGAAATTAGCTCTCCCTAAGGGCTGCAAATCAGAGAACCATATTTGAGTTCATTTAGTCCAGCAGAATAAAGGCAGAGAGAATTTAGAGTTTGAGAGACCATGAAATTGAATATTTCAGTGATTCAGACTTGAAGACGTAGAGCACAAAACTAGTGGCAGCAGAATTAAAAATGATAAGAGTGATGAAAGAGATTTTGAAGAAAATTTTGCACAACTATGATAGTAAGAGTTCAAGTCATAAAATAAGATAAAGTCTCTGAGTAAGAAAGTGTAGTGGCTGGGCCTTTAGTAAGAGCTTTTGATGGACCACACTCAGTCTGACTGATAGTTAATGGGTTCCTCTCTGTTGCAGGCCCTCAAAAATCACTTACCAGGGCATCATTGATTATTGCTATTTTCATCCACTGCTTTCTCCATCTTTCCATCTCCTGGTTGGCCTTCGCTCCTTCTTTCCATTTTTAGTTTCACATTGGCTGAGTTAACATAGGCATAGTTTCTCTTAAGCAGAGATGGAAGGTATTATCTTTACATTTTTTGTGGGGTTTTTTTTTTTTTTTGCAATTTTCTCATTTCATCACTTAATCGAGTGATCTTTCAGAGTGAAAATTAACATGAGTCAAGCTCAGACAGAATTGGACATTTCGCTGCTGCTTTTGGCATTTGATTCTAGAAGTACATTATCAGGCACATATTGAAATTCTACATGGCTTAGTTCTTTTTTTTTTTAACATCTTTATTGGAGTATAATTGCTTTACAATGGTGTGTTGGTTTCTGCTTTACAACAAAGTGAATCAGCTATACATGTACATAAATCCCCATATCCCCTCCCTATTGCGTCTCCCTCCCACCCTCCCTATCTCATAACTAATGGCTTAGTTCTTACATGAATATATAAATGCCAATTATATGTTCATTTCTTTTTTTGACTTAAATTTTCTTCTTTGGATAGATATTATCACATTAGTTTCCTCTATAATGGGAAACATGGAGGGAAAAAAATTACATGCATAGCTTTTTTTCTCAATGTTCAATAAAATAACTTGCACTCCAGTGATGATTAAGAGAATGGTTGTCCTTTTTTGGCATGCCATAACTAATGGATAGAGGTTCTCTCTTTATCTTCATGCTTTGTGTTTGTGGTTGTGTTTGGAAAATATGACCACTGGAGTTCTAGGCTGCAAACGATATTTTCCAGGTGAGCAGAGCCTCCAAAGATATATAATTTCCCCTCACACTTTCATTGTTTGCCTTTTCTATTCAGCATAAGCAAATGTGATCCATGCTTTTATTCCTTTTGCTCGGAAGATATTGGTGACAGAAGTCGAAAGCAGTGAGAGAATCTGCCTTTTCACCTTGTCCTAGGTGAGCCTTCTGGAAGTATATACTTGATGGTAAATGAATGTTTTTTTTTTTTTTTTTTGGATGACCACAACAAAAGCAACAATGATTGCAATTACCAAACATGAAACACACTTATACTATGTCATAACATTGACATTCAGTCCAGTAATCCTCCACTGTAACAGCTCCTTTACTTTGCAGTGAAAATTGATTTGTATATTCTTTTCCTCTGAGTCCTTGTGGGATTTTTTTTTTTTTAATTCAGACAGAAAGTCACAAAAATTATACTCATCCTCATCAGTTCACTCAGTCCCATGTAATTAATTTCTTTTTTTTCATCTTGATCTTTTGTTAGCACTTTTATGAGTTCATCAGTTTTTCATTAGAGTTCTGAAAATGCTTATTCATTCAGTTCAGCAGTACAGTCAGTTACCAGAAACCTGTACTTGTCAGAGTCTTTTCCATGAATTTCTTGAAGATGAAACTCTTTTATAGGAACATATTTGCAAAATCATCAGAGTACACCCAGAACTGTCTGTAAATGACAAAAGACTTAAAAATGACCATGGTTAAAGATTTGATGAAAGTTCATAATAATGCAGTTGACAAGAAAATTAGTTATTTCTGAGATATACATTTTAAAGTAATAACTAGGATTATTACTTATAACATTATACCAGAACATATAAGATTTTTAGACGTTTCCTGTAATGTCTGAAACATTTATATTAACATATTTCCATACATATTTCCATACAAATACAAATATAAGATTTTTAGAAATTTCATGTAATGTCTGAAACATTTATATTAACATATTTCCATACATATTTCCATACAAATACAAATATAAGATTTTTAGAAATTTCATGTAATGTCTGAAACATTTATATTAACGTATTTCCATATATATTTCCATACAAATACAAGATTTTTAGAAATTTCATGTAATGTCTGAAACATTTATATTAACATATTTCCATACATATTTCCATACAAATACAAATATAAGATTTTTAGAAATTTCATGTACTGTCTGAAACATTTATATTAACATATTTCCATACATATTTCCATACAAATACAAATATAAGATTTTTAGAAATTTCATGTAATGTCTGAAACATTTATATTAACATATTTCCATACAAATAACCCAATGAAAGTTTAGTATTAGTTGTTTTGTTTGTTTTTTTATACTGCAGGTTCTTATTAGGCATCAGTTTTATACACATCAGTGTATACATGTCAATCCCAATCGCCCAATTCAGCACATCACCATCCCCACCTCATCGCAGTTTTCCCCCCTTGGTGTCCATATGTCCATTCTCTACATCTGTGTCTCAACTTCTGCCCTGCAAACTGGCTCATCTGTACCATTTTTCTACGTTCCACATACATGCATTAACATACGATATTTGTTTTTCTCTTTCTGACTTACTTCACTCTGTATGACAGTCTCTAGATCCATCCACTTCTCAACAAATGACTCAATTTCGTTCCTTTTTATGGCTGAATAATATTCCATCGTATATATGTACCACAACTTCTTTATCCATTCGTCTGTTGATGGGCATTTAGGTTGCTTCCATGACCTGGCTATTGTAAATAGTGCTGCAATGAACATTCGGGTGCACGTGTCTTTTTGAATTACGGTTTTCTCTGGGTATATGCCCAGTAGTGGGATTGCTGGGTCATATGGTAATTCTATTTTTAGTTTTTTTAAGGAACCTCCATATTGTTCTCCATAGTGGCTGTATCAATTTACATTCCCACCAACAGTGCAAGAGGGTTCCCTTTTCTCCACACCCTCTCCAGCATTTGTTGTTTGTAGATTTTCTGATGATGCCCATTCTAACAGGAGTGAGGTGATACCTCATTGTAGTTTTGATTTGCATTTCTCTAATAATTAGTGATGTTGAGAATCTTTTCATGTGCTTCGTGGCCGTCTGTATGTCTTCTTTGGAGAAATGTCTATTTAGGTCTTCTGCCCATTTTTGGATTGGGGTGTTTGTTTCTTTGATATTGAGCTGAATGAGCTGTTTATATATTTTGGAGATTAATCCTTTGTCCGTTGATTCATTTGCAAATATTTTCTCCCATTCTGAGGGTTGTCTTTTCGTCTTGTTTATGGTTTCCTTTGCTGTGCAAAAGCTTTGAAGTTTCATTAGGTCCCACTTGTTTATTTTTGTTTTTATTTCCATTACTCTAGGAGGTGGATCGAAAAAGATCTTGCTGTGATTTATGTCAAAGAGTGTTCTTCCTATGTTTTCCTCTAAGAGTTTTATAGTGTCCAGTCTTATATTTAGGTCTCTAATCCATTTTGAGTTTATTTTTGTGTATGGTGTTAGGGAGTATTCTAATTTCATTCTTTTACATGTGGCTGTCCAGTTTTCCCAGCACCACTTATTGAAGAGACTGTCTTTTCTCCATTGTATATCTTTGCCTCCTTTGTCATAGATTAGTTGACCATAGGTGCGTGGGTTAATCTCTGGGCTTTCTATCTTGTTCCATTGATCTATGTTTCTGTTTTTGTGCCAGTACCATATTGTCTTGATTACTGTAGCTTTGTAGTATAGTCTGAAGTCAGGGAGTCTGATTCCTCCAGCTCCATTTTTTTGCCTCAAGACTGCTTTGGCTATTCGGGGTCTTTTGTGTCTCCATACAAATTTTAAGATGATTTGTTCTAGCTCCGTAAAAAATGCCATTGGTAATTTGATAGGGATTGCATTGAATCTGTAGATTGCTTTGGGTAGTATACTCATTTTCACAATGTTGATTCTTCCAATCCAAGAACATGGTATATCTCTCCATCTGTTGGTATCATCTTTAATTTCTTTCATCAGTGTCTTATAGTTTTCTGCATACAGGTCTTTTGTCTCCCTAGGTAGGTTTATTCCTAGGTATTTTATTCTTTTTGTTGCAATGGTAAATGGGAGTGTTTCCATAATTTCTCTTTCAGATTTTTCATCATTAGTGTATAGGAATGCAAGAGATTTCTGTGCATTAATTTTGTAACCTGCAACTTTACCATATTCATTAATTAGCTCTAGCAGTTTTCTGGTGGCAGTTTTAGGATTCTCTATGTATAGTATCATGTCATCCGCAAACAGTGACAGTTTTACTTCTTCTTTTCCAATTTGTATTCCTTTTATTTCTTTTTCTTCTCTGATTGCCGTGGCTAGGACTTCCAGAACTATGTTGAATAATAGTGGTGAGAGTGGACATCCTTGTCTCGTTCCTGATCTTAGAGGAAATGCTTTCAGTTTTTCACCATTGAGAATGATGTTTGCTGTGGGTTTGTCATATATGGCCTTTATTATGTTGAGGTAGGTTCCCTCTATGCCCACTTTCTGGAGAGTTTTTATCATAAATGGGTGTTGAATTTTGTCAAAAGCTTTTTCTGCATCTATTGAGATGATCATATGGTTTTTATTCTTCAATTTGTTAATATGGTGTATCACATTGATTGATTTGCGTATATTGAAGAATCCTTGCATCCCTGGGATAAATCCCACTTGATCGTGGTGTATGATCCTTTTAATGTGTTGTTGGATTCTGTTTGCTAGTATTTTGTTGAGGATTTTTGCATCTATATTCATCAGTGATATTGGTCTGTAATTTTCTTTTTTTGTAGTGTCTTTGTCTGGTTTTGGTATCAGGGTGATGGTGGCCTCATAGAATGAGTTTGGGAGAGTTCCTTCCTCTGCAATTTTTTGGAAGAGTTTGAGAAGGATGGGTGTTAGCTCTTCTCTAAATGTTTGATAGAATTCACCTGTGAAGCCATCTGGTCCTGGACTTTTGTTTGTTGGAAGATTTTTAATCACAGTTTCAATTTCATTACTTGTGATTGGTCTGTTGATATTTTCTGTTTCTTCCTGGTTCAGTCTTGGAAGGTTATACCTTTCTAAGAATTTGTCCATTTCTTCCAGGTTGTCCATTTTATTGGCATAAAGTTGCTTGTAGTAGTCTCTTAGGATGTTTTGTATTTCCGCGGTGTCTGTTGTAACTTCTCCTTTTTCATTTCTGATTTTATTGATTTGAGTCCTCTCCCTCTTTTTCTTGATGAGTCTGGCTAATGGCTTATCAATTTTGTTTATCTTCTCAAAGAACCAACTTTTAGTTTTATTGATCTTTGCTATTGTTTTCTTTGTTTCTATCTCATTTATTTCTGCTCTGATCTTTATGATTTCTTTCCTTCTGCTAACTTTTGAATGTTTATGTAGTTACAAGGAGGAGCAAGTAGCAACAAAAATGCCTAGCAGATGGTGTGCTTCAAAGGTTTTGGCGTTGTGGAGCCAAAGTGATGGTGGTTTCTTGGGCTCTCGGCCAGGTAGAAAGACCATGTAGTCATTTTATTACTGGAGTGATGAGAATTGCAGCCTGTCTGATTCACAGCTGACTTTTGCCAGCCTGCACCATGCAAGCCTTTGTAAGGGACGCTGTGAGTGGTACGCACAGATACAAGTACGGAGTCGTTATGGAAATGAACCTTCACTCTCATTAACTCACACAGGGTGTTTATGAGGGTATCACGCCCTTCCTTTGGCACCTAGGTGAGGTCTGCTCCTTCAGAGATGGTGCTAATTCATTTTCAGCTGGGATTTTTACTTTATTCACAGACTGGTCTTCTGAAACCTCCCAATGTGAGAATGTGAGAAGAACAGACACAGTTTTTTAAAGATTTAGTAAATGACAAATGGGAACCGAATCAATTCTCATATGCATAACAGAAAGTGGATCCATTGTATATATACATTCTCCTTGTTATTCAGGACAACTATTATAATGTTGTTTATGTAATTTAGTAGCCAACACGTGTATATAGATATAAACCCATTGCATTTATATTTATAACTAGCATTTAAAATTTTTATATTTTGGAGGAAAATACAGTTTGGCTTGACCTATGTCTGCTTCAGATAGGGATAAACTAACAATCTAATCTTGCTTCAAGTGAAAATACATATGTCTAGAGGCTTTAAAAACTAAACCATAATTAAGTAAACTAAATTGATTAATCAGAATAAATAATTAGCAGTTGACTGTGTGCTCATAACTGGTAGAGATTAATTTCTAAACTTCAAAGGGTATGGAAACAGGACGTTTTCAAAAATCAGAAGAAAACTAGGCTACTTTATTTTGAGCAAATACATTTTGAAGGCATATCTTTCCTTTTGAATTAGATATTCTTGGAAAGGCATGAAAAAAATGAGCTGTAAGCACAGTAATAAGTAAGTAAATATCAATTTAGTCTCTCCTAACAATGTCGAAGGAACTTTTGAATAGCCAGTATAATTTAAAATGCTGCTTTTACAAATTTTATTCTCAGGCATTAGCTTTGATATTTACGAATGAGAAAATGATAAACAACTTTCATTAGTTTCACAATGCCACCAGGAAGAAAAAGGAGTGTTTTTATTACAGTATTCTTTCCTGTAGATAATAAATTCTTACTTCTTATAAGATGAAGAACCATACTTTCTATCTTTAAGAGAAAGAAATGTGTGAGAGTCATAGTCTTTTGGTAAACAAAAACAGCCCCATAAATGCTGTTTCAGATCCCTGACAGCAAAGATCCTTAATCTTTTTTGTATTCATCATCCTATATTTATTTGTTAACATTTACTTCTAGCATTTTCATAGTGTATGATGTCAGTTATAAATCATTTATTTATAGTATTGACTAGGGGAGTGGAAAGATGAAGTGATGGGAATGGTAATGATAGAATTAATCAGAGTTGTGTACAAGAGCTCAGTTGATTCAATCATTAGTCAGTAGTTTAAGATAAAAGTGGATTAGTAAAAGCATAAAAATCATAAAGTAGTTTCAAAAGATTGAACATTTCAAAGAGTTTAAAATTTGTGTAGACTTTATAAGGTTGTTCATATTTTATTAAGTTAAAAAATATATTTGCCAATTTCAACACCTACTAATTATGAATTTTTTGATCACTAGAAAAATATACAAATACAGCTTATTTTTCTCTTAAAAGATAGAAATTAAGTAGATGTGGTTCATTTCTATGAAAGTTATCCTTGTAGGAAAACATTTTTTTATACTTCTAGACATAGAAACTGGTATTTTCTATCTAACTCTCCTTCACTAACTAATTCATTCTAGAAGCATATTTTTGCTTCCCTACCATGTACCAGCTTTCGAAAAGGCATCATAGTTACCCAGGACACCACGAACTAGTCTTGGGTAGGTCTCATTTATAAAATGCAACTGTATCATTTTACCTGCACTAATATGCATTAACTATTTCCACACCTGAAAATACAGTATATTTTGCAACTTAGTCTATTTTTTAAGAGTTTACAAAGAAATCACACTGTTTAAAGTTAGACATTAACAGCATATATTAGAGATTTTTATTTTTAAGGGTAAAATATTTGGGACTATAATCAATGACCTAAAACCAAGGGGCTTCACTACCCATTTGTCCTAGAGCTCGGATGAACTAAAAACAATTTTCGGAGTTAGACTGGAGTCAGTCTCACATTTGTGCTCTTGGCCCAATTCCATGTGACATTTGAGCAACCACGTATCTTGTCAAAGAGTCTTCTCAGCCTTCTGCATCTATATTAGGTAACAACACCCTTTCCCCAGAATCTCGACTTTTGCTAAACTGAGAAAGCGTTTCTCTTTAATCATTAAAATATACTGTTTATGTTCTATCTACTATTTTAGGGAAGAAGAACTCAAATTTACTTCTATTCAATATCTATCACATTTTATTTTAAGAAACGTAACAGGCAATGTGAGATTCAAATTTGCTCCAGGTCAGTACTTTTCAATTCGTAGGTCACAAGCCATTTGTGGGTCAGGAAATTAATTTAATAGTTCCTGGCCAACTTTTAAATAGTGAACGATATTAAAATAAAATAGAAATATCAGAGTACATCTCATAAGGGTATAGACTGTTTCATTATGTGTGTGTTTATATTTATGAGTACTAATATTTCTTTTACTATAATTCATAAAATACTTTGTTGTTTTTTTTTAAATTATTTATTTATTTATTATTTATTTATTATTTTTATTTTTGGCTGTGTTGGGTCTTCGTTTCTGCGTGAGGGCTTTCTCTAGTTGCGGCGAGCGGGGGCCACTCTTCATCGCGGTGCGCGGGCCTCTCACTATCGCGGCCTCTCTTGTTGCGGAGCACAGGCTCCAGACGCGCAGGCTCAGTAATTGTGGCTCACGGGCCCAGTTGCTCCGCGGCACGTGGGATCTTCCCAGACCAGGGCTCGAACCCGTGTCCCCTGCATTAGCAGGCAGATCCTCAGCCACTGCGCCACCAGGGAAGCCCCAATACTTTGTTTTATCTTTATATTTTAATCCATAACGACATTGAATGATGCGCCTGGACGCTATAATTCTGGTACCATATAGAAATTATTACTGAATTCTGCTTTGGAACAAAGGGCATCATAAAACAACAACTACACGAATTCTGTTGTTTATTTATTTAATGAAGGAAATAGTAGATGCTCTTATTCCCTGAGTACTTGGACCATAATCACTACTTTACAAGAATCCACAGAATCCATAGATAAATAGAATTTATCTATTTTCTCAATGCCAGCAATGATTCTTTTGACAAGTTTACTAATTGTCTTTTTTTTTTTTTTTTTTTTTTTTGGTATAGACAGGCAGGAATCTTGGAACAAAATTTGTAGACTCTTCTCTAACAAGTAGATAGGCTCTTATGGCTTATATATTATGCATTAACTTAATACTAATTTTATTTATATTTTGAACATTTAATTTTTCTCTGCTTTATTCATTTATTTTTAAAAATGTTGACTTACAGTTAGAATTTTACAAATTAGGCATGGAATAAATATAGCCATACATAGGTACATTCATAAATCAATCATGAGGAATGAAAACGATGTTTGATTTGTCTCTCATGGAGTCATTATAATAACCAGCTAACAGTGGGACTGATGCTTTCAGGAATGGCCTTGAATACAAGTTATGACAAACTAGATGATCTAAATGTTTTGGCCAGGAACTTATGTTTAGACCCTTAGATTCAATCTTTAAAGGATTAATAAATATCTGATTGTGTAGAATATATTCAACATACAAAAGTATAATCATTTAGTGTTTACAATATGTTTAGTGTCAATATCAAGATTGTAGATTTTGGAACCTGAATCTATGGATTTCCATTGTTTTCTGTCACTTACTAGCTATGTCACCTAGAGCAAGGTATTAACCCCACTGTTGCTGCATTCTATTGCTAATGTGAGGACCATAGTAGAATCCCTATTTTAGGGTCACTTAAAGGATTAAACTATTGAGTGTTGGCTGTGCTGAGAACACTAAATGGATCACTGAAATTGTGTACAAGTTTAGTAATTATTTCCATCCTATCCCTGTCCCCAACCAAAGTTCCTTTCATAAAAACAATCCCTTTCATGCCTTTCTCTTTTCTTTTTCCTTTTCAAGACTCAGGTCCTCCTACTTTTCAATGATATGCCTTTCAAGAAGTTCAGAAAACCCTGCCACTTGGTTCAGTAAATTGATTTCCTTAAACATTCTTTCTAGTTTGGGGAAATTTCACTGGAGCATTCTATACATTAGAGGAAAGAGAGCAGCTTAGGAAGTGGGATAAAGAAATGAAAAGAAAGATTTCCAGATGGGAAGAATACGAACTTGCTCTGTGAGTTCTGGCATCACTTTGATTTATATGTTTGTCTTTATCTTTTGCTTTTAAACCAAAGAAATGTTTTATACTTGATCATTCTATTGCTAGGTCTATTTTTTTGCCCAAGATAGTACTCAGAGTATAGTGAAGAGGTTTATGTGTGTTTTTCGGTTTTCCCTAACACCTATTGAATACTAGAGTTCATGCTTTTATGGTATTTCATAGAATGAATATGATTTCTTCTTTAAAAACATACTGTTTCTGCTACACATCTACTTTCACTTTCTCTTCCAATCTTCTCACTCTTCTAATTTTCTTATTGCATTTTCCCTTATATTTAATATCAAGAAAATAAAGAAGTGTTGATCCTCTCACACATCTCCCTTCTACAGTACTGTGAGTGCAGAACCCAGCCAGTGAGATCAGTTCTCACTCTTTGTGAAGGAGAAATCAGGAACCCATGAGAGCAAGTTAATACACCAGCAAGAGACTGAAGCCACAGTACATGAAAGGAACCATGCGCTAAGGAGGTGCAGGAGAGGCTGGTCCTTTCCTCACACTGTTCCCTTCAGAAGAGCAGAGCTATTTGTATTCCCCTGGATGTGATGCATTCTTTAATTGGAAGCCCTCTATCTACTTGTCTGCCTACTTGCCCATCAAGTACCGGCTCCAACACTGCCTTGTCTAAGAAGACTTTCTTTTTATTTTTTATACAATTCTTAAACATTACACCCCATTTACAGTTATCACCAACACTTGGCTATCTTCCCTGTGTTGTGCACACATCCTTGTAGCTTATCTCACACCCAGTAACTTGTACCTCCCCCTCCCTTACCCCTGTACTGCCCCTCCCCCTTCCATCTCCCCACTGGTGACCACTAGTTTGGCCTCTGTACCTGTGAGTCTGCTTCTTTTTGGTTGTATTCACTAGTTTGCTGTATTTTTCAGATGCCACCTGTAAGTGATATCAGACAGTATTTGTCTTCTCTGTCTGACACACTTCACTTAGCATAATGCCCTCCAAGTCCACGAGAAGACTTTTTGATGCCTTGAGACAGAGTTAGGCTCGCCTTCCTCTGGGCTCCCGGGCAACCTCCACTGCAGCAATGTTCCCCTGTCTCTGAGGGGTCCTTGGCCTGAAGTCCCATAAGAACAAGTTTCTGTCTTTTCATCACTGTATTCCCAGATCCTATTGAAGTACTTATAATACAGTGGGTGCTGTTGCATTGGCTGAATCAAGGATTTAAAGATGAGTTGAAGAAATGTGGAGCTTCTTCCCTTTCTGATTAAAGGCAATAAATATTATCGACTGATGTGGGAAAAAAAACTATCACTGGTTTTCTCGTGGCTTTTTTGCACATGATTCACTCTTTGGAGCAACATATAACTATAAATAAAATTAAGAAATTCATTTCTATGTATCAAATTTGAATATAAACTTTGTGACATTCAAATGGAAAATGAACTGGCTTGCACTGAATAAAGCTCATGGGTACTTACTATGCGTGCACTAATTTACTAATGGTTTGTGCCTGATTTCATTAAAAACCAGATAAAACTGAAAAGTTACTGTATGGATGCCACAATATTTAGTGCAGTCTTTTCTAGTAAATATTCCACAAACTGTTCAGAGAGAGGAGCTGAAACAAAGTAGCAAATACATTTGGGAGATGTTGTATGCATTACCTTGTCTTAGAGACTCATAACTTACATTAGCTTATTAAAGCCTCTGAAAAGCCTTTTTTCTTTTTTTGGAGTGTAGTTGATTTACAATGATGTGTTAATTTCAGGTGTACAGCAACGTGATTCAGTTATACATTTATATATAAATACATATATACTATATATATATATTTTTTCAGATTATTTTCCATATAAGTTATTACAGGATATTGAATATAGTTCCTTGTGCTATAGAGTAGGTCCTTATTGTTTATTTACTTTATATACAGTAGTGTGTATCTGTTAATCCCATACTCCTAGTTTATCCTTCCCCCCCTTTCTTTTTTGGTAACCATAAGTTTGTTTTCTATGCCTGTGAGTCTATATCTGTTTTGTAAATAAGTTCCTTTGTATCATTTTAGCCTCTGGGAAGTCTTAAGAAAAGGGACATATAACTTTAAAAATATACTTTCTAAATGTGTTTGACCATGTTAACCTCCCAAGGGTTAGTGTTTCTAGGAAAACACTTTTAAGAACAACGACGTAGTGAACTACTTGTATCATTTAACGAGTAGTGAGCTACTTGTATCATTTAACGAGTAGTGAACTACTTGTATCATTTTTATGAACACCCTGAGAAAGAAAAATAAAGAGAATGTACTTAAGCAGAATATGGTGCTCTCTTGAAAGTTCTATTCTTCATATTAGAAAATATTAAAATTGAACTTTTAACACAAAAACTACCCGTAGGAGCTGTTGCCCTAGAGTTAGGCATCTGGGAAAGTAAATATAAAAACAGGTCTGAAACTATGAGACCAATAAACGGAGAAATAGAGAGGATGAATCTAACAGTGATTGCTTTCAAGGGGGTAACCATTACATAAAATGAAACAGAACTCCGGGAAAAAAGAACCCAGCTTAAAGGGTGCAATCAGCTTGAAGGGAAAAATATACACGCCCTTTACTCAAAGTGAAACTAACAAAAAAGGTGAATTCTGCAACTCTTCTTCCTCACCTATTTTTCCAACCAGCAGATTCATTTCTTTACACCTTGAATGATAGGAAGTCGGGAAAGCATATTAGGTCACCACAAATTAGAGATGTTTTTAGAGGTTAGAGTCAAAGCATCAAGCTATTTTTGAGAACAGATTGATGACCTCTGTTTGTCAGATCTGCCAGGTGGAAGTCATAAATATTGAATTTTCTCACTGTAGTGTATATTTAAAAAAATAGGATCTCAACTACCATGGAAGGTTTGCAGTCTCAATGTGTAGTATTCTACAGTTACATATTGTCTTGACTGCATTCTACATCATATACTAAACCTCTCTAAAGCACAATGGGAATATATTTCCCTGCAGATATTTTCTAAAAAAATAAAGAAGAATTTTGCTTTTATAGATGCTAATACTATATTTTCCAAAAAAACTAAAGAGGAACTTTGCTTTTATAGATGCTAATACTAATTGTTGGGAAAGTATTGTTAAATTCTAACATTTATAAAAAGTAATCACAATGTAATGAATAGAATAGAATTCGGAAACAATATCAGAGATCTATAGATTATTATTATGGGATTCTAGTATTGAAAACAAAACAAACAAACTTCTAGCACCTTCCAAGAAGAGGAACCAGGATGTCTGGATGTCCTGGAAACTATAGCGAATAATCTATTGTCACTTACTAATAGCTTATCAGGAATAGATAGATTAGGAATTCATTCATTCATTCAAAAACTATTTCTTGAGTACCTATGTGATGGTCTTCATGCTAAACAATGAGAATGTAATAGTCAACCTGGCAGATATGGTTCTGGAAATCAAGAATCTTACGTCTAATGGGGAATACAGAGAAGAAGGCAGGAAGATACATTTTGTAGAATATATTCAATGATAATTGTATAAAATATCTTCTATTGGAGGAGGTTATGGTCAGAAAGGGATTCTCAGAGAAACTGATATCTAATTTGCAAACCAAAGTATGAGTAGGTGCCAGAAAGATTAAGATAAGAAGAGAAGATGGATTAAAGCAGAGAAAAGAAAATTGTGTGTGAAGTCTTAAAGGAAAGGGGAATCACAAAGTATAAGAGAGGAGAACATTCAAGACTGAAAACAGGAGATAGTGTACTAAGTTACTGCAGTATTCTGGTAGAAAGTCGAGTTAGGATAAACTATGAGAGAGGCAGAAAAGACAGAATGAGTATATGTGTTGGAAATGTAATAGGTATGAAATAGATAACCTCTACTGAGCACTGTCTGTGGTAAATGCTTTTCATTATGGTATTTATTCCTGCCAAATGTCTGTCAAGTAGATACATTTCTTACAAAGAATATTTGTTTAGACTCATTTAAGTTTCACAGCAAAATTGAGGGGGAAGTACAGAGATTACCTCCTGCCCTCACCCATGCACTGCCTCCCCCCCATATCAGCATCCCTCACCAGATGGTACATTTGTTACAAATGATGAACCTGCATTGGTACATCATTATCACCCAAAGTCCAAAGTTTACATTAGGGTTCACTTTCGGCATTGTACATTCTTTGGGTTTGGACAAATGTATAATGACATGTATCCATCATTAAAGTATCATACAGAGTATTTTCACTGCCCGAAAAATCCTCTGTGCTCTGCCTACTCACTCCTCCTTCCACACCAATCCCTGGCAACCACTGATCTTACTGTCTCCATGGTTTTTCCTTTTCAAAAATGTCATATAGCATAAGTATACAATACATATCCTTTTCAGATTGGCTCTTTTCACTCAGTCATATGCATTTCAACTTTCTCCATATTTTTCTGTGGCTTGGTAGCTCATTTCTTTTCAGTGCTGAATAATATTCCATTAGCTGAATGGACCACTGCTTATCCATTCACCTACTGAAGGACATCTTCCTTGCTCTCCCCAAGTCTTGGCAATTATTAATAAACTCCTATCAATATCCATATGTAGGTTTTTTTGTGGATGTAAGTTTTCATCTCTTTTGGGTAGATACCAAAGGGCATAATTGCTGGATTTTATATTAAGAGCATGTTTTGTTTTGTAAGAAACTGCCCAGTTGTCTTCTAAAGTGTCTGCACCATTTTCATTCCCACCAGCAACGAAAGAGAGTTCCTGTTGCTCCACATCCTCACCAGCATTTAGTGTTATCAGTGCTCTGGATTTTGGCCACTGTAATAGGTATGCGGTGGTATTGTGTTTTAACTTTCATTTATCTGATGGCATATGATATGGAGCATCTTTTCCCATGCTTATTTGCCATGTGTATATCCTCTTTGGTGAGGTGTCTGTTAAGGTCTTTGGCTCATTTTCTATATGGGTTGTTTGTTTTCCTTATTGTTGAATTTTAAGACTTCTTTGTACATTGTGAGTAATAGTCCTTTATCAGATGTGTCTTTTGCAAATATTTTCTCCCAGATGTGGCTTGTCTTCTTATTCCCTTGACATTGTCTTTTGAGGAGCACAGGTTTTTAATTTTAATGAATACCAGCTTATTTCTTTCATGGATCACATCTTTGGTGTTGTATCTAAAAGGTCATGACCACACCCATTTTCATTTTGTTTTCTTCTATGCTACCTTTTAGGAGTTTTATAATTTAGTATTTTACATTTTGGTTTGTGATCAATTTTGAGTTAGTTTTTGTGAAGGGTGTAATGTCTGTGTCTAGATTAATTTTTTTTTTTTTACATGTAGGTGTCCAGTTGTTCCAGCACCATTTGTTGAAAAGACTACTTTGCTCCATTGTATTGCCTTTGCTCCTTTGTCAAGGAGCAGTTGACTACTTTTATGTGGGTCTATTTCTGGGCTCTCCATTCTGTCTCATTGATATATTTGCTTGTTATTTCACCATACCATGTTGTCTTGGTTACTGTAGCCTTATTAGAGGTCTTGACATTGAGTAACAACAGTCTTTCAATTTTGTTCTTCTCCTTCCATATTGAATTGGCTATTCTGAGTCTTTTGCCTCTCCATGTAAACTTTAAAATAACTTTGTTATTATCCAAAAAATAATTTGCAGGGATTTTGCATCAAATCTATGAATTAAATAGGGAAGAACTGACATTTTGATATTATTGAGTCTTGCTATGCATGAATATGGAATATTTCTCCATTTATTTAGTTTTTCTTTAATTGAGGTATATATTTTTAAATGAAAAATTTTATTTTAAAATTATTTTTAGAAGAAATTAAAAAATAAGGTATCTAATGCTCAGAGAAACTCAAGGTCACACAACTCTAAGAAGAAGAGTAGGGATTTAAATCCGGACTACCTGATTCTAAAGTCCACTCATTTCTCCACTTTTCTTAGGAGAGAAGGAATTCATTTGATGTAGGGAGGGGCGGCAGATAAGGGCTAAAGTATTGTGCTTAGTTTTCTTGTTTGTGTCGCTGGGTAGATAATGTCGTTCAATGAGATGGGGAACATGGGGAGAAGAGTAGGTTGGGGAAACACAGTGAGTTTAAGGACAGGTTTTCCATGCATGAAATATTCTTGGCATATACAAGTGTAGATATAATATCTATGCTATATAGATAGACGTGTACAAGTATAAATTTTCATTAGATAGTTGAAATATACATCTGGAGTTCAGAAGAAGGGATGGAGCTGTAAGTGTAGATACGGGGACTGTTATTGTAAATAGCAGACAAAAGTCAGAATTTATATCCGTTGGTGAGGTCAGAATACTGGCATCATAGTAAAACAGTGAGGAGATCGGACATGTGTCTTGCCTGATCATGGCTGGAAGGAACTGGCCTCTGCGGCACCTCCAGGGGTCTGCCATTCAAAAGCGTGCTTTGCAAAACCCAAGAGATGTCCATTCACACATTCATTAGTCCATGTATTCATTCATCCATCGGTGGCATGAACTAGTGTAACAAGCTAATTCAAACGCACAATTCATTCAGAAATCCTATAAGAGAGGATAGTATGGTACAAGAATGTATTTACATTATTCTCTGCTTTCAGATCCAAAACACGTGAGTTTAATTCTCTTATGAGACTAGCTCCTTGACAATCATTTGGGGAGCAAACTGACTCAGTGAATCATTATACACTGACACAGAGGCTAGCATGATTCAAAAGGAAACTACGGCTGGTCCATATAGGAGAGGACCAGTTGATGTGGTACCCGTAAGCAAAAAACACTTTCTCAAAAAGGGCCACCTCTGAAGGTTACGGGTAAACTCTTCAAAATGCCACACACCCACAAATATCATGCCCGAGGTAGGCTCTCAGAAAATGCCTGAGCTTCTGTTAAGACAGAGGGAATAAATATGCTACGTTTTGGTTGTTTGTGTGCTTAGACCTTGTTGCTATTGTAGAATTTTCCTATAGCTATTTTCCACGGCTCTCATTTATTTGTCTTTAATCCTTTGTATGCCCAAAATAAAACAATAATTTAAGAATATCCTAAATTACAAAGGACATCAACCAACTTTCCTGCTACTTGAATGACCATTTTTCTTTACTGACAACTTAGTTTCTTTTGCACATTTAAACTTTATATTATTGAATTACAGAAGAATCTGAATATGTTATTTGACTGCTCTTATCTGTCAACAATACTGACATAATTACTTTTCTTGCTGATATAGATGAAGGTTTTACTCAGACTGTAAGCACTGTTAATTGCATGCTTAATGTTATTATGCAAACACATATATCACATGTCTTACGTGACGGCTGAACATATTCATAAGATTATTCTTGAATAAGGTAAACAGACCAAATTGGGATTTCCTGCACATTGTGGACTTGCTCTTCCAAATTGGCTGGAACCAAATATATTTGTTTACTGAAAGCTACCAAGAATGTTTCCTTGAATTAAAAAAAAACTCTAAATTGTTCAACAATAACCTTAAATCACTGCAGTTAGTATGAATACATTATTCTGTCTGCTTTGGTAATAGTGTTGGGAAAGATCCCTTACTCAACGGTGCTTCCATGTGGAGGGTTATCTATTAAAGTGAAACTTCTGGGCTCTCTCTACCCTCCCACCCTCTCATCTGTTAGCTGACTGGTGAGGCTGAAAAGAGGAATACGTTCTGAGTAGCTTAATTTCTCCCTCTTTCTTCTTTCACCTTAAAAACATGCATACAAGAAGCATCCTTCCATGCTGCATCTCTACGCTTTATGCTTTACAAGAAAAACAGAACAGAAAGCATGTCTCTTGAGTGCAGATGCCCCAGAAGAAAAAAACAGGAAGTAGCTGGCTACCCATGACCGGACTAATAATGGGGTCCCATCAGGGCATTAAATTAAAATAGGAAATTAATTTTGTCCCAGTACTCAAGCCACATTCTGAGATCTATTTCATTGATAGTGAAGATGACATTTTGTCCCCGATATAATATTTTTTCATTTCTCAATTAATTCAGAAAAGAAGAGTATATATATATATATATATATATATATATATATATATATATACTCTTCTTTTCTATATATATGTATATACATGTGTATGTGTGTGTGTGTATATATATATATATAGAGAGAGAGAGATTCTTCAAATTTTACAAGAATAAAACATAAATTCAGTGAGAATATGTGAGCATTTATGATATATTCATCACTTCCCTAAATGCTGTGGAAAAAAATAAAATGTATTTCCTGACCTCAAAGAACTTATAATTTGGGGGAATAAAAGCCAATATGCATGAAGCATATGGAGATTAAGAGGTTATGAATACAATAAAATTTGGAGAAAAGAGAGGCAGTTTGAGCAAGTTTATATAGTTTTATAGGGGTGACTTCGATAACGTAGCATAAATAGAGGGCAGAAGGAACGTCTTCCGGGTTGGGAGAAATTACAGGATCAGAGTTAATGAGCTGAGAAGACTGTAATTGATCATTCTGGAGAGATAGACAGCCCCGCTTGATTGCAGTGGAATAATGCTTCACTTCTTGGTCAGAGATGAGTATCAAAATAAAGAACTATGTTTGTTAGGAACACGATGTGAAAGCACAGTTTACGTATATTTTGTAATCTCCCCTTGGTTCTGAATCGGATACACGGTTATAATTTGACTGATCATGTCATTATTTAGTTGCATTTTTATTATGTATGGCTAGACAATAAATATTTTGTCATCACAACACCTCTTCAAGAAGACATTTACCTAGGGCTCTTTTCTAAAATCAGACTAGTCTGAAATCCCATGATGAAAAAGTACAATGTGCCAAAAATATCATTATTTATACATCACTACCAATAGACTTAATGGTACGTGTTTCCCTGTAATGGAAATATATGATAGCACTGAAGAAAGGGAACACTTTGTGATTGTAATGTTGTTATTTTCAAACTGGAATAAATTCATTCTGATTTGTACACCTTATTGCGTGTTGCACTGAATAGCCTCTTTGGGCTTTCATTGAGCTACAATCCTTCTATTTACGTAAATTTTAATTTTGATCTCTCCAGGCAAGAACACGTATAGGATGAAGTGTTATCAGAGGTGACAAGATGGTAATAAATATAAAATTAAGGCAGCCTCCTAATTTTGTAGACAGTTTTCTATTACGCTTACTTGGCTACAGTACTGTAAGCTCATAGCACAAGTGACAGCTTAGTTAATCAGAAGCATCGTGGGGAAATTTGTTATGACAGAACACCGTGTGAGCTCATTAAACACAGTGACTCCTCGTCCCTTTAATCTTGCTTACTTCCTTTCATGATTCTCGTCTACCAAATCTGAGGACAATGCAAGAAAACACAGAAAGAACCAAGAACCATGCCTAGCATTATATACAAGCATCTAGAAATTTGTTCTCATTAAAAAGTGGCAAACATAAATACTTTCACTAAATTACACTTAAATTATCTACATTTATAAATCATGAATTGAAACACTATACATTTAATTATCCACAGTTTGAAGATGATGAAACTGTAAAACAGACTATATATAACCATAATTTTTACTAAAACTGAATATGATTACATTAAATACAGAGAATTCACTAAATTGTACAGGGTAATTCTTCACAATATTTGAACAACAACTCATGTATAGGTTATAAAATGTAAGAATATGAATTCTTTTATATTTCATATGTACTTCTTTTTCCAAAAATCATAATATGCTCTTTTATTCAGTTCTGCCTTACTCATTCTTTGATCAGGTAGTTTGATTGCTTTACTAGGACTTTAGGATTGCAAGCACCTTGCACATTTCTTAAGGCAATTCGATGTAGTTGTGGACATGTACAGGGTTAATTTCAGACAAACCTGGCTCTGAATCCTGGCTGTGTTACTTAACTAATTTTCCATTGGAAAGTTACTTAGTCTCTATGAAGTCCTAATATTCCTTAGCATGAGTATTAAAGGAAGCAATCTCTCAAAGCCATAGCATCTAGAAGGGGTATATCACTTGTCAAACACTTTGCATCTTTGGATATTTATAAATAAATGATAATTGTGTAGCTGAATGATAGAAAAATGTTAAGGAATAGTTTTGACTTTTAATAACAAAATCAGGAAAAGAATTGGACAAACAAGTATCAGAATATTATTTTTGTCTCAGTTAAAAGAGATCCAGAACTAGGCATCAGTGCTGGGACACCAAGTAAAAGATAATAAAGATACAAACAACCACTTTCAGGGGGAAAAAATATGCTTTTATTTTAGAAGTTGAAACATTAAAACTAATAAGAGGATGCTATAAAATTATGTCGATACATTTGATAATTTAAATGAAATAGACAATTATAATAAAAATAAGCAATACAAGAGTGACTCATAAAAAATAGAAAACTTTAATAGTTCATTATTAAAATATCGATTCAGTAACCAAAATCTTATCATGATGAGAACTTAGGGTTCACTTTTCTTCAATGGTGATTTCTAACAAAGATTTGAGAAATAAATAGTTTCAATTTAAAAATTGTTATACAGTAGTGTAAAAAAGAGTATTTCCTAATGTATTTTATGAGGGTAGGCTTTTTTATGGTAGTAAAATCTGATAACTATGTAAGCATGGAAAACTACAGATTATTCTCTGTAGTAGGCATACATGTAAATACCCTAAACAATATATTAGAAAACTAAATTCATAAATACAGAAATGTTTTGTGTCTTATGATGACCAATTTGATTTTATCCAAGTAATGTAAGATGGTTTACTATTAGGAACTCAATCATTGTATCCATCATATTAACTGATCAAAAAGTAAAGCAAAACTTATGATGATCCTAAGGTAGAAAAAGCTTTTGGTAATATTAAATATTCATAAATGATGAAACTATTAAACTAGAAAAGGAAAGGAAATGCCCCTTTTCTGATAAAGAATATCAGCAAAACCAATTTACAATAAATACCACATTCAATGGGAAAATGTTGACATCTATCCCTCTGAGATGTGGAAGGAGACAAATATGCCATTTATTGCCACTTGTATCTAATTATATACAGGGGTCTTGGCCAGAGTAGAAAAGAAACAAAGGTATAGAAAGGAAAGCTCAAAGTTGTTATTCTAAGATGGTATGATTGTACACATAAAAAAGAGAACAGAAATGGAATATCAGAATTTATAAGACAATTTAATAATGTTACTATATACAGAATTAATATATAAAGTATAATGCATCCAGAAATAAATCTGAGAAGATTTTGCATAATTCAAAGAACAGAATTGTGAAACTATATGAAGATACATTTGGTAATTCTTAGTAAATTGAAAGATATATCTTGCTCATGGATTGGAAATCTCACTATTATAAAAAATCACATCTCCCCAAATTTATTCACAAATTCAAAACAATCTCACTCAATTCCAATAGGCTTTTTTTTCCTCCAAAGTGGAACATGATAAGTTGATTCAGACATTTATTAAGAAGCACAGAATGCTGAGAATAGGCTTAGTGATCGTGTAGTGGTAAAACAAGTTGGAAAGATAGGCCTTACAATATTGAAGACGTATATTATGGAAAAGACATAAATAAACAAATGGACAAAATTGAAAGTCGCTGCACAAATGAAGGCTCAGGTGGTCAATACACATGACATATTCTCCATTTCATGAATGATCAGAGAACTTACAAATTATAAATATAGTGAGATTCTACAACACACGTGCCCAATGGACAACATTTTTCAAATCGGACATCCTGAGACTTAGTGAGCCTTTGTAGCAAGAGCTGGAGAGTTTCTGGAAAACTTGTACACTATGGATAAGAGACAACTGGTATACCATGTTGAGAAACCAATTTGGCACTAAACAGTGAAGTTGCATATGCTCATATTTTAAAACTCAACTATTTTACTCTTAGATAGTAAATCTAGGGAAATTCTTATTGGTATGGACTGAACGTTTGTGTTCCTTCTAAATTCGTGTGTTGAAGCTTCAAATCCCCAGTAGGATGATATTCAGAGGTAAGGCCTTTGGAGGATATCTAGGTGGGGAAGCCATCATGAATAGGATTAGTGTCCGTGAAAGATGAGGAGACCATTGCTCTCTCTCTCTCTCTGCCATCTGAGGGTACAAGGAGAAGATGTTTATCTGCGAATCAGAAGAGGGCTCTCAACACCTTGATCTCAAACTTCCAGCCTCCAGAACTGTGAGAAATAAATTTCTGTTGTTTAAGGCAACTAGTCTGTGGTGTTTCTGTTATAGCAGCCTGAGCTAAGAGAATTGTATACAATACTCATAGCAGCCTTGTGTATTAAAGCCCCAAATTGGAACAACTCAGATATGTATTAATATTAGAGCAAATAAAATTGTCATGTAGGCATAAACGGAATACCACAGTGCAAAGAATAAGAACAACATCTATATGCAATGACTGAATGAATTTCACAAGCAATATTGACTACAAAGAAGCAGATCATAGAAGAATAAGAACTATATAATTCCATTTACATAAGATTCAAAGACAGAAAAAACCACACACACACATTGTGTTTTTATGCTAGTTTGTATGCATGTATGTATGTATGTATATACATATGTGAAGAAGGGGGTGTATAAAGTAAAACTGTTTGAAGTAGTAACAGAATGATATTTCCTAAGTATGTGTATAGATGTATGTGTATATATGTTTATGTAGTGCATTTATATGTATATATGTGTATGTATGCATTTATTTTTTTTTAATTTTTTTTAATTTACAAGTTTTAACAAATGTACATTTTTTACATGGGTTGCTGTGCAAAGTTTCATTTAGAATAGTGATAAGTGCACAAAAGGTGACAATGAAACATTAGACAAAACATTTACAAGCCTCCTCCCGTGTTGCTACTTAACAGGTACTGACTGTCTAAAAGTATAAATATCCAAAGAAAAATTGCAAACGTTGACTTTAAGATTCTTATAAAACTGAAAGGAAATAAAAAACTAAAGCATGCAGCATTAATACAGGATTTGAGTGGAAAAGAGTTTACCATAGATATGCTCCCTTCCATGGGTTGATTAAAACTCTAAAACAAGATGTGGGATTGTAAATTTTTTTTTTCTACAGTAGCGCTGCTCTTTTAAAAATGATCTCCAACCTTCCCTAGCCTAAAAGCTAGTCATTATTTCCATTCCTCTGCTCTCAAACATCTTTAAAAAAAAAAACAGAAACCCAGGAAACTTCAATATTCTGAAACTTACGATGGGTGTGTCCAGCAGATATCTTACAAGCAGAGGATATGTCAGTTACTACAATTGCTGCACCCCTTTGGCTGAGCCCTGTAATTTTCTCCTTCCTACCAACAAAAACCATCTTGTGATGAATATTGGTTAGATCTTAGGATCAGAGCATGTTTAGCTTCCATTGATCTTTCAAAATAGATGTTTATATGGATTTGTGTCCCTGCTTTTTATAGGCCACATTTAATCTAAATCCAACCCAAGTGAAGGACCAGTATGTGTGTGTGTGTGTGTGTGTGTGTGTGTGTGTGTGTGTGTATATATATATACTTATTTATTTATTTATTTATATTTATATTTTACCTTTAGAAAAGAGATCTGTGATTAGGAGGTATACAAATTGCACTTTTAAGCCGCTAACAGTGTTTTATTTCTTTTTTTTTAAACATCTTTATTGAAGTATAATTGCTTTACAACGGTGTGTTAGTTTCTGCTTTATAACAAAGTGAATCAGTTATACATATACATATGTTCCCATATCTCTTCCCTCTTGCATCTCCCTCCCTCCCACCCTCCCTATCCCACCCCTCTAGGTGGTCACAAAGCACCGAGCTGATCTCCCTGTGCTATGTGGCTGCTTCCCACTAGCTATCTATTTTACATTTGGTAGTGTATATATGTCCATGACACTCTCTCACCCTGTCACATCTCACCCCTCCCCCTCCCCATATCTTCAAGTCCATTCTCTAGTAGGTCTGTGTCTTTATTCCCGTCTTGCTCCTAGGTTCTTCAAGACCCTTTTTTTTTTCCCCTTAGATTCCATATATATGTGTTAGCATACTGTATTTGTTTTTCTCTTTCTGACTTACTTCACTCTGTATGACAGACTCTAACTCCATCCACCTCATTACAAATACCTCCATTTCATTTCTTTTTATGGCTGAGTAATATTCCATTGTATATATGTGCCACATCTTCTTTATCCATTCATCTGTCGATGGACATTTAGGTTGCTTCCATGTCCTGGCTATTGTAAATAGAGCTGCAATGAACATTTTGGTACATGACTCTTTTTGACCTATGGTTTTCTCAGGGTATATGCCCAGTAGTGGGATTGCTGGGTCGTATGGTAGTTCTATTTGTAGTTTTTTAAGGAACCTCCATACTGTTCTCCATAGTGGCTATAACAATTTACATTCCCACCAACAGCGCAAGAGTGTTCCCTTTTCTCCACACCCTCTCCAGCATTTATTGTTTTTAGATTTTTTGATGATGGCCATTCTGACCGGTGTGAGATGATACTTCATTGTAGTTTTGATTTGCATTTCTCTAACGATTAATGATGTTGAGCATTCTTTCATGTGTCTGTTGGCAATCTGTATATCTTCTTTGGAGAAATGTCTATTTAGGTCTTCTGCCCATTTTTGGATTGGGTTGTTTGTTTTTTTGTTATTGAGCTGCATGAGCTGCTTGTAGATCTTGGAGATTAATCCTTTGTCAGTTGCTTCATTTGCAAAGATTTTCTCCCATTCTGAGGGTTGTCTTTTGGTCTTGTTTATGGTTTCCTTTGCTGGGCAAAAGCTTTTAAGTTTCATTAGGTCCCATTTCTTTATTTGTGTTCTTATTTCCATTTCTCTGGGAGCTGGGTCAAAAAGAATCTTGCTGTGATGTATGTCATAGAGTGTTCTGCCTATGTTTTCCTCTAAGAGTTGGATACTGTCTGCCCTTACACTTAGGTCTTTAATCCATTTTGAGTTTATTTTTGTGCATGGTGTCAGGGAGTGTTCTAATTTCATACTTTTACATGCACCTGTCCAATTTTCCCAGCACCACTTATTGAAGAGGCTGTCTTTTCTCCACTGTATATGCTTGCCTCCTTTATCAAAGATAAGGTGACCATATGTGTGTGGGTTTATCCCTGGGCTTTCTATCCTGTTCCATTGATCTATATTTCTGTTTTTGTGCCAGTACCAAACTGTCTTGATTACTGTAGCTTTGTAATATATTCTGAAGTCAGGGAGCCTGATTCCCCCAGCTCCATTTTTCGTTCTCAAGATTGCTTTGGCTATTCGGGGTCTTTTGTGTTTCCATACAAATTGTGAAATTTTTTGTTCTAGTTCTGTGAAAAATGCCAGTGGTAGTTTGATAGGGATTGCATTGAATCCGTAGATTGCTTTGGGTAGTAGAGTCATTTTCACAATGTTGATTCTTCCAATCCAGGAACATGGTATATCTCTCCATCTATTTGTATCATCTTTAATTTCTTTCATCAATGTCTTATAGTTTTCTGCATACAGGTCTTTTGTCTCCTTAGGTAGGTTTATTCCTAGATATTTCATTCTTTTTGTTGCAATGGTAAACGGGAGTGTTTTCTTAATTTCACTTTCAGATTTTTCGTCATTAGTGTATAGAAATGCAAGAGATTTCTGTGCATTAATTTTGTATCCTGCTACTTTACCAAATTCATTGATTAGCTCTAGTAGTTTTCTGGTAGCATCTTTAGGATTCTCTATGTATAGTATCATGTCATCTGCAAATAGTGACAGCTTTACTTCTTCTTTTCCGATTTGGATTCCTTTTATTTCTTTGTCTTCTCTGATTGCTGTGGCTAACACTTCCATAACTATGTTGAATAATAGTGGTGAGAGTGGGCAACCTTGTCTTGTTCCTGATCTTAGTGGAAATGGTTTCAGTTTTTCACCATTGAGGACAATGTTGGCTGTGGGTTTGTCCTATATGGCCTTTATTATGTTGAGGAAAGTTCCCTCTATGCCTACTTTCTGCAGGGCTTTTATCATAAATGGGTGTTGAATTTTGTCGGAAGCTTTCTCTGCATCTATTGAGATGATCATATGGTTTTTCTCCTTCAATTTGTTAATATGGTGTATCACATTGATTGATTTGCGTATATTGAAGAATCCTTGCATTCCTGGGATAAACCCCACTTGATCATGGTGTATGATCCTTTTAATGTGCTGTTGGATTCTGTTTGCTAGTATTTTGTTGAGGATTTTTGCATCTATGTTCATCAGTGATATTGGCCTGTAGTTTTCTTTCTTTGTGACATCTTTGTCTTGTTTTGATATCAGGGTGATGGTGGCCTCGTAGAATGAGTTTGGGAGTGTTCCTCCCTCTGCAATATTTTGGAAGAGTTTGAGAAGGATAGGTGTTATCTCTTCTCTAAATGTTTGATAGAATTCACCTGTGAAGCCATCTGGTCCTGGGCTTTTGTTTGTTGGAAGGTTTTTAATCACAGTTTCAATTTCAGTGCTTATGATTGGTCTGTTCATATTTTCTATTTCTTCCTGGTTCAGTCTCGGCAGGTTGTGCATTTCTAAGAATCTGTCCATTTCTTCCAAGTTGTCCATTTGATTGGCAAACAGTTGCTTGTAGTAATCTCTCATGATCGTTTGTATTTCTGCAGTGTCGGTGGTTACTTCTCCTTTTTCATTTCTAATTCTATTGATTTGAGTCTTCTCCCTTTTTCTCTTGATGAGTCTGGCTAATGGTTTTTCAATTTTCTTTATCTTCTCGAAGAACCAGCTTTTAGTTTCATTGATTTTTGCTATTGTTTCCTTCATTTCTTTTTCATTTGTTTCTGATCTGATCTTTATGATATCTTTCCTTTTGCTAGCTTTGGGGTTTTTTGCTCTTCTTTCTCTAATTGCTTTAGGTACAAGGTTAGGTTGTTTATTCGAGATGTTTCCTGTTTCTTGAGGTAGGCTTGTATTGCTATAAACTTCCCTCTTAGAACTGCTTTTGCTGCATCCCATAGGTTTTGGGTCGTCATTTCTCCATTGTCATTTGTTTCTAGGTATTTTTTGATTTCCCCTTTGATTTCTTCAGTGATCACTTCGTTATTAAGTAGTGTATTGTGTAGCCTCCGTGTGTTTGTATTTTTTACAGATCTTTTCCTGTAATTGATATCTAGTCTCATAGCGTTGTGGTCAGAAAAGATATTTGATACAATTTCAATTTTCTTAAATTTACCAAGGCTTGAGTTGTGACCCAAGGTATGATCTATCCTGGAGAATGTTCCATGAGCCCTTGAGGAAAATGTGTATTCTGTTGTTTTTGGGTGGAATGTCCTATAAATATCAATTAAGTCCATCTTGTTTAATGTATCATTTAAGGCTTGTGTTTCCTTATTTATTTTCATTTTGGATGATCTGTCCATTGGTGAAAGTGGGGTGTTAAAGTCCCCTACTATGATTGTGTTGCTGTCGATTTCCCCTTTTATGGCTGTTAGTATTTGCCTTATGTATTGAGGTGCTCCTATGTTGGGTGCATAAATATTTACAATTGTTATACCTTCCTCTTGGATCGATCCCTTGATCATTATATAGTGTCCTTCTTTGTCTCTTGTAATAGTCTTTATTTTAAAGTCTATTTTGTCTGATATGAGAATTGCTACTCCAGCTTTCTTTTGATTTCCGTTTGCATGGAATATCTTTTTCCATCCCCTCACTTTCAGTTTGTATGTGTCCCTAGGTCTGAAATGGGTCTCTTGTAGACAGCATATACACGGATCTTGTTTTTATTTCCATTCAACCAGTCTATGTCTTTTGGTTGGAGCATTTAATCCATTCACATTTAAGGTGATTATTGATATGTGTGTTCCTATTACCATTTTCTTAATTGTTTGGGGTTTGTTATTGTAGGTCTTTTCCTTTTCTTGTGTTTCCTGCCTAGAAAAGTTCCTTCAGCATTTGTTGTAAAGCTGGTTTGGTAGTGCTGAATTCTCTTAGCTTTTGCTTGTCTGTAAAGGTTTTAATTTCTCCGTCGAATATGAATGAGATCCTTGCTGAGTAGAGTAATCTTGGCTGTAGGTTTTTCCCTTTCATCACTTTAAATATTTCCTGCCACCCCTTCTGGCTTGCAGAGTTTCTGCTGAAAGTTCAGCTGTTAACGTCATGGGGATTCCCTTGTGTGTTACTTGTTGCTTTTCCCTTGCTGCTTTTACTGTTTTTTCTTTGTATTTTATTTTTGGTAGTTTGATTAATATGTGTCTTGGTGTGTTTCTTCTTGGATTTATCCTCTATGAGATTCTCTGTGCTTCCTGTACTTGATAGACTATTTCCTTTCCCATATTAGGGGAGTTTTCAACTATAAACTCTTGAAGTATTTTCTCAGTCCCTTTCTTTTTCTCTTCTTTCTTGGGCCCCTATAATTTGAATGTTGGTGCATTTAATATTGTCCCAGAGGTCTCTGAGACTGTCCTCAATTCTCTTCATTCTTTTTTCTTTATTCTGCTCTGTGGTAGTTGTTTTCACTTTTTTATCTTCCAGGTCACTTATCCATCCTTCTGCCCCTGTTATTCTGCTATTGTTTCCTTCTAGAGAATCTTCAATTTCATTTATTGTGTTGTTCATCATTGTTTGTTTGCTCTTAAGTTCTTTTAGGTCCTTGTTAAATGTTTTTTGTATTCTCTCCATTCTATTTCCAAGATTTTGGATCATCTTTACTATCACTACTGTGAATTCTTTTTCAAGTAGATTGCCTATTTCCTCTTCATTTGTCTGGCCTGGTGGGTTTTTACCTTTCTCCTTCATCTGCTGCATATTCCTCTGTCTTCTCATTTTGCTTAACTTACTGTGTTTGGGGTCTCCTTTTTTCAGGCCACAGGTTAACAGTTCCTGTTGTTTTTGGTTTCTGCTCCCAGTGGGTAAGGTTGGTTCAGTGAGTTATGTAGGCTTCCTGGTGGAGGGGACTGGTGCCTGTGTCCTGGTGGATGAGGCTGGATCTTCTCTTTCTGGTGGGCAGGACCACATCCAGTGGTGTGTTCTGGGGCGTCTGTGAACTTATTATTATTTTAGGCAGCCTGTCTGCTAATGGGTGAGGTTTTGCTCCTGTCTTGCTAATTGTTTGGCTTGGGGCCTCCAGCACCGGAGCTTGCTGGTGCTGAGTGGAGCTGGGTCTAAGCGTTGAGACGGAGGTCTCTGGGAGAGCTCTTGCCAACTGATATTACATGGAGCCATGAGGTCTCTGGTGGTCCAGTGTTCTTAACTCGGCTCTCCCACCTCAGAAGCTCAGGCCTGACACCCGGTTGGAGCACCAAGACCCTGTCAGCCACACGGCTTTTGGGAAGTCTGAGGTCTTCTGCCAGCGTTCAGTAGGTGTTCTGTAGGAGTTGTTCCACATGTAGAGATATTTTTGGTGTTTGTGGGGAGGAAGGTGATCTCCATGTCTTACTCCTCCGCCATCTTGAAGGTCCTCCAATGATAATCATTTAAGCAACAAAATAATTTAGTGGATGGCAGCATGTAAAATTTATGTTCAGAAATAAACAACTCAGGTACTCAAAAATAACAAATTAGAGATTATAATTTTAAAGAACACCCTATCTACAATAGCAAAAAAGAAGACTGAAAGGATTTAAAAGTTGTCAAGGAATGTGAGGAAAGTTTAAAAACACCTCCGAAGACACAAAAAATTGGTATGAACAAATGGAAAAATTTTCTTTTCTGATCAGATGACATAACATCATGAAAATGAGAGTTCTTACTAAGTTCATTTATATATTTAACAGTATTCCAACACACATAACAATCAGCTTATTATAGAGCTGACCAATTTTCTATTAAAGTGAATATAAAAGCAAACAGAAGACTGAAATAAATCACAGCAATATTTTTTTGGATCTGTCTCCTAAAGTAAAGGAAATAAAAGTGAAAATAAACAAATGGGGCCTGATTAAACTTAAAAGCTTTTGCACAGCAAAGGAAACCATCCATAAAACGAAAAGACAATCTACTGAATGGGAGAAAATATCTGCAAATAATATAACTAAATTTTAAATTTTTAAATTTTTAAAAATTTTAAATTTTAAAATAAAATAGAATATGGTAAATTATACAATACTAAAAGAAATGAGTGGTGACTTCCTTGTGAAGATGATCTAACTTTGACTTTAAATCCAGATTAAATAGAAGAAAAGATGTATATATTGACTTTGTAAAAATACAAAAGCAGTATATTGCAAACAAACAAACAAACAAAACACACTGCAAAGTCAAAAGATAAATGCACAATGGGAGGTAATATTTTCAACTTATGTCACAACCAAAGGCCAGAAATCACGACCCAAAAAAATTGGGGAAAATTCAAATAAATAATTATGCTGGCAGTGTATCAAGTTTACTTTCTTAATATTTTTTTTTTTAAAAGAAAGTGGTGTGAAACAAACACTGAAAAATATCAACACCTTTTAAATTTTTCTAACAAGTGCAAAGGGTTAGGTTTATCAATTTTTGTACTTTTCTGTATGCTTGAAATACTCCATAATTAAAACAGGCAAATTATGTGCTTTAGTGTTTTCCTCAAATCTTCATATTTAGAGATATATTATTAAGGCTACTTTATTGTGAAGTTATTTGAAAATTAGTTCTCATTTAGCTGCTGTCTAAAGTTCACATACATATAATGCTATAAACCTAAAATACAGAATACTCCCACTTCTCTGTCTCCCAAGAAACTTTTCTATTTTTTAAATCAAATCTTGACAGGAGATTTTCAGAGTGTCTTCTATTCAGTCTCTGGTGTTAAAGTTCATCTTGGTACAGGAATTCCCAACATGGCAGAACTTTCTTAGTTATAATTTGTGATGCAAGGTGTGAGAACAGAAGTGATGGCTTGATTCTTAGAAGTGTCAATATGAGAAAACGAAAAAGGTGATTACAGAAGTAAGTTACAACTCCAAAGTGCCAAACACAATGTAATTTGGGGGAAAAACAGACTCTATAAAACTCATATTTTCCACTATAGTCAGAAAACTTTCCAAATACTGTTTTCTCTTATGAACAGTAGATCAAAATAAATTATTTCAATTTTAACTTTTACCAGAAATGTAATGCAGTTCTATCTGAAGGTAAGGTTTACAGTTTTTTTTTATACTGTGTAAATTTCCCCTTTAATTTGGCAATTCAGACTTGCCTTTTAGGCAAAGGACTACTTTTACCAGGGGATGGGAGTAGGTATGGTACCAAACATTTAAGGAGGAAATACTACCAACACTAAACATACAGAAAATGGAAGAAGAAGAAACACTTCCCCACTTATTTTATGATGTGAAAATTACCCTGATGCCAAAAAGCAGACAAAAACATTGCAAGAAAATAAAACTACCCATCAATATCCATTCTGAATATAACTGATAAAATACTACTTTATTAAATCTAGTAGTATATATCCATCATGACAAAGTGGAGTTTACCTTAAAGCAAGTTTGTCTCTACATTAAAAACAATCAATTATATTCACTATATCAATAGACTAAAGAAGAAAAATCACAGACCACCATAATATATATATATAAATTCAAAATTCAAAATTCTACCATGATTAAAAATAGTCATAACAACTAGGAACTAAAGAAAACTTCCTTGACCTAATAAAGGGCATCTACAAAAAGAATACATACAGCTAACATTATACTTTATGGTGAAAGAATGAATGATCTCTCTCTATGATCAATAATAAGGCAAGGATGCCTGCTTTCACCACTCTTGTTCAATATTGTACTGAAAATCTTAGCCAGTGCATTAAGGCAAGAAAAATAAATAAAATACATATGCATTGTAAAGGAAGAAACAAAACTCCTTCTATTTGCACATGACATGATTGTCTATATCATATCCCAATAAAACTATTAAAAACATATGAGAGGGCTTCCCTGGTGGCACAGTGGTTGAGAATCTGCCTGCCAATGCAGGGGACACGGGTTCGAGCCCTGGTCTGGGAAGACCCCACATGCCGTGGAGCAACTAGGCCCGTCAGCCACAACTACTGAGCCTGCGCGTCTGGAGCCTGTGCTCCGCAACAAGAGAGGCCGCGATAGTGAGAGGCCCGTGCACTGCGATGAAGAGTGGCCCCCGCTTGCCAGAACTAGAGAAAGCCCTCGCACAGAAACGAAGACTCAACACAGCCATAAATAAAAATAAATAAACAAATACTTAAAAAAAAATATGAGAATTACTGAATCTAGCAATATGCAATAATCAGTCAATGCAATTTCTATCAAAATATCAAGATTTTTTTAAAGATATAGACAAAATTTATATGAAAAGCTAAAAATCTGCAATGATCAATGGTTTTAAAAAAAAGCTAAAGAAACTAAAATAGTATAAAAAAATCTTTAAAAGAAGAGTAAATTTGGAGGGCTCATGTTTCTTGATTTTAAGGCAATATCACTACAGTAATCAAACAAGTGAAGTATTGGCAAAGGATACACACGTAGATGGATAGAAGAAAACAGAGAACCAAGAAATAGAGCCACACAAATATACCCAACTGATTTTTCACAGAGGTACAAATGCAATTCATTAAAAAAAGAATAGTCTCTTCAACAAATGGTGCTAGAAAAATTGGACATCATTAGCCAAAAAGAAAGAGGAAGAGGAGGAGGACCTTGATCTTACACAAATATTGACTCAAAGTGGATCATAGATTTAATATAAAATGTAAAACTTGTAGAAGAGAACATAAAAGAGAAAATCTTAATGAGTTCTCACAGATGTCACCAAAGGCATGATCCATTTAAAAAAAAAAAGATAAATTGGACTTTATCAAAATTGAAAACTTTTTCACAACTTACTATGGGTCTCTATTTCAAGTAAAAAAATTAAAAATATAACCATATTTCTATAAACCAGCAATGAACAAGTGGAATGTGAAATTCAGGAAAAAATACCATTTATGATTTGTATTATATAGGTCTCTGTAGTGATAAACACTAATGAAAAACACCAAAAAGGATCTAAATAAATGGAGATCAAGCTAATTCTTGACAAGATAATTCCTAAATTTATGTGAAATAACATAGGAACTAGAATAGCCAAAATTATTTGGAAAAGAACAGATCTGAAGAATGCACCCTACATAATTCCAAGGCTTACAGCTAAAATAAACCAGAGGATATCTTATTTGTGGACAGAAAGTAAGTCAATGAAAGATGCTCAACATCTTAATGATTGGAGAAATGTAAACTAAAACTACAATGACAAGTCAAACCAAACCAAACCAAACAGAGAGTACCATGTGCTGATAAGTATGTTTATAGCAGCGTTATTCATAAGTGCCCAAAACAAGAAACAACTGAAAGGTTCACCAACTTAGATGTAGATAAACTGATTGTAGAATATCCATTAAATGGAATACTAGTGAAAAATTAAAAATAATAAAAATTGATATATTCAATAACATGGATGACTCTAAAATGGATCATGCTAAATGAAATACTCCAGACTCAAAAGCTAGTCACTGCATGACTCCATGCATTTGATATTCTGGAAAAGACTAACTATTTAGACAGTTTGACAGTTGTTACCAGGGGCTGGAGGTGGGAAGATTGGATTTATCACAAAGGGGCCAAGGGAACTCTGTAGGGGGTGAGTGAACTGTTTTCCTATATCTTGATTGTGGTGGTGGTTATAGGTCGCACGACTGTTATGAATGACCCGAGAATTGTGAATGACAGCCCAGTGTGTCATCAGAGGCTGATGTAGAGCACTTGAGGGTTCTCCACATCCTGTCTCTCCCTGACACAGTAATTGTGTGGGCAGGTGACGAGATGACCAAGCCACAGCATAGACAAGGTCTGGATTGCTGGTGCCACGTGGAGAAGGAGCCTGGAGATCAACTTGACTGAAATTGTCCACGTACGATGAGTGAGAAATAAGGCTTTGTGGTGTTGAACCACTGAGACCGTGAGTTTGTTACCCATCTCACTCATTGTTTATGTGTCTAGTTTATAGCGCTAAAATCTGGGGTCTGCCCATCACACATAACCGCCACCTGCCAATTCTACATGGACACATCCACTTTTCCTGCTAGAAACACCCCTGAAAAGTCATGACATGTTCCACTCACGGCACTAAATAAAGCTGTAGAGTAGAATTAACTGGTTTTCAGCAGCAAAATTCCCCCATCCACTATACCCATTCACTTCCCTCAGTAGAGCCTTCATGTGTAATGTGATGACTTGAGTTGTATTTTTATTACAGTCATCTAAGAAATTTTTAATAAAGAATTGAAGCTCTGCCTATTGAAATTCTGATATTAATGCATAAGGAGGCCATTTGGAGATTTCATGTTTCATCCTGTCTTACGCCTTATCGTAGTGAATATTTCTCACCACCAGCTCTCCCTGGTATTGATCTAAAAGGGAAAAAGTGAAATACAACTTAATTAGGGAAAGTACCAGCCTGGGACTTCCAGAATGCCAAAGAATGGGATTCAGCCCTCTAAAATTGAGGAGAATGGCTTCATTTTTAATCTTTCACTTTAAATCCTGTAATATATATAAAATTAAAATGCTGGGTTAGAGGAGAACATCTACCTTTTCATATATATCCACATACGATAAACCATTTACAGAGACTTCAGATTCCACTGCTTATATGCATTTTTCAGAGATAAATACTTGCTACAAAATACATTGAGCAATTTAATAAGAAAATTACCATTCAATGCTTATTCTCATGTCATCATTTTACTCAATAAAGACAAACTTTTATAAACTAGTTTGTAGTTTATTTGCAAAATGGAAATATAAAAATATTCTCTATTTTTATTGGATGGTAGTCTAAAGTGTTTAGTGGATTTTTCCCCAGTTCTCTGGCATGGGATACCTGTATTTATGTTCCAGGAGGCTAATAAAATCTTTAATTATATGGCATATCTGTGATTTAGTTTTTAATCATATTGCAATACTCAAATATCACTAAATAATAAAGCTACAAAAGACATTATTTTCCTCCTCTGATAATTTATATGTAGAATATTTCTTTTCCTCAGACTGTTCTCTTTGAGACAAGCTTAACTGAGAAATATAGTGTGATAATGAAGAATCTGTAGAAACCTGTGGAACTTTATAGTCCATAGAATTATAGCAAGAATAAGCTAATTGATCTCTAAAAACTGCCTATTTTATATTTTAAATATCTGTCAACCTTCACTTTTCATCCATCTTCAACCCCACCACTGGAGTTCAATTATCTAACTATTCATCTTAACTTATTTATCCTTTAGACTGACACTAACTTTTTTCTGCCTCTTTTATCTCCACAAGTCAACCAGAGTAAACACTTTAAAATGTAAATCTGATCATGCCACCCCTCCTGGCTGTTGTCTGTTGGTCCTCACCCTTTTCCACACCTATCCGACTGAAAAACCCTGGGTGCCCTTGCCAACAAGGTTCCAGGTATTGCATCCAATCTGAGGCAGTCTTGCAGGATGAGCAATGTAAAGCAAGAGTAGACATATTTTTTTATGGCAGAGGCAAAAGATAAACGGGTCTTAGCATGCATGAGCGTCTGTGGTGGTTGCCTAGACTTTCTTTTCCTGTCTTAGGGCCAGAAGGCAGATGTGACATTGCACCAGCTTCCTAAACTTTACTAACCTCTATGTTATGGTGCAACTTTTACATTTGTAGCATAGCAGGAGAAGGGCAACTGAAAACTAGTGGTTTGGGGATTTTACTCTTTCAGATTTTCCAACAGATTTATTAGTGTCTATTCTCCTCTATGAAATCTCTTCGGCTTGAAATACATAGGCTGTTTTCTATTTCCTGACGAATACGCCTACTACTTAAATTTTTCAGTGGTTTTCTAGTGCTATACGAATGAAGGAAAAACTCCTCTACATGGTCTGGTCCAGCCTCATCCTGTACCAGCCACCCATGTTTTGGGATTTTATAGCTGCTTATGTCTTCAAAAAGGCCATGAACTCAGTTCTAGTTTTCAGATATCTGGTAATGATCAGCATGCCTAATCCTTCTAAATGCTGAAATAAATCACTGCTTTTTAACATCCTCATTTACAGCTTACCCTTTACAAATGCCTCTAATGATGCTGCCAGAATTTTCTTTTTAATAGCTCTCTGCTCAGAACATCTTAATGATATCCTAATCTCTAAGTACAAACTTGGTCTTCAAAGTCAAATAGCTGCTGTACATTTTCTCCTACATATATTGTGGACATATGTTTAGGATGCTTGTTCCTTTCATAAAACACCACTCTCACCAACTGTTATGCATCTAAGCTATCTCTTCCCCTCTAAACCGCCTCCAAACATTACCAGTCACAATCTTATCCACTGAGACTTCTTGAGGGTGATTTAAACTTTGCTGATGCTCTCAACCAGATGTATATTCTTCTTGACTTAATTACATATAAAATTTGGCATATGAATGCTATAACCCTTGTACTGAGGTTTCTAGGTGGATTCCTCTTGTCAAAAAACCCAGTATAAGGGAAGCTAGTATCCTTTGTCCTGAGAAAATATTCTGATGCGATAACAACAATGTATAATCTAAAAAAAAAAGTAAGATGTAAAGTAACTTCACTAATCAGATATTTTCAAGATTGTCAAAGGTAAAAATTGGTGGAGCAAATATACCCCAGTCCTTGCAAAAGAACCCCCTCCACAATATATTGGGATCCATGCCTCTCATTTATAAATATTTAATATCTTATCAAGAAAAATCATATGCGGGACTTCTCTGGAGGTCCAGTGGTTAAGACTCTGCATTCCCAATGCCAGGGGCATGGGTTAGATCCCTGATCAGGGAACTAAGATCCCTCATGCCACACAGAGCAAAAAAAAAAAAAATTATATGAAAAGCAATAATTAGTTGAAGGTGCAGCAGGGTACGAGTCTTAAGTAAAGTTCATTGTTATGCCAATGTACTTGACTGACATAATGTTTTGCATAAGACATTAATACTGGACTTGCCTGGTGGTGCAGTGGTTAAGAATCCGCCTGCCAATGCAGGGGACACAGGTTCAAGCCCTGGTCCAGAAAGATTCCACATGCTGCAGAGCAACTAAACTCGTGTGCCGCAACTACTGAGCCTGTGCTCTAGAGCTGGCGAGCCACAACTACTGAAGCCCGCGCACCTAGAGCCTCTGCTCTGCAACAAGAGAAGCCACCGCAATGAGAAGTCTGCGCACCGTAACGAAGAGTAGCCCTGCTCACCGCAACTAGAGAAAGCCCACACGCAGCAACAAAGACCCAATGCAGCCTAAATAAATAAATAAATAAATAATTTTTTTAAAAAAAAGACATTAATGCTCGTAAATTGAACTATAAAAGTTTTCAGGTTATATGACATTGTTTTATTCTGAAAATAGCTCTATAAACTATACATTATAATATACATGTGAATGTAGTATTATATTGTATACAGCATTATTATACTGTAGATAATATTATTATGTTATATACAGTATACATAATATGTAGGAAAAATACCTGAGGTCTAGAATATTTAAATGACTTAAGGTCAAACATTTTTGGGGATTAAGTCAAATTCTTCTCATTCTGATTTGGTTTACAATGTAGTCTTACAAATTGGTTGACTGAATATAATACCACTGGATAAAGTATTATAAAATTTGAAGTTTTAAAAAATTTCCTTTATGCTTTTTCTATGGCAATGAATGGTCCAAATGGCCCATTTCCTAGGAAGACAAATTTGCTACCATAGGGGAATGTAGTCATTGCGATTCAAACGTATGGGTTGAAGCTCTATCAACAGTAAGCATCTACTCTTCATTTATAAAATGAAATATTTGAGATCCAGATAGATTCAAACATAAAAGCTTTTAAGAGTGAAAAAAAAAAATCTATTTCTTGGACTACCAGGGAAATAATGAAGCTAAACTCACTACAATTTCAGTAACAGAATCCAACTCTAGTTGTTCCATATAATCAGACTCATAAACCAAGTGAAGTACTATTACAAAATTAATAAGTGAATAAACTATGTAATGAATAAGCGACATGTTCTTGAAATTTTCCTACAGTTGGACAACGACACTTGAACATTTTCGATTTTGTAGTTTACCAGTGCAGTGGCTGATTTATTATGCTTTGCTTCTAGCTGAGTGTGAAAGGGAAAGGCGAGTGGTAGGGGGACAGCTTTTATTTCTGCAGAGACGTTGGCAAAAAGAGAAAGCAGGGGATAGAAAATTACTAGTTAGGTACTGTCCATCCTGTTTGTGAAAAAGTTCTCTTCTTCAAATGAATGGCAGTGAGACTTCTTTTTTTTTCCCGTACATTTTCTAGCATGTAGTTTCAATGTATTCTGACATTTATTTTAACAAATGTTAAATGTATAAGAGTTTTATACAAAATCGTTCTGTGTACTAGTCCCTCTAAATACTGTGTTTATTTTTTTTGCTATACTTCCTCATGTTGGCATTCAGCTCTGCTCTAGTTTGCATTATTTCCCTTGTTTGAGGCCCCTAGAGTCATTTAAAAGAGATGTTGACTTGTATTTTTTCTGATACACATCATTCTTTTAGGTGATTAACTCCGTTTTATGCTGCATAAATTTCTTAATAAAATACCCTTTGTTTTACCACTTCCATTATATTTTATGTGCTCTAAGAAGAATGGGCTTATACACTATACAGACGTACAGAATATACAATAATTAGTACAATAAATAATAAAATTTTTCCTTTACAGCTGATCTAACATCCTTTAAAGAGCTAACCTTATTGATCCCCGGTGGTTGTATAGAGTAATGCCTGTATTCTCAGTTAACCGAGAACAAGTGGTTAAAAAGAGACTGCATAGTGATGAAAAATCACGATGGAAAATCGATAGCTGTTTTATGCATTACGCAGGAGGACACATAAATTTAATTAAAAAGTAAGATGTACCTTTGTACCTATTGTAGAAGGCAGTTAAACCATAAAACAATGTAAAATATCTACAAAGCCTAAACACATTATTTTTAAAATTATCAGTCATCACGTTTTACTGTTTTATTTCCCTACAAACATGGAGTTAATGTTTGCTTTTAAAGATGGTCTTCAAAGTAAGTATTAGTCTTATGCCTAATACACACAGTTCTTAAATAAGAACACACAGACACACACACACACACTAAACCACGTGATACAGAGTTCATTCCAAGGAAAATGCCATTTATTCTCTGGAAGTCCTCATTTGGCACAATCAAAAATGATATAAGCATAGACATTTCCATAAATATTGGCTGTTAGGGAAATAGTATTGTTTAGAAATGCAAAAATGTACTTTCCCCAGAAGTGTTTTCTGAATATTCAAATGAAAATGTCAAGTACTAAAATAAGAGGAATAAGAGTGTCACGTAGCCAAATTCAGGGAGTAGACACTGAAACCAAGCAGGACTCTGCTGGGCCTTCCCGGGGACAGACCCCCTCCACCGCCCCCCTGCCCCCTACCTCTTGTTTGTAGAAAAGCTTTAGCCTCCTAGGCCTTCCCCAAGTTCAAAAGCACAAACTTAACCAGAGAAGTGAGAAAACGGAGAAACAAAGGAAAACAGTCGAGCAGACAAAATAATAAGAGTTTAGCCGTAAAACAAAGACAAGGACCTTTAGTTCTTCCTCGAGGGTTGTAGATAACATCCTGAGCCGTGTCCCTGAGCTGTTTTGCAGATACTGAGACCGCCACCAGGTGGGGGATGTTAACTGAATGCTGCCCACCAGCTGGTAGACCCCACACCAGTTGGAAGCAGAAGGTCGATGACGCTGACCTCCGAAATACCACTCGGCTACCTCACCACCAGCCGATCGGAGAATGTGCATGAGCTGACTGTCTCCCTCTCACTGTCTTTAAAAACCCTTCCCTGAAAGCCATCAGGGAGTTCAGGTCCTTTGAGCATGAGCTGCCTGTTCTCCCTTGCTTGAGCCCACATTTCTCCTTGGCTATGTGCTTATTCCACACACTATCATGCGTTTCTTTTGTTTAAGTAACGAGAAGTAAAAAGAAGGAAGATAGACATCAGGGCAGAGAGAGGTGGCAGCATGCAGTCTTCTGTCTGCCCACCACCTGGTTTGGTGAGGGTTGATGGTTCCCGGCGGGCTCAGTGGTCAAGAACAGTAGGTGAGGGTGAGATGCCTAGCTGGTACCCCACCTAAAAGCAACAAGCAGCAAGAGACGGTGTGCTGGGCTGCCAACGGCAGGAGCTGGAAAAGGGGGAAGGACTTCCACTGGCGTGAATTTCCACATTAAGGAGCTGTGCCGTGGGGAGGCTTCTTACAGTTCATCCTGAAATAATTCATATTTGGCACTATAGGGAGCTGTCATGTGGACGCCTGACATGCATGGGGCAATGTGAGGCCGCCAATGCAGTCAGGAGCACAGGAAAGGTACACCGTGTATATAGTGGCACCTGTCTCCTTTATGTCTCCTGTCCCTCCTGCTTCTGCTGAACCATGGCAGCTAAGAACGTCTTTTACATGATGGGTTTCAGTGTACATTTCTGTTTTGAGAAGGGATGCCATAAATACATTTTCAAAAATATATGAAAAATCACAGAATTCATTTTCTTTAAGCAACTCAGTCCACAATTATACAATTCCGTACAGCTGGAAATCACGGAGAGTTGGGAGAGATGTGTAAGAACTCAACAATTTATATAGAGAGAGGTATGGTTGTTAGAGGGGCAGACTCACCTCCAGCTTTTTGCCCTGTCATAGCCACACGTGTGTGGGTTGGTGTGTATATACACGTACATACATACACACACATATATATATATATGCAGCATATATCTGCAATATTATATAAACATACAATCTATGTTGGGTTATGATTCAGAGAAGGGATGAATGTTTAGCAAGAATACTAGTTTTATATTTTTTTGCAAAAATTTTTTTTAATTAAGGTTATTGCTTTAAGTGGTGGTGTCAGCTACTAAAGGATAACTGTCTCTATTGCATGAAATGTACAACTTATAAGAATTATAGAGATGAATGAAACAAAAGCTTTCATTTGCTAATAAATATACCTTGGCCACATCTTAGTCCTGTCAAAGCTCTTTACATTTACATTTTTATCTTAGCTCTGTCACAGTAGTCTGTGTGTCTATTTTGCATATATTGAACATATAAGTAGGGACAGAGTTTCATCCTAAAGTAGACAAAAGATGTCTACTTTATAGACATCATTTATGTCTACTTTATTTTATATCTACAATCAGAGATATAAAATATGAAATTTTACTGTTTGATTAGGGACAGGTCATTGATTCTTTTGTTTTTAAAGAATATGACACAAATGTATTCTCTTTTTGTATTTGTGCATCTTATTTGAATTGATTTTTCTTCCATATAATATTATAGCAATATGTCAAACATGTGTTGATATAGTCACTTAAAAATTGTCTAGATATAGCACAGGGAACTCTACTCAATGCTCTGTGGTGACCTAAATGGGAAGGAAATCCAAAAAAGAGGGAATATATGTATACGTATAGCTGATTCACTTTGCTGTACAGCAGAAACTAACACAACATTGTAAAACAACTATAGTCCAATAAAAATGAATTTTAAGAAGTGTCTAGAAAGTTAACCTATAGAATAGAAGAAAATATTTGCAAACCATACATCAGATAAGGAGTTAATTTCCAATATATATAAGGAACTCCTACAACATGAGCAAAAACCTAATAACCTGATTAAAAGTTGAGCTAATAGAAACTGACACAGCAGTGTAAAGCAAGTATATGCCAATAAAAAAATAAGTATTTAAATTTTAACTGACTTTTACAGTTGTTTGAGCACAGGGATATGTCCTCAATAACTAAAAAATAAAAATACATGTTATCATAGAAAAAAAAATTGGGCTAACAACTTGACGAGACAGTCTATACAGAAGGCATACACACGTCCAAAGGTATATGAAAATATTTTGAATATCACCAACACTGGGGAGACCACAAATCAAAACCACAAAAAGATATCACCTCACACATGTTAGGATGGTTATTATAAAAAAAAAAAAAAAAGAAAGAAAAGAGAAGAAAAAAACGTGTTGAAAAGAACATGAAGAAATTAAAACCCTTGTGGACTGTTAATGGGAATTAAAAATTGTGCCATTGCTATGAAAAACAGTATGGAGATACCCTGAAAAATTAAAAATAGAACTACCAAATGATCTAGTAATTCCATCTCTTGGTGTTTATCCAAAAGAACTGAAATCAGGATCTCAAAGCAATATTAGCTCTCCATTGTTCATTGCAGTAGTGGTCACAATAGCCAGGATGTAGAAATAATCAAAATGTCCATTGATGTATGAATAGATAAAAAAGTGTGTTGTATACTAATACATACCATGGAATGTTATTCAACATTAAAAAAGAAGGAAAGTCTGACATATGCAACCACATGGTTGAATAGGAGGACATTATGCTAAATGAAATGAGACAGTCACAGAAGGACAAATAATGCACGACTCCAGTTATACGAGGAATCTAAGCCAAACACATATAATCAGAATTCAATAATGGTTACTAAGGGCTGGGGAGGGGAAAATGGAGAGTTTCTATCAACCGGTGTAACATCTCAATTATGCAGGATGAATAAGTTCTAGATATAAAATTAATATGCAGAAATAAATAGCCTTCACATAATAACTGGTTAGAAGGTACAACAGAAGAGAAAATCTTGTTTAAAAATCAACAAAATTACAAAATGATTCATCGTAATCCTAACCAGAACTGATCAAAACCACTTCCACTTACAGAAAGGTACTTTACACTTACAGAAAATCGTAAAAGTAATACATTTATCTTTCCCTCAGCCACTCCCCATGTTATCTATTGCCTGACTATAATACAATTATCAGAACCAGAAAATTAACATTGGAACAATATCATCAGCTAAAGATTCTATTCAAATCTCACCAGCTTCTCCACTGATGTCCTTCTATATTCCCAAGCCGTCATTCAGGCGCCTCCACTGGGTTTAATCTTTATTTCCCCTGTCTCCTGCCTTCTGACGTTCCCAAGGCTTTCTTGTCTTTCACAATCTTGATACCTTTGAAGAGTATTGGTCAGCTATTTTGCTAAACATGCCTCAATTTGTGTTTGTCTCTTGTTTTCTCATGATTGGAGGTTATACATTTTTGACAGGAGTATATGGAATTGGTATTGTATCCTCAGTGTATCATATTTTCAGTTTCATTATATCAATGTCTTATTTTTGCTGATGTTGACCTGGATTACCTGACTTTCCCCACTGTCAAGTTTCTGCCAGCTGTAGGAAAAGTCTCTTTTTCACCGTCAAGTTTTTATCTTTTCCCCTGAACTTAGTGGATATCTTGGAGGAGATTCTGGTTCTTCTCAAATGTGCACTCACTGGTTCTAGCCTTGCTAATGGTTTTGGAAACCTCAATAACCATGTAGAAAAATACAAAAATTGAGAAAAACACCAAAAATCTTTAGAAAAATAGGCACCAAGCATGAATGAACAATTCACATAAAAGTATCAAAATGTCCCAACTTCAAACAAAATAAGAGAAATGCAAATTAAATCTTCTCTGATATATCATTTATTGGCCATCTTATTGGCAAAAAAATTAAAAGCTTAACAATACACTCTGTTGATGAGGCTCTGGGGAAATAGTCACTTTCAATCACTGATGGTGAAAACTTCAAGGTGTTACCACACCTGAATCACACTTACATCACAGAGTAGAGTAGTTCACGGTCATAAAAGAGATCAAGGCAATTATTTGCAGTAGTTTTAAGTACAAAAATAATGATAATGAAGTGCAAAAGATATGTAGTATGCTATATTTCATGTGAAGAAAAAGGAGGAATAAAAACAAACTGGAATGTATTTACCTGTATCTAAGAAGCATTGGGAGGACAAACATCAAAACACTGAAACTGATCGCTCTCAGAGCACTCTGGAGAGAGCAGGGCTAAGCTATGGGAGACGAAGGGACACCACTTTGGGTACGCTTTGTTGTAGAAAGATGCGAGACACTTTTACTATTATAAAATTGTATACTGTAGAGTTTTTCTTTAAGATTTTGATGTTTGAAATCATGTTTATATTTTACATGTTAGAAACCCAGTAAAAAATAAAGGGTGAGGGAAAACACCTACGACTGAAAAGGCAACACAAACCAATGAAACAAACAGCATTTCCCAAGCTAGAGAAACATACATAGCTAATGAGAGTCACTTCTAAAACAATATTTTTACTATGTACTCTAAGTCCAGGGAGAAATATGAAACAGAACTACGAACAAATCATGACCTCCTTCTCATGGGTTGGTTTTACATAGTGATATGAAAATAGAAGTTCTGAAACTATTTTATGTGTGTTATGAGTTTAAGCAGATAAATAAATGTATTGATATTGTTGGGAACCAGACACTTCACTATATAGAACACGAAATATGAAGAAAGAAGGTAGCTAAAGAACAACCCTGGTGGCACAGTGGTTAAGAGTTTGCCTTCCAGTGCAGGGGACACGGGTTCGAGTCCTGGTCCGGGAAGATCCCACATGCCGCAGAGCAACTAAGCCCATGCGCCACAACTACTGAGCCCACGTGCTTAGAGCCCGTGTTCCACAACAAAGAGCAGCCCCTGCTCGCCGCAACTAGAGAAAGCCCGCGTGTAGAACAAAGAACCAACACAGACTAAAATAAATTAATTAACTAATTACTTAATTTTAAAAAAAGAACGACCCTAAAACACTTGGATTTGGGTTTGGGAGGATCAATGTGAGCTTATGATTTCTATTATATATATATATATATATATATATATATATATATATATATATATATATATATATATATATATATTTCTAATTCTTCCTCTGTATAGAGAAAAGCAGAGTGTTAAAGTTAAACAAAAAACAAAGAAGGGTCAAAATACCTAATGTCTCATTACTGCCATTTACTAGTTCATTTTTTTTAATTAATTAATTTATTTATTGAAGTATAGTTGATTCACAATGTTGTGTTAGTTTCAGGTGTACAGCACAGTGATTGTCATACATATATATTCATATATATGTATATATATATATATTCTTTTTCAGATTCTTTTCCCTTATAGGTTATTACAGAATATTGAGTAGAGTTCCCTGTGCTATACAGTAGGTCCTTGTTGATTGTCTATTTTATACATAGTTGTGTGCATATGTCAATCCCAAACTCCTAGTTTATCCCTCCCACCTTTCCACTTTGGTAACCACAGCTATGAGTTCTCTATGTCTGTTCCTTAACTCTGAGTAAGCCACTAATTTCTCAGAGCCTTATTTTGTCATCTGTAAAACTGTAAGTCACAAATCTTTGAAAACGCATGGGCATTCCAATGCAGTAACATGTAAAGGTGAACTTTCTTAGAGACATTAAGGCCATATGATTATGCAGTAAAGAGATAACATTAAATGGAGGATGTGTCTCTTCCAGAACTTTTACTAGAGTGTGTAGGCTCTGGCTTCAGGCCCCTTCTGGAATAAGCTGGGGTGTGGTCCGTCCTGAATCACCTTTGCCCCTGTGGAGCCCACCATACCTGATATGGTAACTGTATAATGAGCAAAACCTTGCAATTCTCAGTGCAGAATGGTAAATAAACAACCCTTGGGAAAGTCCATACCAGTTTCAAATTTACATTTTTAAATTCTTTGCCTGTGTTTCTACTGTTAGGCACTAAATGTTTGGGTCCCCTCAGAATTCATATGTTGAATCCCTAACCCCCAAAGTGATGGCATTAGGAGGTGGAGCTCAGTTACCTAGAAATCACTGAGATAACTAGATTTCGGTGAGGTCATGATGGGATTCGTGCTTTTACAGGAAAAGATGAAAGGGTTTGCTCTCTGTCTGCCTTGTGTGGTTATATCTGCAAGCCGAGTAAAGGGCCCTCACCAAACTCAACCATGCCGACATCCTGGTCTCAACCTCCCAGCCTGCAGAACTGTCAGAAAGAGATTTCTGTTGTGCAAGCCCCCTAGTCTATGGTATTTTTTATAACAGCCTGAGCTGACTAAGACACCTACTAAAGAATTCATATACAGTTTATTTTATCTGCATTTTTCATAAACTTGAAATAATGTCTTAAGCATATTAATTATACGCACTTTATAAAATCATATCTGGATAGTTTTTTTGAAAGGATAAACCATATAAGTAAAAAATAACTTTAAACCAATCATTTCTTTTTAAATAATGCCTTCTTTATACTCCCAAAATCACAATTGAATATTAAATATAATATTGAATTGAATAGAATCTCTTCCATTATATAGGTAAAAAATAATGAGGTCTCAACAAATTAATGGCACTTAGGAAATTTTATAATCTATTAAGTCAAAAGATTTTCATATAAATGAAACTGATTCTCTTTGAAATACGGATGTCTATTAGAGCCTGCACTTATAAAATCCTCATACAGTTCTTCCTCCACAAAAGGAACTGTGCTAATATCCAGAAATCAAGCAGATGTTACTGCTCTGGATCTCCTGTGGCTTTTGAGACATGAATTCTTTTTTTTTTTTTTTTTTTTTTTTTAATATTTTTGCCTTGTTTTGTGTCCTCAATTGGTTTTTCACTTCAGTTACTTTTTTTTTTTTTTAATTAATTTATTTATTTATTTATTTATTTTTGGCTGTGTTGGGTCTTCGTTTCTGTGCGAGGGCTTTCTCTAGTTGTGGCAAGCGGGGGCCACTCTTCATCGCGCTGCGCAGGCCTCTCACCATCGCGGCCTCTCCCGCTGCGGAGCACAGGCTCCAGACGCGCAGGCTCAGCAACTGTGGCTCACGGGCCCAGCCGCTCCGCGGCATGTGGGATCTTCCCAGGCCAGGGCCCGAACCTGCGTCTCCTGCATTAGCAGGCAGGTTCTCAACCACTGCGCCACCAGGGAAGCCCAGAGACATGAATTCTTAGTCAGTGTCTTAGCAAACTGCCTTTTCAGTACTGTGTCAGATCACCCACCTGAGAAATATTGTGATAACTATGATAGTCACCGCATCACCTTCAAATGTAGAAAGTGGAATTCCACTTTATTATCACAAGTCTTCTAACACTGAGGTGTAAAGTTTCATTTTAAATTTCTTTCTACTGAAGATGCCAGCTACAGTCGATAGTGAGGCCAGGGTTTTTTTTTAGTAGAAGCGAAGAGAGGTGTGTGGGTGTTTGTGTGTGCATGTGTTTCTTAGAGTAGATGCTTTAGATTTACAATAAACTAATTTCAAAACACTTAGAATAAAAACACTAATTCTACATTTTCTTGATCATAAACTTCTGCCGGGTGAAAAAAAAAAATGGAACAAATAAATATTTATTTCTTGATATCCAATTGTAGTGGGCTGAAAATATTTGAACATGTGATTGTTATTATGTTATGAAGGAAATTCATTCTATGAAGTAGGAATGTCTCTTAAAGTGTTTGTATTTGTGATACATACAGTGATTTAGAGAATTTCTCTGACATCTAATATACTATTTCTTTTTCACTCTGAAGTTCAGAGAGAAGTTCCCTATTTCACCACCTGCACACAGCCAGGTAGCCATGAAGGAGAAGAGAGCCTTGTTCTCTGGAGAGTAACCATCATAAGAAAGGAGGGAACACGGGGCTGAAAGAGGGCATTAAGAGAAAAACTGTACAATAACCCATGGGACCACATGGCCCTCCCCTGCCTTCATGGCTGAAATTAAATAAGATCCTGGCCTTTTCCTGGGAGGGGCCAGTATCCAATAGCTAATTTAGAGATACAAAGACAAGACTGCTTACACCCAAATCAAGATGAATCTGAAGGCCACCTTAGCCTCAGTTCAGACTATGACTTGCCAGCCCAAGGGATTGTCTGAAAGACAGAGGGCCCATATGGAGAGTTTCTAAAAGATTCTCTTCTACTGCAGTCACACCATAGTTTGATCTGAAAATTAGTTCCAGAATCTTTCATTCTATGTCCTCTTTAGAAAGGAATGCCTAATCCAGTGTCATAAAAATATCTTCCTGTTTTTATTTTCTCTGTTTTATTTCTTTTATTGTTTTACTTATCACATTTACATCTCTGATCGCTTTAAAATTAACATGGTAAGAGGTAAGGGTCCTGCTTCATTTTTGTCCCTATGGATTTTCTATTTGACTAGTGCCATTTATCGAAGAGATCATCACATTTCCACTGCACTGTACTAAGTGTTTTATTTATGCTTATTAAAAAGTTTTAAACACATCTATAAGCCAAGTATCAATATTAACATTTTTTTCCTAAATGCACAAGCTGTGGATCAGGAAGGTGAAGAACACACATAACCAGTGAGGAGAAAAGAAACCACTCTGAGATCTTTTGGCTGCTGAATCGATATTTTCCTACCTTGACTGATTTCTGGGATATTCTATTACCTCAACATAAATGAATTTGTTAAACAAATAAATGACTACATCAGTGAATACACTATAGATACAAGGAAACTTCTGAATGAAATGAAAAGAAATAGTGTCTCTCACAACTTGTTTCTGCCACAAAACGGGAGCATGTCTTAGAATTGTGTATGCCAGAGGGGTGTGTATGTGTGTGTGTGTGTGTGTCTCAGAGGACACTGGGAATGAGCTTTTCAAGATAGCCTGGGGAGATTCTCCTGAGAATAAAGTACTATTTCATGGCAAATGTTTTATAGAAGTAGAGGCATTGTCCTAGATGACAAGAAAGTAAGAGTATGGGAAAAATATATCTTATGATGAATTGTCCAGAGTACATAAGGAACAGTTAATGATCTTTCAGTCGCAGCACAAGCACACAGAAAGGTAAAATCTAGTTAATACATCATTCTGTAACATACAGCCCATGGTGTCACAAAAACTAGATGGAGTCTTTAATACAGAACTTAAGATCACAAAAATATTTCTTAAAAATGTTTGAACGTACATTGAGAACAAACATTCACTGTACATATTTTACTAACTAAAATTTTAATAATAGCAAGATTTTTTTTCAAAAGCCCTATCATTTCAATTCTTTGTGTTCTCATGCCAGTATATTGATAAGACTTTATACCCAGAGCTGCTAAGGAATCACTTACACTGGATTCCTCAGGAATTGCTAGTCTTCATCCCTGGCTTCCTTTGTTCTTGTTTCAAAAACTATAACAATGTTTTTCTGGCATCTCTTAGTGCTTTCAGACTTTTCATGTTATGCACTGAAAAGATTTTTTCAAAATTCACCTCCAAACCAAGTCTTTAATCCTTTGTTTTTCCTATTTTTTTTTTTTTTTTATTTTCTATACTCTTCACTGAATGTGGGGGCTCCTGGTTGAGGTGTGAACCTCAAGAACACATCATCAGTTTGTGTGGCGCTATGGCATCTTTCTTGCTAACTGAGAAGCTGACTGTACACCCAGGGCCTTTGGTAGTATCAGCATTGTTCTCTGCTGTACTGATCAGAGGTCATATTCCACTCTCTCAGAAAGAATCCCCTCCGACTGGATTCTAAGCTAAAAGTGCATTCCCTCTCGTACAACTCAACAGCACTTTCTGTGTAACACTTTATTTGTTATGAGACTCAGATATATATATTTGACGTTAATTAATGTTTATTGCCCAGTAGAAAGATTTTTAAATTTACAAGCTGCATGCATTAACTTGTTTTTCTACTTCCAAATCTCTCATCTCAGTAACACTATTAACAGCAACAATAATTTAAAAATGTGTTCTTTGTAATGTCTCCAAGTCCAGTGGGATGATGTATTTCTGAAGTTTTATGTTATTAAACCAATGCTCGGAGACAGTGATGATTATGTGGTAAGCTCACTTCAATGCCCTAGTTTTTTATTGTCATCTTCTCTGACGAACCCTAAACACTAAAGTAGAAATGATGAGGTAGCTGAGGGTGTAGTGAAGAAAGGTAGTTCAGGCTATTGGAATTTTGTCTACCCGGGCTTGTAAAGCGCACTCTCAGGTAATAATGTTAGCGGTAAAGCAAATGAAAGTGTCAGAGAGAATATGCAGGGAAGTCGTTGTCAACTGGTGTGTGATACTAATGGGAACAATTAAAAGAGAAAAGAACTGTTCAAATGAGAATAGACCTAAGTATTCCAAATAAAAATCCAATTAAAGAAGTACTTACTAGAGATAAAACACATTCGGTAGAAAGATAACTATACTTCCTGTTCATTCTGAAAAAAAGATGCTAATTGCTAATGCTTACAACTTGGGACGAGTGACTAGATGCATTCCCAGAATAAACACACAGAGAGCAAGATAAAGTGCTGCATTATATTAAGAAAGTTACCAAAGCATGGTTTAACCTTTCAAAGTACTTGCAACCATAGTTTGGTCTCCTAATAACTCCAGACAATAGCTGAGATTAACACAGAGCTAAGGGAACAACATAAAGTCATCCTTTGCATATTGGGGCACTCAAAATTAGGACCAAAAGCTGGGTAGCTTCTTTCTCTCTTTCTCTTTTTCTTCAGAGTGATAAAATATATTCAATGTCTATCCATAATTACAACTTAAAAATTCAGATTTGACTTTAGTTCAAATTGTCTAAAAACATGTACCTAGATCTTGCTATATCTAAACATATTTTAGGCCAAAATTAAAGACAATTTGAAGGGAAATTAGGGAGATGGAAGATAAAGGAAAGTGGTTTAGCTTGAGAACACCTGAAAACATGTGTTGAAGCATCTCTATGGGTATGTAGAAATTTCTCTTCCTAAGAAGGGAGAAGAGTCAGAAGAAAGACGATTTTTCTAGGGAATAATTTGGTTCAAAAATAAGAAATGACCTAGAAGAATGTTTTCAGGGAATAAAAAGCCTACCTATGAAGGAGTATTTGTTATTTAGTGAGACAGAACCAGGCAACGTCCTAGAGGTGCTCACAATAGCCAGAAATTGGTTATTATATATTTGCCTCCAGAAGCAGATATTTTCTTCTTGTGTGACTTTGTGTAGGTCCCACTCCCCCATCTGAAAGTAGAGCATTTCTATGAAACCTTCTGTAAACCAAAATGGTGTAACGTGAGGTCGGAATTACCTTAGGAGGGCTCTTGCTAACGGATACACAAACTAAATGGAGTTCAACTCAGGTGCTCACAGACACAGTTCAAAGCTAAGATGGCTGGATGCTGAGATGCTGAGAGGAGATCTTGGGGAAGGGGTTTGGCGATGCCACTGTCCCAGCTTCGGGGGTGTGCTGCCTCTGTAATGGCTCAGCTGGCCACAAAACAAATGCATTATTTTCACTTTCCACCCTTTTCCTGACTATCATAAATAGGCCATTTTGTTTCACACTGATATATAAATAAAATGCAATTCTGATTAAAATTCTAACATTATTTGTGTGGGACTTAATAAGACTGATCTAAAATTTATATGGCAAAGTAAAGGGCTCAGACTCTACAAAATATTCATGGAGAATGGCATGTTGTTGAGAATCCGCCTGCCAATGCAGGGGACACGGGTTCGAGCCCTGGTCTGGGAAGATCCCACATGCCGCGGAGCAGCTGGGCCCGTGAGCCACAATTGCTGAGCCTGCGCATCTGGAGCCTGTGCTCCGCAGCAAGAGAGGCCGCGATGGTGAGAGGCCCGCGCACCGCGATGAAGAGCGGTCCCCGCACCGCGATGAAGAGTGGCCCCCGCTTGCCGCAACTGGAGAAAGCCCTCGCACGAACCGAAGACCCAACACAGCCAAAAATAAATAAATAAATAAATAAATAAATAAGAAAATCCTTTAAAAAAATAAAAAATAAAAAAAAAATAAACACAATGGATTCATATTTCATACCATGAACAAAATTCACTTTCAGGCAAATTAAAAATCTACATGTGAAAAAAAAAAAAAACACTCAGGAATTTTATTTAACGATGTACTTAAGGTCCTAGAAAATGTCTGGAACATAATTGGTAATCAATAAATTCTTTTAATAAATATGGGATTCTGTGAAATCAGAGTAACGAATGATCCCACAAAACACTTGTCTATAATAAACCATAAAGGAAATTCTGATAAGTTAAAGTAAAAACTTCTGTTCATCAAAGACACCATTAAAAATTATCAAAACATAAACCACAAACTGGGAGAAAATGTTCTCATCAAAGGTACATTAAAATGTTAGTATTTGGAATATATAAAGGACGCTGACAAATCCATAAGAAAATAACGGACATCTCAATTTAAAAAAATTTGAAAAGACATGAACAGGCATATGGTGAAGAGACAATAGAAATCACCAGTAAACATATGGGCAGGAGGGAAGATAGCTCTATTCGTAGTACTTTTTTTTTAAGCTGGAGGTGGAAACACGGTTGTTTAACGTATTTATCAGTATGTTTCATTTGTCTTACATATAAACATCTATATGTACATAGATATAATTTTTAGAGTCTGAGATATCATAATGAAAAAGATAGTAAAACTAACAAAAATCAATGTCTGGATTTTAAAAGATACTTATTATAAGCTAATAATAATAACATTAAAAACAATGCTAGCTAAATTTTACTGTGTGCTTTTTATTTAGCCAACATTGACCTGATAATTTTACATATATTTTACATAATTGTACATAATTATTGCATATATGTTAACAGGACATTTCTCATCTAATAAAATTAGATTTTAATAGACCATCAAACCATGAACATAATTTAAGGATTAAGAAATACACCTTGCTCCCGCTTTTTGGAATCAAGATAGAGAAACAAATGAAAATGGATGGTGGCAGAAATTACCTTGGTGGATTTCAAAGACGTTTCTCCACACATGTTATTCAGTGTGCATCAAATGTCCATGCATGGGCACATTCATGACCTGAGTGCATTGTTATGATGATGCTTCTGCAGACCGATAATCATTTCTTCCCTCCTCCTGACTCTTTGTTGTTTTGGTGTTCATTCATTAACAACGAAATAAATTCTCCGAATTCAGCAAAGTGGAAGAACTGGCCGCAATCATTCATTTGTCCATTCATTATTGAATGTCTACAAAGGACCAGAATCTGTTTAAAAACATAAGAAGCTCTCCAGGAGCTTACACTTAATTACACTGAGCAATTATTTATTTTTTACATGTTACCAAGATATTATTCTCCATCCAATACTTCTTCCTATAATGAACTTTGTTGGGATCAATTTTAGACACTGTACAAACATTCCAAGTAAAACTGCAGGGCAAAAATAATTAGGTCAAAAGATCTGCATTTCCACAGCTCCTTTGCCTCACCGGGTCTCCGGGTACCGCAGCGCTTTTTCACTTCCAAGGCCCTGGAAATCCACTCATGCCCTCAGTGCTCTTTCCTGGTCATCTCGCATCAAACAGGTGTTCTGTCGATCCCTTCCCTAGCGCTTCTGTAGACACTTCTGCCTGTGTCACACAACCGTGTTTTTGGTTTCAACCACATTTCAGTCTAGATTATTGACCATTTTTTGGTTCTCGCTTAACTTTTCACTGCCGAATACCGTAAAGTATGTAATAATGACAGTTAAAACGTTTCCAGTTAGGGAGCCCATCAGCCAGCAGGGTGAATGAGGTGAACGCCAAAGTCTGTTGCTAGGCAGGTTGAATCCATGCTTTCTGCCTACGAACCCCACTCACAGCTTCTCTGAGCTAGTGTCCCCATTTCTGGGACCCTGCAAACCAGACATGCTGAACAGTTTATGTGCACTCTGTATTTTTCCTAACAGATGGCTGGCTGGCTGTTTTTACGTATGAGAAGTCAGTGGAAGTAGCACCCCAAAAGCTCTATAGACAAACAGCACGTTAAGCATGCTCCTGCCAAGCACTGTACAGAGCCTCTTAATCCTAATATGGGAGGAGATCCTGTCCCGGGTTTTCTGTGATGAATGCAAACGCAAAGCATAATTATATTCACGGTAAAAATAGGATGATTAGCACAAGAGCTCACGCCTTCTCTTTCATCTTCCGCACGAAGCCGCCTCTGCGTCCTTTGTTGGAGGAATGAGACTTGCTCGGCTGGGAGGAGTGAACCTCACAAGGTCGTTTTGTTAATTTCTCCAACCGGAACTACCAGAGCCATAGGAATAAATATCAGGTGTCATTCTCTCACGTTGGCAAACGTCGCTGATCATCTGTTATAGTGACTCGCTGGCCTTAGTCAATGTGCAAACTTCCCAGATTGATTAAAGACTTTCCTATGAAACGCTGGGATGGGAGGGAGCTCAAAAGGTCAGAAATGCGGACAGTAAATTATAACCATAAATGTTCCTTGAAATGAGATTTTTGTTTGGTCTCTTGGGGGGATAACAGCAGAAGCTAATCTATTCATTGAATTGATTTGAGGGTTACAACAAACCTTTCCCCCCGCAGTAATTCCTTGCTTGTTACTAATTCTGATAATGGTGATAGGTATTGAGAAATCCTCTTATAAGCATGTGGTACCCACATTTTCCACAGGCTTATACTATTTTTAAGATAGCACATATTTAGAATGGCTTCCTAAGCAGAGTTTAACGCTCAAGCTATAGGCAATGTTCATATATACAGGTAGACCTTAGCATCAGTGTGTTTGAGCGTGTGCTCTCTGCATTCTCCGTGGGCTGTTTAGTCACGTTCTAAGATGTAAAATTGCAAGCTAATAAATAAAAAGTGAAAATGAGTGAGCTGTTGGCTCTAGTGATGACATTTGTAAAGAAGGCAAGTACTTTTGAAATAATGTGATATCGTAAGGTTGATTTGAAGGGTAGCAAACCGTGCCATTGCTAATTGTGTCGGTCTGTGACTTAGCTGATGAGGAAATCTGCCACTAGTTATTCTTTTAATAGAATATATTATAAATTAATATTTTGGAGGGAAAAAAAGAAAACACAGCAGATGCAAGAAATACTGTGATTACAACTCAGTGATTTTTTTTCTTTTTTCATCCACAAAGCTCATCTTCGTTTTGTGTATTTTCTTGCTGACATAAATTGTTGGAGATGGAGGACAGTTTATTAATGAAGAATGATTCTAATAAATGGTTAAAGCGTCAGCCAATCAAGATTTTCCCCCGATATAGGCAGCAAGATGGCGGAAGAGTAAGACGTGGAGATCACCTTCCTTCCCACAGATACAGTAGAAATACATCTACACGTGGAACTGCTCCTACAGAACACCCACTGAACGCTGGCAGAAAACGTCCGACCTCCAAAAAGGCAAGAAACTCCCCCCGTACTTGGGTAGGGCAAAAGAAAAAAGAAATAACAGAGACAAAAGAATAGGGACGGCACCTGCACCAGTAGGAGGGAGCTGTGAAGGAGGAAAGGTTTCCACGCACTAGGAAGCCCCTTCGCGGGCAGAGACTGCGGGTGGCAGAGGGGGGAAGCTTCGGAGCCGCGGAGGAGAGCGCAGCCACAGGGGGGTGGAGGGCAAAGCGGAGAGATTCCCGCACGTAGGATCGGCGCCGAGCAGCGCTCACCAGCCCGAGAGGCTTGTCTGCTCCCCCGCCGGGGCGGGCGGGGCTGGGAGCTGAGGCTCGGGCTGCGGTCGGATCGCAGGGAGAGGACTGGGGCTGGCGGCGTGAACACAGCCTGAAGGGGCTAGTGCACCACGGCGAGCCGGGAGGGAGTCCGGGAAAAGTCTGCAGCTGCCGAAGAGGCAAGAGACTTTTTCTTGCCTCTTTGTTTCCCGGCGGGCAAGGAGAGGGGATTCAGAGCGCCGCCTAAACGAGCTCCAGAGAAGGGTGCGAGCCGCGGCTATCAGCGCGGATCCCACAGCCACAGGGGTGCAGAGGGAAAAACGGAGAGACTCCCGCACAGAGGCTCGGCGCCGAGCAGCGCTCGCCAGCCCGAGAGGCTTGTCTGCTGCCCCGCCGGGGCGGGCGGGGCTGGGAGCTGAGGCTCGGCTTCGGTCGGATCACAGGGAGAGGACTGGGGCTGGCGGCGTGAACACAGCCTGAAGGGGTTGGCGCACCACAGCTAGCCGGGAGGGAGTCCGGGAAAAGTCTGCAGCTGCCGAAGAGGCAAGAGACTTTGTCTTACCTCTTTGTTTCCTGGTGCGCGAGAAGAGGGGATTCAGAGCGCCGCCTAAACGAGCTCCAGAGAAGGGCGCGAGCAGCGGCGATCAGCGCGGACCCCAGAGACGGGCGTGAGACGCTGGGGCTGCTGCTGCCGCCTCCAAAAAGCCTGTGTGTGAGCACAGGTCACTCTCCACACCGCCCCTCCCGGTAGCCTGTGCAGCCCGCCACTGCCAGGGTCCCGGGATCCGGGGACAACATCCCCGGGAGAACGCACTGCGCGCCTCGGGCTGGTGCAACGTCACGCCGGCCTCTGACGCTGCAGGCTCGCCCCGCCTCCTCCGTACCGCTCCCTCCCCCCGCCTGAGTGAGCCAGAGCCCCCGAAGCAGCTGCTCCTTTAACCCCGTCCTGTCTGGGCGGGGAACAGACGCCCTCAGGGGACCTACACGCAGAGGCGGGTCCAAATCCAAAGCTGAACCCCGGGAGCTGTGCGAACAGGGAAGAGAAAGGGAAATCTCTCCCAGCAGCCTCAGAAGCAGCGGATTAAAGCTCCACAAACAACTTGATGTACCTGCATCTGCTGAATACCTGAATAGACAACGAATCAGCCCAAATTCAGGAGGGGGACTCTGGGAGCAGGAGATATTAATTCTTCCCCTTTTCCTTTTTTTTTGTGAGTGTATATGTATATGCTTCTGGGTGAGATTTTGTCTGTATAGCTTTGCTTTACAATAGCTTTATTTTACTTCACTATATTATAGCCTCTTTCTTTCTTTCTATTTTTTCTCCCTTTTACTCTGAGCCGTGTGGACGAAAGGCTCTTGGTGCTCCAGCCAGGCATCAGGGCCGTGCCTCTGAGGTGGGAGAGCCAACTTCAGAACACTGGTCCACAAGAGACCTCCCAGCTCCACGTAATACCAAACGGCAAAAATCTCCCAGAGATCTCCATCTCAACATCAAGACCCAGCTTCACCCAACGACCAGCAAGCTACAGTGCTGGACACCCTATGCCAAACAACTAGCTAGACAGGAACACAACCCCATCCATTAGCAGAGAGGCTGCCTAAAATCATAATAAGGCCACAGACACACCAAAATACACCACCAGACGTGGACGTGCCCACCAGAAAGACAAGATCCAGCCTCATCCACCAGAATACAGGCACTAGTTCCCTCCACCAGGAAGCCTACACAACCCACTGAACCAACCTTAGCCACTGGGGACAGATACCAAAAACAACGGGAACTACGAACCTGCAGCCTGTGAAAAGGAGACCCCAAACACAGTAAGATAGGCAAAATGAGACGACAGAAAAACACACAGCAGATGAAGGAGCAGGCTCAAAACACACTGGACTTAACAAATGAAGAGGAAATAGGTAGTCTACCTGAAAAAGAATTCAGAATAATGATAGTAAGGATGATCCAAAATCTTGGAAATAGAATAGACAAAATGCAAGAAACATTTAACAAGGATGTAGAAGAACTAAAGAGGAACCAAGCAATGATGAAGAACACAATAAATGAAATTAAAAATACTCTAGATGGGATCAATAGTAGAATAACTGAGGCAGAAGAAAGGATAAGTGACCTGGAGGATAAAATGGTGGAAATAACTACTACAGAGCAGGATAAAGAAAAAAGAATGAAAAGAACTGAGGACAGTCTCAGGGACCTCTGGGACAACATTAAACACTCCAACATTCGAATTATAGGGGTACCAGAAGAAGAAGAGAAAAAGAAAGGGACTGAGAAAATTTTTGAAGAGATTATAGTTGAAAACTTCCCTAATATGGGAAAGGAAATAGTTAATCAAGTCCTGGAAGCACAGAGAGTCCCATACAGGATAAACCCAAGGAGGAACACGCCAAGACACATATTAATCAAACTGTCAAAAATTAAATATAAGGAAAACATATTAAAGGCAGCAAGGGAAAAAAAACAAATAACACACAAGGGAATCCCCATAAGGTTAACATCTGATCTATCAGCAGAAACTCTGCAAGCCAGAAGGGAGTGGCAGGATATACTTAAAGTGATGAAGGAGAAAAACCTACAACCAAGATTACTCTACCCAGCAAGGATCTCATTCAGATTCGATGGAGAAATTAAAACCTTTACAGACGAGCAAAAGCTGAGAGAGTTCAGCACTACCAAACCAGCTTTACAACAAATGCTAAAGGAAATTCTCTAGGCAAGAAACACAAGAGAAGGAAAACACCTACAATAACAAACCCAATACATTTAAGAAAATGGGAATAGGAACATACATATCGATAATTACCTTGAATGTAAATGGATTAAATGCTCCCACCAAAAGACACAGGCTGGCTGAATGGATACAAAAACAAGACCCATATATATGCTGTCTACAAGAGACCCACTTCAGACCTAGAGACACATACAGACTGAAAGTGAGGGGATGGAAAAAGATATTCCATGCAAATGGAAATCAAAAGAAAGCTGGAGTAGCAATTCTCATATCAGACAAAATAGACTTTAAAATAAAGACTATTACAAGAGACAAAGAAGGACACTATATAATGATCAAGGGATCGATCCAAGAGGAAGGTATAACAATTGTAAGTATTTATGCACCCAACATAGGAGCACCTCAATACATAAGGCAAATACTAACAGCCATAAAAGGGGAAATCGACAGCAACACAATCATAGTAGGGGACTTTAACACCCCACTCTCACCAATGGACAGATCATCCAAAATGAAAATAAATAAGGAAACACAAGCTTTAAATGATACATTAAACAAGATGGACTTAATTGATATTTATAGGACATTCCACCCAAAAACAACAGAATACACATTTTTCTCAAGTGCTCATGGAACATTCTCCAGGATAGATCATATCTTGGGTCACAAATCAAGCCTTGGTAAATTTAAGAAAATTGAAATCGTATCAAGTATCTTTTCCGACCACAACGCTATGAGACTAGATATCAATTACAGGAAAAGATCTGTAAAAAATACAAACACATGGAGGCTACACAATACATTACTTAATAACGAAGTGATTACTGAAGAAATCAAAGGGGAAATCAAAAAATATCTAGAAACAAATGACAATGGAGACACGACGACCCAAAACCTATGGGACGCAGCAAAAGCAGTGCTAAGAGGGAAGTTTATAGCAATACAAGCCTACCTCAAGAAACAGGAAACATCTCGAATAAACAACCTAACCTTGCACCTAAAGCAATTAGAGAAAGAAGAACAAAAAAACCCCAAAGCCAGCAGAAGGAAAGAAATTATAAAGATCAGGTCAGAAATAAATGAAAAAAAAATGAAGGAAACAATAGCAAAAATCAATGAAACTAAAAGCTGGTTCTTTGAGAAGATAAACAAAATTGATAAACCATTAGCCAGACTCATCAAGAAAAAAAGGGAGAAGACTCAGATCAATAGAATTAGAAATGAAAAAGGAGAAATAACCACTGACACTGCAGAAATACAAAAGATCATGAGAGATTACTACAAGCAACTCTATGCCAATAAAATGGACAACCTGGAAGAAATGGACAGATTCTTAGAAATGCACAAACTGCCGAGACTGAACCAGGAAGAAATAGAAAATATGAACAGACCAATCATAAGCACTGAAATTGAAACTGTGATTAAAAACCTTCCAACAAACAAAAGCCCAGGACCAGATGGCTTCATAGGTGAATTCTATCAAACATTTAGAGAAGAGCTAACACCTATCCTTCTCAAACTCTTCCAAAATATAGCAGAGGGAGGAACACTCCCAAACTCATTCTACGAGGCCACCATCACCCTGATACCAAAACCAGACAAAGATGTCACAAAGAAAGAAAACTACAGGCCAATATCACTGATGAACATAGATGCAAAAATCCTCAACAAAATACTAGCAAACAGAATCCAACAGCACATTAAAAGGATCATACACCATGATCAAGTGGGGTTTATCCCAGGAATGCAAGGATTCTTCAATATACGCAAATCAATCAATGTGATACACCATATTAACAAATTGAAGGAGAAAAACCATATGATCATCTCAATAGATGCAGAGAAAGCTTTCGACAAAATTCAACACCCATTTATGATAAAAGCCCTACAGAAAGTAGGCATAGAGGGAACTTTCCTCAACATAATAAAGGCCATATATGACAAACCCACAGCCAACATTGTCCTCAATGGTGAAAAACTGAAACCATTTCCACTAAGATCAGGAACAAGACAAGGTTGCCCACTCTCACCACTATTATTCAACATAGTTCTGGAAGTCCTAGCCACAGCAATCAGAGAAGACAAAGAAATAAAAGGAATCCAAATCGGAAAAGAAGAAGTAAAGCTGTCACTATTTGCAGATGACATGATACTATACATAGAGAATCCTAAAGATGCTACCAGAAAACTCCTAGAGCTAATCAATGAATTTGGTAAAGTAGCAGGATACAAAATTAATGCACAGAAATCTCTTGCATTTCTATACACTAATGACGAAAAATCTGAAAGTGAAATTAAGAAAACACTCCCATTTACCATTGCAACAAAAAGAATAAAATATCTAGGAATAAACCTACCTAAGGAGACAAAAGACCTGTATGCAGAAAATTATAAGACACTGATGAAAGAAATTAAAGACAATACAAATAGATGGAGAGATATACCGTGTTCCTGGATTGGAAGAATCAACATTGTGAAAATGACTCTACTACCCAAAGCAATCTACAGATTCAATGCAATCCCTATCAAACTACCACTGGCATTTTTCACAGAACTAGAACAAAAAATTTCACAATTTGTATGGAAACACAAAAGACCCCGAATAGCCAAAGCAATCTTGAGAACGAAAAATGGAGCTGGGGGAATCAGGCTCCCTGACTTCAGACTATATTACAAAGCTTCAGTAATCAAGACAGTTTGGTACTGGCACAAAAACAGAAATATAGATCAATGGAACAGGATAGAAAGCCCAGAGATAAACCCACACACATATGGTCAACTTATCTTTGATAAAGGAGGCAAGCATATACAGTGGAGAAAAGACAGCCTCTTCAATAAGTGGTGCTGGGAAAATTGGACAGGAACATGTAAAAGTATGAAATTAGAACACTCCCTGACACCATGCACAAAAATAATCTCAAAATGGATTAAAGACCTAAGTGTAAGGGCAGACACTATCAAACTCTTAGAGGAAAGCATAGGCAGAACACTCTATGACATACATCACAGCAAGATTCTTTTTGACCCAGCTCCCAGAGAAATGGAAATAAGAACACAAATAAACAAATGGAACCTAATGAAACTTAAAAGCTTTTGCACAGCAAAGGAAACCATAAACAAGACCAAAAGACAACCCTCAGAATGGGAGAAAATATTTGCAAATGAAGCAACTGACAAAGGATTAATCTCCAAGATTTACAAGCAGCTCATGCAGCTCAATAACAAAAAAACGAACAACCGAATCCAAAAATGGGCAGAAGATCTAAATAGACATTTCTCCAAAGAAGATATACAGATGGCCTACAGACACATGAAAGAATGCTCAACATCACTGATCATTAGAGAAATGCAAATCAAAACTACAATGAGATATCATCTCACACCGGTCAGAATGGCCATCATCAAAAAATCTAGAAACAATAAATGCTGGAGAGGGTGTGGAGGAAAGGGAACCCTCTTGCACTGTTGGTGGGAATGTAAATTGATACAGCCACTATGGAGAACAGTATGGAGGTTCCTTAAAAAACTACAAATAGAACTACCATACGACCCAGCAATCCCACTACTGGGCATATACCCTGAGAAAACCATAGGTCAAAAAGAGTCATGTACCAAAATGTTCATTGCAGCTCTATTTACAATAGCCAGGACATGGAAGCAACCTAAATGTCCATCGACAGATGAATGGATAAAGAAGATGTGGCACATATATACAATGGAATATTACTCAGCCATCAAAAGAAATGAAATGGAGGTATTTGTAATGAGGTGGATGGAATTAGAGTCTGTCATACAGAGTGAAGTAAGTCAGAAAGAGAAAAACAAATACAGTATGCTAACACATATATACGGAATCTAAGGGGAAAAAAAAAAAAAAGGCCATGAAGAACCTAGTGGCAAGACGGGAATAAAGACACAGACCTACTAGAGAATGGACTTGAGGATATGGGGAGGGGGTGGGGTGAGATGTGACAGGGTAAGAGAGTGTCATGGACATATATACACTACCAAATGTAAAATAGATAACTAGTGGGAAGCAGCCGCATAGCACAGGGAGATCAGTTCGGTGCTTTGTGACCACCTGGAGGGGTGGGATGGGGAGGGTGGGAGGGAGGGAGATGCTAGAGGGAAGAGAAATGGGAACATATTGTATATGTATAACTGATTCACTTTGTTATAAAGCAGAAGCTAACACACTATTGTAAGGCAATTATACTTCAATAAAGATGTTAAAAAAAAAAAAAAAAAAGATTTTCCCCCACTTATGACATGCCAGTGTAAGCAGCAATTGTCAGGAGCCGTCATCGGCCAAGAAGACGCCACACCCGTTGTGAGACCTGGGGACACGTGAATAAAACTTTCCATAACGCATGTGGAAATGTGAGCTTTGTAGCTTCCCATGCCATATCATAGACAAAACAAGCCTTTGGGGTGGGAGGGCTACATTTGACAGTGTTTCTATTTAGTTTAAGCTCCTGTTTTTGTGCCTAATCTCCTCCATGTACCTCTCCGCGTTCCCCACCCCAGGGCATTTGCACATCCTTTTCTTTCTGCCCCCAGCACTCCCCTCTGCCTGCACCACTTCACTTGGCTCAGAGACTTCACCAGGGGCTCTGGCTGCAAATCTTTGTATCCTCACTGCCAACTGCATATTAGAGTCTTTGTACAGATATTTTAAAATTAACAAGCACACTCTAATTACTGGGGATCTCAAATAATCAAATTAGGAGCTCTGCCTTGAGAAACTTAGGAAATGAGACATTTGAAATGAACTTACAGTAAGGGTGACTATTTCAGGCTGTTGAAACAATCTTCTCTCTTACGCAGAATTTTGGTTTGTCAGTTTGATTAAAGCACTTTAAAAGGTTTCTTCATGTGCAGGGCACCCTCCCAGGCATAAAAGAAAAGTAGTTAGTCTATTTTGCCAGCCAAAGCCATTACATCATCTCCACTGGAAACTTCTCTGAAGAAGAGAGCAAATCAGAGCAGCCATGGCATCTTGTACAATCTCCCCGTGGGGGGACACATGGCAGCACAAGGATATGGTGCCCCTCCCGGCCCCGCCCCAGGGCTCACCTACAGGGGGCTATAGGATCCTCTTAGTGGCAACTCAGACCCATCCTCTTAATTCCTCATGTTGTATAAAATGAAAGTTAAAAGACAACCTACGGACTGGGAGAAAATATTTGCAAACCATGCTACCAACAAGGGATTAATTTCCAAAATATACAAACAGCTCATACAGCTTAATATCTAAAAAACAAACAACCCAATCAAAAATGGGCAGAAGACCTAAATAGACATTTCTCCAAAGAAAACATACAGATGGCCAACAGGCACATGAAAAGCTGCTCAAAATCACTAATTATTAGAGAAATGAAAATCAAAACTACAATGAAGTATCACCTCACACCGGTCAGAATGGCCATCATCAAAAAATCTACAAACAATAAATGCTGGAGAGGGTGTGGAGAAAAAGGGAACCCTCCTACACCGTTGGTGGGAATGTAAATTGGTACACCCACTATGGGGAACAGTATACAGGTTCCTCAAAAAACTAAAAATAGAATTACCATATGATCCAGCAATCCCACTCCTGGGCATATATCCAGACAGAACTCTAATTCGGAAACATACATGCACCCCAGTGTTCACTGCAGCACTATTTACAATAGCCAAGACATGGAAACAACTTAAATATCCATTGACAGATGAATGGATAAAGAAGATGTGGTCCATATATACAATAGAATACTACTCATCCATAAAAAGAATAAAATAATGCCATTTGCAGCAACATGGATGGACCTAGAGATTATCATACTAAATGAAGTAAGTCTCAAAGACAAATATCATATGATACCACCTATAAGTAGAATCTAAAAAAAAAGGTACAAATGAACTTATTTACAAAACAGAAACAGACTCACAGACATAGAAAACTTATGGTCACCAAAGGGAATAGCAGGGGAGGGGGAGGGATAAATTAGGAGTTGGGGATTAACAGATACACACTACTATATTTAAAATAGGTCAACAAAGAGGTTCTATTGTATAACACAGAGAACTATAGTCAATATCTTGTAATAGCCTATAGTGGAAAAGAATCTGAAAATTATATATATATATATATATATATATATATATATATATATATATATATATATAAAACTTTGCTGTACACCTGAAACTAGCACATCGTAAATTAACTATACTTCAGTTAAGAAATGGTTAAAAAAAGAAAATTAAATAAAATTGACCCATGATAAAGAATGAAACATGAGGGGGGAAAGAACACAATTTTGCAATCAAAATCTACTACCCATTTTTCCAGGAAAAAAAAAAAAAAAGTAATATTTACAGGATTCTGGATAGTAAAAACCCCATTTCTGTCTGTTCACTGTGAAGAGGAAAAAATTAAATGGTGATAATAAATTAATTTAAAATAAATATTTCAAAGAAATGAGAATATTATAACTAATTTAAATTTAAAAATCCTATTTCCTAATATATAAATTGTAAATAATACTTGCTATATAATATTAATATTTATATATCAATAAATGAAATTATGATGAAAGTGCTTTGGTAAAATAAAATCACAAAGTGGAATTTTAAAAATGTGAGTCTTGATTAGCATAGTATTGATATTAATTGCAGACTCTTGAGTCAGATTCCTGATTTAAATCCTGGCTCTCTTACTTATTGTGTGATTTGGGGCAGTCAATTTCTCTATGCTTCTGTTTCCTCATCTGTAAAAATAGGAAAATATTAAATGAGCTAATTCATGAAATTTGGTTTGAAGAATATTTGTACTCATTAAAGGCAAGCTATCATTGTTATTAAAAGTATGTTAAAAAAAAAAGTAAAAAAATAAAAAAAATAAAAAATAAAAAGTATGTAAATGACCACTATTGTTATTAACCGTGGCATAATAAAATAGTAGTCTGGGTAACACTGTCTGATTCTTCACTGTATTTCATTTCCTTGCAGTTAAGAACATGTAATGGTACCTATTGCTTCCGGGATAATGTTGGTAATTAATTGATGTTGATAATTAATTGATGTTGATAATTCAACATAGCTCATAGCTCCTGAGTGTTCATGCGGAGAAGCTCATGATCTACTTCACCTTGCAGTTCTTCAATGACCGAGTCATGACCTTTCTCGCTCCAGGTCTTTGCTCATCTTAGTTTCTTTCCTGGATGCCCTTTTTCCCACCATCCTCACCCCTCTTTACCTCATGGGTCCCCTGGAGCACTTTCTTAACCCTACCCTAGCACTACATTCAGGGCCCTGTGTCTGCAGGTTCCACAGCTGCAGATTCAACCAACCGCTGGCAGAAAGTATTCAGAAAAATCATTTCCAGGAAATTACAAAAAGCAAAACTTGAATTTGCCGTACACTGGCAACTACAGCTCTTTACCTAGCATTGACATTGCATTCGGCATTGTAAGTAATCTAGACATGATTTAAAGTAAATAGAGGGTGTGTGTAGGGTACATGCAAATACTACACCATTTTACATACTTGAGCATCTGGAGATTTTGGTGTCCACAGGGAGCCCTGGAACCAATCCTTCCCAGATACCAAGGGACTGTATGTTGAAATCAGCCCTTTGTTAGGTTGAGGCTTCCACTAGACCATTAAAAGCTTGAGGACAGGAATTATGTTTCATTTTTTACTCTTGTGTCCTCTGAATTTACCTCAATAATTTCATATTTTTATTAATTTTTATTGGAATATAGTGGCTTTACAATGTTGTGTTAGTTTCTGCTGTACAGTAAAGTGAATCAGCTATATCTATACATACATCCCCTCTTCTTTGGATTTCCTTCCCATTTAGGCCACCACAGATCACTGAGCACAGTTCCCTGTGCTCTACAGTAGGTTCTCATTAGTTCTCTATTTCATACATAGTAGTGTGTATATGTCCATCCCAATCTCCCAGCTCATCCCACGCCCCCTTCCCCTCTTGGTATCCATACATGTATTCTCTACAGCTATGAATCTATTTCTGCTTTGCCAATAATAACTTCATATTTTAGATGTTCAATAAATGTTAGGTAAATGAATAATTAGGATTATCAACCGATATAAGGCACTGCTGTCTTTTCTGAGAGAGATACTCTCTTCCATGTCTAGACCAGTGGTTCTTAAGTGTGACTGTGCGTGACAACTTCTAGGGAGCCTTTAAAAAAGCGCAATGCTCAGAACCCACCATTCTAATTATCAGAATTCCTGAGAAGTGGCGCCCAGACATAAATATTGTTTTACACATGTATTTTTTTCAGTCATAAATATTTTTAAAAGGTTCCAGGTGATTCTATTGAAATGCCTTAATTGAGAACCCTGGTCTAGAATAATATATTTACTATTCAATTCATAAGAATATCTGCAAACAAAAATCTAAAACCCTCTACATCTAAATCCCTACCCCTGGTGGTATACCTTTAAGAGGTTCTAACTAATAACAAGCGTTTAAAAGCTTGTGAAGGTTCAGATGTTATTAATCAATTTTCCAGTAATTCTAAGTGGTTTTATTACCCTACCATGGTGGAGGTTATTTTTTGTTTCCGTCAGGTAACCTGGATGAGTTGAGCACAATTGTGCCTGCAGGATTTTATTTAGCTGCAGAATTAGGCTATGAAGATGTCAGTCCTTAAATGTCCTAACTTCCATTTGGGTCATGGTAAAAAAAAGTCCTGGGTGAATAATAAATTTTAAAATTTATGTAAAACTGTCCTCTCTTGAATGTCCTGTATGCATCCAAAGTCCCCAATTAAGACTCTAGTCACTGAAACTTCTTACTGGTATTTCTAAGTTCAAATATGTGCTCTTTTTTAGTACTGTTTATTACTTAAGTTTTAGTCCGTATTTGAAGAGTCATTGAAAATGTTACAACTGGTTATATCCTTTCCACTAATTAGAGTGACGACAGTACAGGTAAAGTTGGAGTTTCTTATGCATAGTTCATGGTTTATAAGAGTCTAAGTCAGAAAGGTCAGCTAGATCATTAGTTATGTTTATGTTATAACAATATTTTATGTTATACAAATATTTAATTCAACATAGCTCATTTTCAATCCTTGAGATTTAAAAAAATTAGAGCTATAGATCTTGATTTTATTCTAAAATACTGTACCCATTTTAAAAGGGATAATTCTTCATGTCATTATTTTGATAGGAAAATATTACTATTAGTATAAATTATTATCATGAATTTTTGAATCTTCATGTCAGTGCTATTTATAAAAACTTGCATATATGAAGAAATTAAACCAATGAAGGTATTTTAGTAGCTTGAATTTCCTCTATATTTGGAATTTCCTCATTTATTGATCAGTATCGAATTTTCCTGTGTTTTCCATACTCAATTGAAAAGTTGAAACTAAATTTAATTTTTTACATGTCACAAAACTTGGAAGGATAATGTAAATATTTAGTTGTGATAATCTAGTTTATATTGTCAAAATTAAATCTTCTAAAGGTAGACCAGAAAAATCTTCTAAAATTGAAAGGCAAAATGTAACTTTGGGACCAATGTCCTGAGAAAACTGGAAAAGTGAAAAGAAACATTAAATGATTTCCACCGGTTTCAAAGCTAAAACTTAATACTTGCTTCCAACTTACATACCACTATTTTATTTATATATGTTTAAAGCATTAAAGAAAGAGAAAAAGAAAAAATATGGGGATTTCAATCAGCCAATATGTCAGCTGTATAAGTTACTTTTTTTTCAATGTTGTCTTCTGGGTTTGAGTACTATTGCTATTGTTGGAAGGTAATACCTGGGTTTCAAACTGTGCTTGAGTTCAGAGGAAGTGAATACTGGCAATCCTATTCATATTTATATTTAATCCACACTACATAGTCTCTGAATGAATTGCTAGCAAAGGCTGATTGACCAGGCAAGAGTTTGAACAAAAAATTGACAGTTTGAAGACTTACTTTAATTTCCTTCACCTTCTGTATTAGAGAATTTTTCTCTATGTAATTTTAACAACTAACAGTGGGTGAAGGCCAGACTACACACATTTTGCTCCAAGGCTCCGGAATCTGTTCTTGGTACCAAGTTGTATTCCAGAACCACATGACTGAGTTCAGAAAACCTTGAGCACAAGTAAAGGTGTGACTTTGCAGTGTCCTCTAAATATAACGTGCATTCCAGACACCTGGGTACTTTGTTAGAATGCAGATTCTGATTCAGTCAGTCTGGAGTGTAGAGGAGATTCTGCAGTTCTAACAAGCTCAAGTAATGTCTGTGCTGCAGGTCCGTGGACCACCTCTTCAGTAGCAATGAATAGACTATTACGAGTTTTGCAATTTCCTGGGTCTTTTAGTCCCAGTGCTTCATTACACAGATGAACAGGTCTTTTTTTTTAAGATGGCAAATTTGTACGATAGGCAGACAATACTCAAACTCTGTGTACACTTTGTTAAAGACATCCATACTTAAGAAGACATCTTGAGAAAATCTTTGAAGTAATGGAGAACTCAGAAGACCATTACTATTTACATATAATTGATGAACTGTTAATTCAAAACATAATATGATTACACTCCTTTTAACAAAGACTGTAGCTCTGGCTCTACCATCACAATCTTCAAGACTTTTGGCAATCAACAAGTTCCAAGTTGTAGTTAAAAAAAGCAAGAGGATGCACCCAGGAAGTATTAGAGATGTGATTTAGCCTTTGTAGCTTTTTCTTTTAATCATTGTGCATTTCAGAATAAAGATATTTCAAATGTGGAACTATATCCATGACACAGGGGATGTTTTGCTATATGAATAAAAAAGTAAATACGTTAAAAAAAGAACCAAATTATTTTTAATGTTTTGAAAAAGGGTCAAAACTCTAATATTTAGAAGGTAGATGTGTCTCCCCATAATAACAATTAATAATTCCTTTATTAATTATTTTACAGTGTGTGTTCTTCCCTCTGCTTTAACAGATTTGGAATACACAGCTCAGATGACTCACCTGAAGGTCACAGTTCCAGGGTCAAAAGAGAGACTGAACTGATTCTCAGTGTCTCCAATACCTGCCACCATAATTCCTTCCCCATAAATCAGAAAAGAGGAAGTTACTGATATAAAAAAACAGAGGAGCAATGAAATTCATTGAGTACCTGTCATGCTGTAGCCTCTGTGAGAGCAGAAACCTTTTTCACAGTTATTTCTTTTATTGCAGCTTCATATATTATAAACTATCTATAGAGGTAGTTATTATCTGATGCAAAATTATTTCACATTTTCAACTGTTTTTGCTCTAAGCTTCTTAACCTATAAAATAGGTTTTAAAATATCTACACATAAAGTTCTTTGAGAATTCAATTATTTAAAATATTTATCAAAGAATCTGACACATCATAACCCTTTAATCAATTTGACTATAAAATTACAGTTCTGTTATTATTATTACTATCTAATTCTCATAGCAGTAAATCTGGGTTGCTATAATGCCTATTTTTGTTAATAAGGAGCTGAGGTTCATATTTTACATAAACTTTCCAGGGTTCCCAGAGCATAGTGGGAAAACCAGGTCCAAACTGCCATTCACCTGATTCCAGGCAGGTCCCTGTCATGTGCTGGGCATAAAGCTTAATGAAATAAAACTCCAAACTCTACAGCTTGTATGACCTTGATTTAGACCATTTTTCTTTTTTCTTTTTTCCAAAAAACTTTACATGAAACACAGTATTTCCTTTTCATTTTTTCATTTTTAGGACCTAAATATTTACACAGGTATATGTATTTGATTAGAAAAACAAAGTGCATCCAGAGATAGATTATAAGTGGGTGTCGTCTCAATCTTCTATGTGATAGAGATATATATGTTGCCATTTTGGGGGACTTGTAGGTATTCTAAAAATGCATTGGGAATCAATCTCAAAACTTTAGAAGTAAATGTTTTTGAAGATTTTGTTTTAATTTAGGAAACAATTTCTAAATGATTTTGTGTACTCTACAGATTCATTTTTGGAAAGTCAGTAAGTTTTAAAAACGACTTGTGCCCTCCTTGAAAAGAGGAAGTACTGGAAATTATATGATAACAAAGGTTTCATGTGATTTCTATGTTTATTTTCTATATCAATGATATTAAAGTTGATGAAAATATTTTTATTTGAGTTATTCATTCATCTTTGCTTTGGCTTTCTATAACTTTTAGGTAGTACCAAGCAAATAGGTACATTTCTGACAGTGTAATTTAATCCTTTGCAATTTTGCCAGTGAATATTAAGACTTAGAGTAATACTAACATAGCGAGAAGTTGATGTATAATAGTATGAATATGTTCTAAATTTATATTTGTAAGCCACGATTATATGGCTGACCCTATCACCCAGAAAGATTGAGGAATGCGTATAACAATCTCAACAATTCGAAGCAAAAGAAATCTTTGAAGTCATTAAGCTCTGTCTCTGTTAACCAGGAGGTGCTGAAAATATCTTCGTAATGAATATATAATGAATATATTCAAAGTATATTCTTATTCCTAATTTGAAAATATATTCAAATAATCCTGCATAATGTCATGGAGAATGGAAGAATTCTACGTGGCCAGGGCTAAATATACGTTTTATGATCTTTCCACACATTTTGTTTTCTCTGCTTAAGTTCAGTTCAGTTCTTTGTTCTTTATTCTTTGTTTTATTTTATGCTGTTTCGTTTTGCCTTTATTTCTTATTTACCTTTGTTGAACAAGAGAAACCTCTTCCTAAATTGAGATATGGCAGGACTGGCTTGGGCTTTGTATTTGAACCATAATTATGACTGTTGTTAAGTGCCAAGGAAGGAAACACATAATTCAGCAAGGCATTCCCATTGGACAGCATTCCCATGATCTGAGTAAAGTCTGTGGCTCTGAAGAGTTATGATGAATCTTTATTTGCATTTTTATCAGCTCAAACTGCATTGGGTCTGCTTCTGTCAGCTGAGTGCCTGCTACAGACACAGTGACAGCAGTAGCCAGCCCAGAGTACACTGCACTGTTCCTACTGAAAATATTTTTCAACATAAATAGAAACTGGGGGGTCTTGTATCTGACAAACACTTCCTGAATTATCATCCTTTTACAAAGACCCTTTCCTTTAGCGCCCTGTGGGGAAAATATTTATTGATAGGATTATTTTATGAGGATGCTGATGTTGAACTTCACACAAACAGTATGCGTAACCTAATCTATTTTAGGGTCAGTGTTCCCCAGAGAAAAGAGAACTGATGACAGAGTTAGCTCTGAGTATCTGAAGGAAGAGGCACCACCGGCAGCAAGCAGGCAGAAGATGAGAAGAGCTTTCAGGTGGGTTTCCAGGTAAAGACCAGGGAGGAAGGGGAGAGCTGGGATGAGTTACCACCTCCCTCCCCATTTACCTTCCTCCCCACGGCCGCACGTGGATATGGGCAATGGCCACTAGAGGCGTGAAATAACTTTCTGCTGAGTAATAATTCTGGACCAGGACTCGTGCTAAGTGCTTTACATTGATTATATCACTTGATTTTTTTAATGGAATTTATTTTGAGGGAGATGGTAGTTTTTCCCAGGTTGCTCAGGACAGAATCATTAATTTGGAGAAAGGAAGACAGATAGAAGACAGTTATTGATTGCCCTGAAGGAGGGCACAGTTTGTGATTCCATCCAAGTAGAATCACAAGTTCCATGATATAACCTGTTCAGCCACGTGTGCTTCAGGTTGGTAGCTCTGAGCCTCAGCAGCTGGCCCTGCAGGAGGGAACAGGTATCAACTCATTCTATTCCTGCCTCTCTTCCACCTTCTCTCACTCATTCTGTCTCTCCTCAGTACTGCATTTCCCCTGCCCTGCCCTGCTGCCCTCAGAATCCCTACTTGATGGGTGGGTTGGGTACTTCACGTTTACCTTAAAAATTGTCTCTAAAGTTAATACTAGTTATCATGTACTAAAGTATTAACTAAAAGCTTTCAGTATTTTTTTTTTAGTTAATTCTTATAAAATATTCATGCAACTATCAAGTCCTCTCAGAAGTGAGAAAGCAAACCAAATCACATGGTTCAAGAATCCTAATAAAACATTAGCTGTAGTGTTCAAATAGGTCAACTTAGCAATTCACAAATCCCAAACTTTGTATAACAGTATAGAATAATGAAACTTAATGTCATTTAATTGTTTGTCTCACTAAAGATTTTTTTAGATTAAAAATATAAATTTCATACTTTCTAAAAGCACATGTATTAAAATAAGAAAATTTGGAAGGGACTTAAATCCTTGGGAAATACTGACAGTGTTTCTACCTGTCACAGAAGCTCATTCATTAAAATTATCAACATGACAACATGAATGTAATGGGTTCTGACATCTGGTGCATTGCAGTGAAAAAATATGACTAAGCAGAATGTCTGAACAATCACTCTTAACTATGACCTTTGTATTATAAAAGTGTCATATAAGATAGTAGAAAAGAAAATTATTATATTTTTCTTCTAGACATATAAACAATTAAATTCTCAGGTTTTTTTTTTTCAATTCATTTCTTAGGCACTCAAAAACCTTTATTGAATGGCAACCGTTTAGTAACTAACAAAACAAGGACTTCAAAATTCTTAGGATTTAATTTCTCTCATTAGCAAAATATAAGGTTTTGAGATGCTCCTTTTTATCTGATAGCATTTCTAAACTTGGTACCCAAATGTACAAAACGTTCTAAGAATGTCTGCTCTGAATACATAGGATTCCATTGTCAGCAATGACAGTAAATATTAATGGTACCAAGCAAAACGAAATTGGTTTCAAGGAGAGATAATTAAATTTGATTATGTTAACAAATTATTCCTTCATCATTTTGTGTATCCGAAATGCAGTTATTTTAAGTCAAATCTACAATGTCACTGAAAAGTGAAACATTTGGAAAACTGATATTTAATGTCTACTAGAAATCAGACCTTGATACTACAGATTACCTGCAGAAGATGTGTGGAGTTTCTTACAAATGATTGCATGAAAAAAGTATCCATACAAAGGTACCCTCAGAGCTAGAGTGAAATATTTTCTTAACCTCTTTAATAATCTTGTGCTAATATTTAATTCTTCAAATGATTTTGTCCAAGCAGAAAAAAATGTAAGTATATTTGTATGTATGCATTTATATTCTTACCAACTCTCTCTTCATACACATACGCACAAATGCATACACACACAAACACACAGACTTACATATCGTGTCGAATGCATGACAGGTACTATATTAGCTAGAGGGAACATACAAAAATACAAATATGAACCTGTATTGTTTTTACATATAACTTCAATTTAAGAAATATCAGATTTATTAAAATGCATGACAAATGTCTTTGGATGCAACTGAGACAGAGTGACTGGATCAGTTTTACCTCCCCAAAGTAAGGAGTTATTTAAGCTGAACAAGGTTTAAAAACAATGTTAGTAATGTTGGGACAGCAGCCAATATTGACCTGTAATACTTGAGAAAAGAACACATAAAATGAGTCCTGTATTTACACAGACTTTATCCCTGATGGCGTTTTCCAAATCATGGCACAAGGAATGGGACTGAGAGTCTCACCGAGTGGAAGAAAGAGTGACCAGAGTGTGAGGACTCCAAGGCAGCTGGGATGTGGTGGCATGATGCCAGTGAGAAAGGACCTCTAAACAAGCCCTGAAAAACTATGCAAAAATTCTCCTTGAGCCTTTGGACAACTTCTACACTGTACTGACACATGGTGAGATTCTAAAAGATCTAGCTAAAAAACCCTAGAAGCAGAGATTTCAAGGAAATTTTAGATTTTAGGCACAGCCAGAAAACACCTTTCTTTCAGATGAGACCTCTAAAAGACTACTCTCTGAAAATTACAGCTGTGCTCTAGTAGAAAAGATGATTCCATAAAGTATGGGGAAAACTAAAAGAGACATGGTTCAATGAGGCCTAAAACCAAGACTCAATAGTTCTACACAATTTAACTGCTGGTCCCCTGTAGAAGAAGACATCCTAACCCAGGCCCTCTACAACCTTTCATCTGCAATGTTGGGCATAACAGAAAAATGTTATTAAACGACCTAAGAAGTAAGAAAAGGTGACTGATAATTAAGAGATAAATAAATCAAGAAAGACCCAAAGATGATCTAGCTATCAGAGTAGCAATCAAGTATACCAAAATAGCTAAAGAGATAGTTAAAAATGAGTTAAAACACAAAGTATATCAAAAGAAAACTCATTTCAATAAAAATAACCCAATCAACATTCTAGGACTGATAATCCAATGTCTGAAAATAAGAAGAGAACATGTTTCATAGTTCAGTAGATACAGCAGAAAAAAAGAAAAGTCAAGGACACAAAGAGAGGTTAGTAGAAAAATATCCAACATAAAACAGAGAAGAAAAAAATATAGGTAGATATAAAAGAATTTAGATGTGACCCATGTGGACATGCTTAAAAACATTATAATGCATGTAAATTTGCAACACAAGAAAGATGAGAAAGATGAATGTGAGAGGAAATATGAATCTAGGGATACAGTAGGCAAGACTATTCAAAATCTGATGAAAGACATCAAGCCACAGATTGAAGAATCTCAGTGAAACCCTAACTAATCCACTAAGAACACGTTTTCTTTCCTTTTTTATTACTATAAATTTTTTTAACATCTTTATTGGAGTATAATTGCTTTACAGTGGTGTGTTAGTTTCTGCTGTATAACAAAGTAAATCAGCTATACGTATACATATATCCCCATATCCCCTCCCTCTTGTTTCCCTCGCACCATCCCTGTTCCACCCCTCTAGGTGGTCACAAAGCACCGAGATGATCTCCTTGTGCTATGCAGCTGCTTCCCACTAGCTGTCTATTTTACATTTTGTAGTGTATATATGTCCATGCCACTCTCTCAATTCGTCCCAGCTTACCCTTCCCACTCCCCATGTCCTCAAGTCCATTCTCTACATCTGCGTCTTTATTCCTGTGCTGCCCCTAGGTTCTTCAGAACCAATTTTTTTTTTTTGGTTCCATATATATGTGTTAGCACACAGTATTTGTTTTTCTCTTTCTGACTTACTTCAGTCTGTATGACAGATTCTAGGTGCATCCACCTCACTACAAATAACTCAATTTCATTTCTTTTTATGGCTGAGTAATATTCCATTGTATATATGTGCCACATCTTCTTTATCCATTCATCTGTCAATGGACACTTAGGTTGCTTCCATGTGCTGGCTAATGTTAATAGTCCTGCAGTGAACATTTTGGTACATGTCTCTTTTGGAATTATGGTTTTCTCAAGATATATGCCCAGTAGTGGGATTGCTGGGTCGTATGGTAGTTCTATTTTTAGTTTTTTAAGGAACCTCCATACTGTTCTCCATAGTGACTGTACCAATTTACATTCCCACCAACAGTGTAGGAGGGTTCCATTTTCTCCACACCCTCTCCAGCATTTATTGTCTGTAGATTTTTCGATTATGGCCATTCTGACAGGTGTGCAGTGAAACCTCATTGTAGTTTGGATTGGCATTTCTCTAATGATTAGTGATGTTGAGCATCCTTTGATGTGTTTGTTGGCAATCTGTATATGTTCTTTGGAGAAATGTCTATTTAGGTCTTCTGCCCATTTTTGGATTGGGTTGTTTGTTTGTTTTTTTGTATCAAGCTGCATGAGCTGCTTGTAAATTTTGGAGATTAATCCTTTGTCAGTTGCTTCATTTGCAAATATTTTCTCCCATTCTGAGGGTTGTCTTTTCCTCTTGTTTATGGTTTCCTTTGCTGTGCAAAAGCTTTTAAGTTTCATTAGGTCCCATTTGTTTATTTTTGTTTTTATTTCCATCTCTCTAGGAGGTGGGTCAAAAAGGATCTTGCTGTGATTTATGTCATAGAGTGTTCTGCCTATGTCTTCCTCTAAGAGTTTTGTAGTGTCTGGTCTTACATTTAGGTCTTTAATCCATTTTGAGTTTATTTTTGTGTATGGTGTTAGGCAGTGTTCTAGTTTCATCCTTTTACATGTAGCTGTTCAGTTTTCCCAGCACCACTTATTAAAGAGGCTGTTTTTTCTCCATTGTATATTCTTGCCTCCTTTATCAAAGATAAGGTGACCATATGTGTGTGGGATTATCTCTGGGCTTTCTATCTTGTTCCATTGATCTATATTTCTGTTTTGGTGCCAGCACCATACTGTCTTGATTACTGTAGCTTTGTAGTATAGTCTGAAGTCGGGGAGGCTGATTCCAGCTCCATTTTTCTTTATCAAGATTGCTTTGGCTCTTTGGGGTCTTATGTGTCTCCATACAAATTGTGAAAGCTCTTGTTCTAGTTCTGTGAAAAATGCCATTGGTAGCTTGATAGGGATTGCATTGAATCTGTAGGTTGCTTTGGGTAGTATAGTCCTTTTCACAATGTTGATTCTTCCAATCCAAGAACATGGTATATATCTCCATCTGTTTGTATCATCTTTAATTTCTTTCATCAGTGTCTTATAGCTTTCTGTATACAGGTCTTTTGTCTCCTTAGGTAGGTTTATTCCTAGGTATTTTATTCTTTTAGTTGCAATGGTAAATGGGAGTGTTTCCTTAATTTCTGTTTCAGATTTTTCTTCATTAGTGTATAGGAATGCAAGAGATTTCTGTGCATTAATTTTGCATCCTGCTGCATTACCAAATTCATTGCTTAGCTCTAGGAGTTTTCTGGTAGCATCTTTAGGATTCTCTGTGTATAGTATCATGTCTTCTGCAAACAATGACAGTTTTACTTCTTCTTTTCCGATTTGGATTCCTTTTATTTCTTTTTCTTCCCTGATTGCCGAAGCTAAAACTTCCAAAACTATGTTGAATAATAGTCATGAGAGTGGGCAACCTTGTCTTGTTCCCAATCTTAGTAGAAATGGTTTCAATTTTTCACCATTAAGAATGATGCTGGCTGTGGGTTTCTCATATATGGCCTTTATTATGTTGAGGTAAGTTCCCTCTATGCCTACTTTCTGGAGGGTTTTTATCATAAATCGGTGTTGAATTTTGTCAAAAGCTTTTTCTGTATCTATTGAGATTATCATATGCTTTTTTTCTTTCAATTTGTTAATATTGTGTATCACATTGATTGATTTGCATATATTGAAGAAGCCTTGCATTTCTTGGCTAAACCCCACTTGATCATGGTGTATGGTCCTTTTAATGTGCTGTTGGATTCTGTTTGCTAGTATTTTGTTGAGGATTTTTGCAACTATGTTCATCAGTAATTTGGCCTATAGTTTTCTTTTTTTGTGACACCTTTTTCTGGTTTTGGTATCAGGGTGATGGTGGCCTTGTAGAATGAGTTTGGGAGTGTTCCTCCCTCTGCTATATTATGGAAGAGTTTGAGAATGATAAGTGTTAGCTCTTCTCTAATGTTTGATAGAATTTGCCTGTGAAGTCTTCTGGTTCTGGGATTTTGTTGGAAGATTTTTAATCACAGTTTCAATTTCAGTGCTTGTGATTGGTCTGTTTATATTTTCTATTTCTTCCTGGTTCAGAGTCAGAAGTTTGTGCTTTTCTAAGAATTTGTCCATTTCTTCCAGGTTGTCCATTTCATTGGCATATTGTTGCTTTTAGTAATCTCTCATGATCCTTTGTATTTCTGCAGTGTCAGTTGTTTCTTCTCCTTTTTCTCTTCTAATTCTACTGATTTGAGTCTTCTCCCTTTTTTTCTTGATGAGTCTGGCTAATGGTTTCTCAATTTTTTTAATCTTCTCAAAGAACCAGCTTTTAGTTTTATTGATCTTTGCTATTGTTTCCTTCATTTCTTTTTCATTTATTTCTGATCTGATCTTTATGAGTTTTTTCCTTCTGCTAACTTTGGGGGGTTTTTTGTTCTTCTTTCTCTAATTGCTTTAGGTATAAAAATGTACATATCTTGATTAAAACATATATTATTGCTAACAAATTCTAGCTAGCCTCTGACAATGCAGGGTTGCCACAAAACTTCAATTTGTTAAAAAAAAAAGCAATATCTTCAAAATGCAATAAAGCAAAGCACAATAAAACAAAGTATAGCCATATAAATATCATGCACTTGGGATAGACTGGTATAAAAAGAATTGGAGCATGGAATCCGACTTGAAAAATAACCCAAATATAATTATGATCTTTTCCACCTCTAATTAACAAGGTTATATATGCCCCAATGCTATTCAAAAATTACAGTAAAGGAGTTAAGATACCCATTTAACACAGACAATTAAAATAAAGTATAAGGAGTCACACGTGAATTGTGTAGAGTTAGTAATGTGTAATATGGTGGTCACAAGCCACATGTGGCTATAGAGATTTTGAAATCAGTATTTTTAACATTTTCTTTCTGACTGAAAAGTGTGTATCACCTACAGTTTTTACCTACAGTGATATAAGAAAATATTTATCTGTTTGTTATATCAAATATTCTACAAATTTTATATCAAATAGTATATCAAATATTCTACAAAGATTTGTCCATTTTCTCTTATAATTGTGACCATATTTGCCTTATATATTTTGACACCATCATATTAATTGCATATACATTTAGCACTCATGTATTCATGTTAAATAAAAACTTTTTTTCCCCATGAAGTGACACTATTATAACTACTAATGTTCTTATAACAACTAATGCCAATGTTTTGTTTTGCCTTGAAGTCTATTTTGTATGCTAAAAATTTAGGGACACTACCTTCCTTTTGGTTGTATTTAAATGGTATACTTGTATCTATTTTTTAACATTTTTGTAAACTCATGTTTTTGGTGTGTCTCTTGTAACCAGTCAACTGTTTTTTTTTTTCAATATAACAATCTTTGTCTTTAACTTGACCCTTTAACTCTAGTTCATGAATATTTAATATAAGTGCTAATTTTTTGAGATTCAAATTGTTTAGAATTATTTTTTATGACTATTTTTAATGTTTATCTGTAATCTAATTTTTTACCTTTGCAAAAGCTTAACATCTTTGCTAATATTTCCTAATATATTAATGAATATATTATAGAAGTTACAACATGCCTCCTGGACTTATCACAACGTAATATGAATAGGTACTTTTACTGGTAAATGACCTTAGAATACTTTAACTCCATCTAGTCCTCTCCTTTTTTATGTGGTATTTTATAAGATATTTTTATCATGTCACTTCACAAGATATTTTACTTTATTTATTGTTTCACTCATTTGGTCTCCCTTTGTTACTTTGGATATTTCCTTCTGATTGCTCTTCCAGGTCATTCATTTTCTTTTTAATTGTGTCTTAAACCATCAATATGATACATAATTTTTATTTTTATATTTTCCAGTTCTATTATTTCTAAATAAGGTCTTTTTTTTTTACTCTAAAAATACCTTGTACTTTCTGTTTCTTTGCTGAAAAAGAAAATTTAACATTTTTATATCCATGAGTTTTTTAGTTTGCATATGGTGATTCTATTATTTGGAGGGAATGTAGTCTGTTTCTGCTAGTTATTATTTACTTTGACTCCCCTTCATGTCATCATATATCATCACATGCCTAGATTACTCTAGATTGTGTTCTAGATTTTGCATTAAAAAGTCATTATTTTTTAAAAAAATTGAGGCCTAGGATGAGAGGATTTATGTTTGTTTCTGCCAGATGCCTAAAGAGACTATAAATTGACATCATCGTAGTCCAACATTAGCCTTGAGATTTACTGGGTCACTCAGATGATTTAAATCTGGGGCACTATGTGGCCAAGGAGGGTGCATTTCTAGTTTACCCATTCTCCAGAGTGAAGCTCTGGAGGTTTCCAGTATACACGCTGGGAAGTTTACCAGGGCTGCACTCTGGGAAGAATCTGGACCTCAATCTGCTTTTCCTCTACCAAAGTGAGACTGTGAAAAGTGCTGTTCAGCCTCTCAACCATCTCTTTTGGTTCAGCAAACAGACCCAGAGCAGAAATTGTACTTATAGTCAGTTTTCTCCACCTCTTCCTGTCTCAATTTTCTCTTATGCAAAATGAGATCACCATTAGGACATATTCCTAAGACTGTGATGAAGATTAAATGAGTCAACAGTGTAAAACATGTAGTGTCTGGCACATGGCAAGAGCTAAATTATTATCTATCAATATTATTTATAATGTTAGCTCCTCCAAAGTAATTTTGGTAATCCCAGTTTATCATTGTTGCCTGGGCAGCTACCAATATAAATCAGACTGGTTTATCAGTTTATTCCACAAGTATTTATTGAATAATTATATGGATTGCAATGCTTGTCAGGATAAGGGAAGCACCTATCTCCATGGATTTTATAGAATAACAATAAAGATTAATATACACAGTAATGAGGGGCAGTTGTGGAATTATCAGCTGCGACATTCAAATATTTCTTGAGTGAGGGATTTCTGAGAGGCTTGTTTCCTTGATGCCATCTAAATAAATGTGAACTTTATATTTTAAATCTCAGATGTTTCTGGGGGAAAAGTTACTATTTACAATGAAATAGTGAAATTTTGGTGGTAAGGCCTAAATCAGTTGCAATTGACTATCATGCACAAGCTAAAATAACCAATGTTGGAATAGTGGAGTTTTGTTTTGTGTTATTTTGTTTTGCATTTCTTTTTTGCACCATTTTGCTAAGCAATAAATGTTCTTCATTAAACATAACATTAAGTTAGATGAAAGAGTAAATACCAACTCAATCATTAGTTCAGATAACTAGTCATGTTTTAAAGCCTTATATTAATTCATTGTCACATTAAAATAAAGAGTAGTCCTGAAGGGACAGAAAATCATCACGATTAAGGGCAATTTGGACAAAATGTTAACTGATTAGAAACAGACCCTCTTATATCCTGGTATTAGTCCTGGTATAATTTTTCAGTCTGAGATGTTTTATTCTTTAGAACTGTTATCCACTGAATATTTTGATTCTCCTCTACATGCTGTATCACCAACATGATGAATATTCCAATTGTGTCTATGCAGATCGCCTCTTCAAAACCTGTAGTGAGGAAATCAGCATTCTTTGTTAGCAGGGCTCTGAGTATCCACTTCTACTTTACAGTTAAATGAACTAACATGAATGTTTATGTCACCTGTATGATAATCAGGAAAAATTTATTCATGTATTCTTTTGAACTTTACATTTATTAAGGTTCCTGAAACTGTTCTGGATTTCTAAGCAGTTAACTTGTGAGATGTAGGACACTCAAGGTCCTCTGCAATGCAGTCCCTCCCTATCTTGGAAACTGAGTGCATACATTCCACCTCCAAGGAACCTGCATCCCTAGCAAATAAGATCTCACCTTTTTTTTATCACACCAGCAGGAACATAACAATGGGGGGGGGGGTGATAGAAGCTCGTCCACCCAGAAGGTAGGCAATAAGGAGGGAAACTGTCTAAAGAGAATTAAAAAACAAAATAATGTCAACCAAAATCAGCCTAATTTTTATCATCACTATGCACTGGCAATTCTAAATAGTGTCAATAATAGTATTCTCCAGCCCAAAATGTTTTTGTTATGATAAGCTCTAAACAATTGAAGTTATTGCTGTATTGTCCCATATCACCTGATAGCATTCTTTGCATATTGTTTATAACTAACCATGTTAATTAGATACATACAAGTGCAAGTGAATGAAATATTTTCTCCACATCTCCCATGTACTCTTTTTTTTTTAAATTTTTAATGGAGTATAGTAGATTTACAATGTTGTGTTAGTTTCAGGTGTAAGGCAAAGTGAATCATGTATACATATACATGTATTCTTTATACTAGAAAACATGCAAAATAACGGGAATTCTACTGAAAGGAGAAACAGACCCTAGAGGCAGGAAATCCTGCTCAGTTAATCAAAGTATTATTTTTTAAATCTCACTGTGACAAGAGATATTCTTTGGTACCTCTTATCTATACTTTTCTGGAAATACACAAACATTTTAAAACCGCTATTCCATAAAATATAACTCAGTTGATAACAAGTAATTACGTAAAGTTCTTTGGGAATCTTTATAAATGCTTCTTACTGTTCCATCTTCCAGCTTAAATTTTCATAAAGAAATATGTTTTGAATGCATTTTGTTAACTAATTCCTCAGAACCATTTCTTAACTGGATATTCTAAAGAAGTTTGCTTTATTGAAAGAACAGAGAATAGTTTGCAGCTAACATAACCATCAATAGCTCTGCATGCATCTACGTTTTAAATCAATGCTACTCATCACCCCACACACAAATAGTAGTGATTTTTAAGTTTATAAGCCTTAAGTTAATGAAAAATTATAACAGTTATTTAACAGCACTGGCTAATCAGAGTAATTAAAGGAGTAAAATTAGGTTCTGAGACTATAAGGAATAAAATCATAATAAGTACCAGTATTTTTAAATGATAAATAACTGGCATCTTAAGTGAGAAAAATTATATTGATGTAGAAATGAAGACATATTTTCCAATGTGCTTCAATATCAGTAAGAAGGGTTAACTTTTGTGAACAATGATTTTATGTCAGAGATGATTTTAATTGATTTATTTGCATTTTCTTCTTTATGCCATGTTAACAACCCTGTGAAGTTGGGAACATTACTCTTCTCATTTTATTGAGCAAATGAAAATGATAAAAAGTGAAGAACTACCTTAAGGCAACACAATGCTAAGTAGTTGATATGAAATCAGTCAGCTGACTCCAGAGCTAAATATGTTCTGAAATCATTCTGTACCAAATATGACCTCCAAGTTTAACTGCTGAGATTTCTCAGGGTTAATAGAAATTTAGTTTGTTAGTATTTGTATTATAGTTATTTATCATGGGAAAAACAGCCATTCCAAACACTGGATGGAAATCATTAATTATATTTCAATACTTCTAACTGTGACACACTGAAATTAGAAATCAAGTTATGTTGGGCTTCCAAGTAGCTGAAGACAAGGGCAGTTGCTTAGGTCCACATCTCCCAATATTTTCTCCAAAAACAAAACAAAACAACAACAACAAAAAAGCAACAAGTAAAACACACACATACTCTCTCACACACACACTCTCTCACACACACACACACATGCAAGCCCTCAGCAAAATGTGAAAACAAAGAATGCACAAACTTCAAAAATCTGTGATTTAAAAAAAGAAATCACACCAAATATCAAGCAAACTCTCACGTACCTATCTTGCCCCATGCCTTTGCATAAAACAAGGACAGGATAAGAAAAATGGCAGAAAGGAAGAGGAAGCGAACAACAGGCCAAGGGTTAATATACCACCACAGAGAGAAAGAAAAAGTCTCCCTTAAGTGTGAAAACACAAAAGTAAGACCCAGCAGAGCACAGAGGACCAAGAAGAAACTAAAAGGTACCTGTGATTTGAAACACTGGTCTTTGAACCACATAGCTTCTCAGAGGGAAGAAAGAAAGAAGTGAGAGGAACTCATTGGCAACTTGGTAGTAAAGGGGTGATGAAGCAAAAAAATGAAATTTAATGTTCATCAAGACAAAAAGAGAATAAAAAATCAGATAACACAAGTTTCATCATCACCAACGAAAGTATCAAACTAAAGAAGGTGACTTTACCACACTTACAGAAGAGGGCTTCATTGGACAGAGTCTTGGAAATCATATCAAATTTTAAAAATAAACAGAAAAGAGATTAAATCTCTGCAAAGGTGTAACACATTTTTGAAAAATGAGATACAACACTCTTCAGTTAAGGAATCCTCCCTTCCTTGCCCCCAAGAAAATAAACATGAAGCAGAATTTTAAAAAGAATAATAAAATAGAATAATTTTAAAAGTGAAAAAAAAAACCAGCAAAAAAATACAGGACACTGGAAACTGAATTAAATACAATCAAGCAAACATTTGAAGATTAAAAAACAAAACAAACAAAAAAACTTGAGCTAGAAATGCAAAAAATAAAAAAAAGAAATGAGTAAGAATTAAGATATGAAAAAGAACAAAGTGGAATAAAATACAAAATTATCTCAGAAATAATTACTAAAGTACATAGTGACCAAGGGATGTTTAACTCAAACGGAAGCATAATAAGACTGTTGAAAACAGTCAAGAAAATGACCAAGAGAATGAAATTGAGATAAGGGAAGGACTAAAATGGGTCAGAGAAAAAGTGGTGGAAATGTTAAGACAAGCAAAGAAGGAATAACATTTGTATAACACCAGTCCATGAAGAAAACTAAAACAACTTAATGTTTTAAAACTGTAATCCAAAAAAACTTTGCAATAATAAAAGAAGACCTGAATATACCTATTGAAGGGCTGAATTGAGTAAATAAGTAAATTAACCCAAAACTTCAATTTCGACACTTATTCTAGAAAACGACTTTACTCCAACAGTGAAGAATAAATCTTCAGTGCCTCCGGGCATATGTGTGTGTACATGTGTGTAATTATAAGACTAGAAAAAGATGGGAAAAGTGTAGAATACTATTATATGAGTTTTTTTTTTAACAGTATTTTTTTTTTTAATCCTCTTGGGCTTTGCTTTTTTTTTTTTTAATATAAATTTATTTATTTATTTTTGGCTGTGCTGGGTCTCCGTTTCTGTGCGAGGGCTTTCTCCAGTTGCGGCGAGCGGGGGCCACGCTTCATCGTGGTGCACGGGCCTCTCACTGTTGCGGCCTCTCCCGTTGCGGAGCACAGGCTCCAGACGCGCAGGCTCAGTAGTTGTGGCTCACGGGCCCAGTTGATCCGCGGCATGTGGGATCTTCCCAGACCAGGGCTCGAACCCGTGTCCCCTGCATTGGCAGGCAGATTCTCAACCACTGCGCCATCAGGGAAGTCCCTATATGAGTATTATATGTAGCCACATTATAGAAACATTGCAATTAAAAATGGAAAAGGGGAGAAGAAAACAACAGAGTAGAAGAATCTCATTGATTGTTGTTATACAGGCAATTGGTGTGAATAAAGGATAAAAAAAACTGACAAACTAAATTTTAAAACATTGAATAATAAAACAGGGGTCTAAAAGCATTAAAATTACGTACATACTACAGTAAAAATACTAGAGTAAAAAACTACTAGTAAAAAACCATGTAAATACAGCACAATAAGAACCTTCTTAATTATCAAAAATTAGGTAAGTTAAAAAAATACACATAGAAAAAGAAACATAGCAAATATAACACAGATAATTATAAAATATCTTGACAGAGTTGAGAACATAGTAACTCACCTAGTAAAAGAAAAATGTTTTCAATTTGGTTCACAATGTAACATTCAGTATTACTCTGTGCACTAAAAACATACTTAAAAAAAATGGATTCTGAAAGGCTAAAATTAGAAAAGGACAAAAGTAAATGGAGACATAAGAAAGGAGGTATAGTGATCCTGACTAGAAATCAAGTCAAAAAATACATTAAACCTGACAAAGAAAGGCATATTTTAATGTTAAAACTCACCATTCAGAAGGAAGATATAACAAAGAAATTACAGGAGAAGTAAAGAGGAAGATAAAAACACATTAGTAATAGGTGATTTTCATATATCTTTCTCAAAATAAGACAAGTTGGGTGAACAAAAATAAATAAGTATATAGAAGACCTAAGCAACATACTCAATATGGTGGATTTTACTGATGTCTATCAAACTTTACACCCTTATAATTAAAAAGATACCTTCTTCTTAAGCACTCATAAGACATTTACAAAATTCATCATATATTGTCATGCACAGAAAATAACTGGATTTCATAAAGTAGTCTTATTAAATAGCAATATCTCATCAAAATAGAATAAAACTAGAAAGTATTAACAAATCTGGAAACCATCAACTGAATCAAAAGCAAAAAGGAAATTAAATTGCCCAATACTAAATGACTAAGGTAAAAAGGAAAGTAAAATAAATTACCTGTATTTATGATATATGTCAAGGCAATGATCAGAAGAAAATTCATAGCACTAAAAACGTTTTTAGTAAAAATTAAGGCATTAAATTAACAATAAAATGTTAGTATTTTATAAAATTTTTAATTAAAATTTTAATTTGCAATAAATTGAATATAATTGTGAGCTTGAAAATAAGAAAGGAGTAAGTAAATCAAACAAAAGCAAAATGGAAGAAGTAATTTTAAAAAGAATTTTAAAAACTAATGAAATAGAGAAAGAAATATAATAGACCTATTTAATACATTAAAATCCTGTTTTGGGTTTAGTTTGTTTGTTTTGTTTTGTTTTGTTTTTTTAAGTAACCAATGAAACAGATTACCGTATAATTTGCTCAGGAAAGAAAATGAGAAAGTACAAACGCGAAAATGAGTAATGTCAAAGGGGAAACAGTCATTTAAAGAGAAAATATTTTTAAAAATCATAAGAGACTACTTTGCAATACACGGTGCAAATAACTTTGAATGAATGATTAAATAAGCATCACCATTTGGCAAACACAATAATAATTGTTTCAGGCAAGAACCATGGATACATACTGAACTTTGTGGGTTAAGTAGGATGAAAAAAGGATATTTACATAGTTTCAAATATTTCCCCAGTACATCCTTTCTAATTACAAAGGGGATAGTGTAACTTCATAGTGTAGAAACTTGGACCACACTCATTATACAAAGTGATAAAAATTAAATTAACGCCCAAAATGAAACAAATCAACATCATGGTGATATGATACACTGAGAAATGTGGGTCATCACTTTTGTTGTAATCTTGTCAAAAGTACATAACTTGAGTTTAGTCATGAGGAAACATCAAACAAGACAGATTGATGGACATTCTCCAAAATGACTGTTCAGAACTTATAAAACTAAGATGGTCCTGAAAGACAAAGATAAGAAACTATCCTAGATTGGAAGGAGACATAACAACTAAATACAATATTATCCTAGAGTATATTCTGATCCAGAAAAAGAACAATTGGAAGGACAGTTGGTGAATTTTTAATAAATTCTGTAAAAGTAGTTTATAGAGTTGTGTCATTGTTAACTTTCTGGTTTTGATAACTGAATTATGATTATGGAAGGCATTAGTATTTGAGGACTGGTGGTGGGTATATAGAGATCCCTTGTAATAGCTTTTGCAAATTAACTGTGTGTGATTTTATTTCAAAACAAAAAGTTAGAAACTAAAAACATAATGAAAAATGAACTTAAGCAAAGAAAATCTTTGTTAAACTTTAAAAATCTAGAATCTCATAAAAACAGTAAATTAATTTTGGATTTGGGCAAGCTGTTTTTTTCTAGATAAACTAAAGAACTGAACAACTTCACTACTAGGTAAACATAAATATTGATAGGGCAAAGAACTTGCTTTTATTTCTGGAATATAAGTCAAGGGGAAAAATAATTTAAGAATGAGAATGTGTTAATATAGAGATAAATAGAGCGTAATAGCTTGACATAAGCATAGCATTCTGTCAGGAGATATAAAAGTAATTCACTTGAGAAAAAAATGAAGAAACTTGATAAGTATATTTTAAGTAACTTTAAATAAAGATTGGATGTTTTGGTTGGTTAACCAGTGGGAGTTTAGATCATCCATTTTCATCTACTTATTTTACATTATTATTTAAAAACACATGTATATGATTTAAATATATCTACATATATAATAGTTTTACATTATAAAGGACAAAAGTCTTCAGTTCTTACCAAAATATCACTTCATGGTTTTTTTGTTTGTTTGTTTGTTTTGATAATTTACAGGAAAAGAATGGATAAATTGAGGGCCTGAAAAAAAGTTTTAATTACTCAGTTGCCTATACAAGAAACAGTATAAAGATGAGAAGGAATATTTTCTTTGGGGCAGCTTTATTTAAACTAGTCATTGCAGATTTAAGAAAACTATATAGTTCTAAAACAACAAACAAATTGAACTACCAATTTAAGTAGCCAACATCTTAAATTTACATATGAAATCTATATTTTAAAAAGGGTTAAGAAAGGGATATCTCTAGCTCACAAATTACTGTATGCCAGCTTCAAGCTAGTTAATTATACCGGGAAAAAAAACAGGCTTTCTCTTATTTTAGTGACAGCCCACCTGCAGGTAACTGAGTTCGGCTTCTACCGTTTCTCTTAAGAGTCAAAGAATTTTAAAACCATGCATTATAGTGTGATATTAAAGTTGATGTACAGCAATTCCACACACATAAAATTCAGTCAGAGGATTTAAAAGTAAATCACTTGAGATAAAATGAAGATGATTTTTAAACAAATCTTGTTTAAGAACCGTGAACTTATAGTAAAATCCTCGGTGCCCAACGCAAAATATGAGCACTCAAGTTTGTCTATAAGGCCAAGCTCTTAAAACTGGCAGAATGTAGATCAATATTTATTGTGAAATTAAGAGATATCCCCTACAAGGGGCAAACTTCCTGTGCAGAACCAATGACGACCAGCCATAAAATACATTAAACACATTAGTGATGCCAGTCACATAACCAGGACACCATCTACCTGCCTGTGTAAAAAGACAACAGCAGGTCTTCATCATCAGAGGCAATTATCATCGGGATTAAGGCTGAACAACACTTGTCAATGGTGCATCAAAACACATCATATTTTAGCTTGAACATGGAAAACAATATTCATATTTGTCTTAGTGAATGTAGGGCAATGTCAACCCAAATCTTCCAGAAAATTACCATTTCAGTCGACTATTATACAAGCTGAAATAATCTCATGCTACTAAGCCCAATAAAGCCTTGGTCAAATCATATTTTTTACGTGTTTTCAGAAAGACGGGTTTATAAAGGGATGTATTTTTAAAAATTCCTTTCTATCTGAGGATACATTTATAAAAATATATGAGGAAAGAAAGCAGCAATGTTCCTAAGCTGTTCTGGAAAAGAACAGTAGCTACAAGGGTCATTTTTAAACTTGATTCTCTGTATGGTAAAGCCGAAATAAGTTACCCAGAGTTCTTTAGCATTTGTCACTCTTAGTAGGGTGAGCTATCAGTATTTTCCGCGTTGCTTATAGTCTCAGCATCGTTATTAAAAGTGCTTCCCTTTGTTCTCAAAATGCCCCAGTTCAGTTCTATGATGGCTGTACTATAACCCACACAATGTGGCACACAATGACTCATCAGTGTTGGAAAATTACCAACTGATTGACGGACATCCTGATACTGTTCTCCTTAGCCCACCGGTATGGTTAAGGCAAATGCACGACTTTTCACTTCACATCACTTAAGGAAAAGAAGCCCATTTATTGGAGAAACACAAAGAAGTTATCTCGAGTCCATTGAGAACCTTGTTACCTACATTATATCAACAAACCAGCAGCCCTGGCATCGCCTAGAAGCTTGTTGGAAACGCAGGTGAGGCCCCATCTTACACTTGCTGGTCCCGCATTCTTAACAATATTCAAAGCGATTCCTGTGCACAGTTTAATTTAAGAAGCACTGGTTTACGGGGTTCCTTGACAGAAAGCTGCTTGAACCCAAGCTTGCTTCCCCTCTGGATGCGTACAGTCTGCTGACAATGGCAGGTTAACGGCTCCTTCTGGAGCATGTCTGGCAGTGTTGGTACACCTGTCTCCAAGGCAAAGATGACTGATGGAGGAGGACTTATTTTCCAGGTGAATTCCTAATGAGGATAACATAAAACACCCAACTGCTCACAATAGCCACAGTACGTCTCCCAGCTCCTGTGATCACCACAACCATCCCCCGCAAAGCAAGTATATAAGAAGCCAGGATGAGGAGGCGTATTAGGGTGTATCCCACTGACTTCTTTCCTGGGAAGACCCACCCACTAGTGGGAGTGCTCTAACTTATACTGGATCAAAGACTTTCTTATTTAGGAAAACGTATTTTATGAACCAGATTATACTTTTGAGGGGTAGATTAACTTCAAAGCCTGTTTTATTATTGTTCATGATACAATTTGAGCTAGAACCATTATTTAAGTGTGCCATTGGAGTCTATTTCCATCTTCCTCCCCTAGGATGGGTCAGGGAAGGGGTTCTAGGTGCCAAGTTCAGTAGATGAGGCATGAAAATTGTTATTGGCAAAGGAAGATTTGCATAAAAAGGCTTAAACTGGATTCAGACTTTTCTTTCCAATGCTCTAAAATAGGTAATCATAATAAGAGCTTTAAGAAATCCTCTTAATAACAGTAAATTTGCAAGTTGCTGCTGTTGCCAACTTACTTTTTGGATCTTTCCTGTTTTTCAAGCTTCCAATATAGAGAAGCTATCCACCAAAGAGTCTTTAAAATGCCTCTTATGATCACCACATGGGGAGAAATCATTCAAAAGAGTGACAGGTCAAAATAAAGGAATTCATGGTCAGAGAGGACAAAAAAAGTCTAATCCAATGAGCATGGAAAAGCAGATAATAGAGGATGTGGACCTAGCATTTGCAGAAACATTAGAAAGAAGCAATGTTTTTCTTTGTTTGCTACAAACTCAAAACACGTTAGGAAAAAGTTTAAGCAAAGAGCTTAAGGTAAAACGTAGACGTTCTACAAAGATGATTCATCTTCTCCAGTGGTAAGAATCATTCCGGTTCCTTAATAAAGAGGACTTGCCACTATTATATAAGTTGTATATGTGTGTAAAATTGTATGGTTCCAGTAATCTTTTTCAATCTTGTTATTAGAGTCATCAAGTCCTGAGTTAGAGTTATTAATCATTCCTGTATTTAAATATTTGATTATCATCAAAAGGAAAAAAAGAACTATAAGTAACTTGCCCTTATGAATCCAGATGAATAAAGCTTACTTCCTTCTGAGGGCTCCATATATTACATTAAATTATTGGAAGCATTTTATTGTGCAAATTAGAACATTCTACCAATATCAGAGTCCATATTATAGTGCATTATTTCCCAATTAAAACATTATTATTCAGGCTCTTTTGTCAGTTTTTCAAAAAGGAAGGTAAAAAGGTACAATCCATGTAAGAAAAAGAAGAGGAAGACATAAATGATGTGAGGATATTGGGAATGAGAAAAGAGACATTTAATGTTTAAAATAATATAAATATCAAATATCATAACTATAATATATCTAAATAATGGGCTAAGAGGCTGATTTGTTTTCAAGCCAAAACATTGTCCTAAACTTCAGGTTTCTCATCCTGTCTACTTTGATTCTTTGAAAGGAAGGGTTGATTTCGCTAGTAAAATTCTGTGCTTTAAGGACCAGCCATGCGTTGAAGCGGTGTAGGGTCCCTCTGGTAGAATAGGAGGGGTTATGTTTTTATTAAAGAAAAAAAAAAAAAAAGCAGGAGAACTTAAATTCTAGGTCAACTTGTACTCTGATGTAGGTTACTAACATTTTTTGCCAGCAGCATGAGACATAAATAGCAAGCTTGGAAGTGAGGGTCAGAGCCTCAGAGTTAAGAAAACCCTCTTTTGCTGTACTCCTTTTGTCTTTCTCCATTCTTTATAGTGTCAGACGTCCTGCCCCACTTCCATTCCCTTTCCCGTGTCTTTACTCACAACCATTGATCCCCTGTACATCTCTTTCTTCTCACAGTCATTACCTCTGTCTCCTCTTACGCTTTATGTTTGAGGCCAGTCCCACATTGGCATCTGTCCTCCAGTCCCAGCTTGTACAACACTCTTAGTCAAAAGTCCATCTGCACAGCCCCCATAGGGAACTGTATACAGAAATGCAAGGAATCAATAGGTCCTACAGTCCTCAAAGTTTAACCCACTCTTTGGTTTCCACAACATGGACTGAATTCTATGGAGGGCTAACTAGAAATATGATATAATAAGAAAAGGTCACAGGCAACAGAGATAATGATTTCAGTATCGATTGATGAAACTGCATTCAAACTCTCATTTTAGGGAGATGTAATGATTCAATGAAGTTATCAAACAGCATTTAATAAGATAGCTTTTTCAAAACACTGCAATATATCCCCGCATAGCTAAACTGTGAATAACCTTAAAAGTGAAATTAAACACTATTTATCTCCTTTTCTTCATAAAATATTTTTTTAATCTTTTAAAATTTCTTTAATGCCAATTATTGTACACTAAACTTGTTGTTTAGTGATTCAAAGGATGCCCGTACTTTTAAAATCCCTTCTTTCCAAACGTATAATCAAGTATATCAATACATTGATATATTTGTTTTAAAATTCAATATCTTTGGGATTTAATGTGATAAAGTGAATGCCAATTTGCTATTTTACAAATATTAAAAGATACAGCTCTGGTTCACGGTCACTCCTCCAACATTTTTTGAGATTTCGTCACCCTTTAGATGATTTTTCTAATATCCTGGTTCTTAGCCCCAGGGACTGTTCTACTCCGAAGCTCATGTCCCTCACATCACCTCCACCACTTAGACCCGTGTCAAGGTCATTACCAATAACTGCAATAATCTCAGTTTCACAAACCTGACTCCACACAGCTCACTCAATATAGTGTACAAATTCCAGTAACAGCTGTCCCACCAGAACATCCAATCCACTGATCCTATTATCTTTTCACATTCACTCACCCAATTTGCATCCTTTTTCTTACTTTCTTAATTTAAACCCATGACCAATAATTCAAATCAGTCTTTTGCATTCACCCACAAATATCCTGGCGTTCTCTCTATTCATTAACATTTTCTTGGCAAAACCTCAAATCTAAGTCCAAATTTCCACCTAGACTCTGCTGAATCTGAATATGTGTGTGTATATATACACACGAAAAAAAACGACCATGCCTGCTCTTCTCATTTTGATTTCATGGTTATAATGTGGTAATTTTCTCCTAAAGGTAGTTAACAATCATACATTTCCCTAACCCATTTCCTTTCACGTGCTCTTAAACATCTATTTCACATCTTTTCCTGTTCCCTAGATCCTCTAAAACTTCCTCCCCATTATCATCCTCAAAAAATGATCTTGTTTCCTATTTCACTGAGAAAATTGAAGCAGTCAGAAGAAACTACCAAATGGTAGAAGGAACCACCAAATCTGTATTTATTTGCATATCTATATCCTGACTTCCCACCTTATTTCACCCAACTAAGCATAAATGTGATATTGTGATTTATAAGAAATATATATTTGGTCTTCCTCCCGGTTTCTGACTCAGAGTGCCTAAAATCCTGGGAATTTCCTAAATTTATGAGCGTAATAAAGCTGTGTTTTATTTTTTGAATGAGGTGCCTTGTGGAGGTACCCAGGGGTGGGGCTGGTTTCCAGGAGAACCAGCCATGTGATTAGAGTGTTGGAACTTTCAGTCCCGTCCCAACTTCTGTGGAGGTTGGATCAATCACCAATAGTTAATGATCTAATCAACCAAGCCTATGTAATGAAGCCACCATAAAAACCCAAACGTTAAGTCATAGGAACGTATTGTACAGCAACAAAGAAACACACAAATACAAAGGACCAGAGCTTCCAGTTTAGTGAACACCTGGAGATGCATGGAGAGAGGCACACCTGGAGAGGGTACAGAAAACCTACACCCTTTTCCCATACTGTGCAGGTCTTCCATCTGACTGTTGCTGAGTTAAATTTTTTTATAGTAAGCAGGGGATCCAGAGAGTAAAATGCTACTCTGAGCTCTGTGAGCTGCTCTAGCAAATAACTGTAACAGGAGGAGGGGGTCATGGAAACCTCCAATCTATAGCTGGTCAGTCAGAAGCACAGGTGACAACCTCGGCAGCAGCGGCTGACATTTGAAATGGGGGGCCGGGGACTGGGGGGAATCTTGTTGGACTGAACCCTTTACCTGGGGAATCTGGTACGATCTCCACATAGATACTGTCAGGATGGAATGAAACTGAGTTGAACTGTAGGACACCCAGTCAAGAGGCTGGAGATTCACTTGTTGATGTCGGCGGGAAAACCTTCCCAAAACACGTTGGAAGTTGGGTCCCAGAACACAATTAATAATCTATTCCTCCATCCCCTCTTACACTGAGCTTACAAGATCGATACTTCAGCTAACTTCTCCTATCACTCCTACATCATCAGTTATTTTCAGTGTTCTTGCCCTGCTCTGCAAGCACGATATTATTTTTCCTATTGTTTTTCTCTTGAAGCAACTTGTCCTGCCTTCTCTCTCCTTTACCAAACAAAACACAAAAATCTTGAAAACATACTTATGCCTAATCTCTCTAATTCCTCCTCTTTTATTCTCTCTCAAACCCACTTCAACTGGATTTTGATTCCTTTTCCTTCAACCAAAAGTGTTATTGTCTGCCCCACCTGTCACTGTCAGTGCTTGAACGATAGGTTATAATCTACTGATGACCAGTTTTTGGCACAGTTAATCACTTCCTTCTCCCTCATATGCCTTCTGGACATTGCTTCTAGGACACAAATGCTATCGGCTTTTATACTACCCCACTGGAAAATTCTCTCCATAGATCTTTGCTGGTCTCTTTATTCTCCCTTACCTCTTGATGTAGAAATAACCTGGGCTTCAAGATCTCATCATACCATATGGCTCTAACTACCGTTTTTTTGCTAGTGATCACCAGACAGCACCAAGCCCACTCAGACATGTATTTATAACTGCCTGTGTGGCTCTCTGGTGGATATTTCAGAACCATCCTAAACTTAACATGCAATCTCCTGAACTCCTCAACCTCCTTCCCACTAAGTTTGTTTCACCTGAAGTCTTCTCCAGCCTAGTCCCAGGCTCCAATATATTTTGCCTGAATTCATGCAGTTCTTTCCTAAATTGCCTCTTTGCTTTCACCCTCATCACCTAGAGTCTACTCACAACACTGCAGCCAGAGGCATTTAAAGTCAAAATCAGGTCCTCTTACTCCTCTAATCAAAGGCCTGCAATAACTCCCTTTCCCACTGAGTAAGCAATAAAGATCTTGAGATGACTGACAGGACCCTACACCATTTGCCCCTTAATTATTTTTTCTGTTAATAGTCCTTATGTTGTTTAGTATTTCTGTGTGCATTGGCCTTCTTGCTGTTCTTAGAACATAACAAACATTCTCCCGTCTTAGTGTTTGTGCAACGTCTGTTCTTATTGCCTAGATGCTCTTCCCACAGACATCTGTGTGGTCACCTCCCTGATCATCCCCAAGAGTTTGTTCAAGTATCGCATCCTCACTGAGACTTAACCTAACAATCCCTACTAAAACTGCATCTTCTACTCCAAACCAGTATTCCTAATTCCCTTTTTTCTGCATTTTATTTTGTTTGTCAAAGCATATATTGCCTTCTAACACACCACTGATTTATTACAATTATGTTATTGGTTACTTTCCATCTTTTATTCCTTAGAATGTAAGCCTCATAAGAGCAGGATATTTTTATTGTTCACTGATGTAGCCTAAGTACTTATAAAAGCAGCAACAACAAAGCCTTAGCACTTAGTAATTGCTCAAAAAACACTACTTGAATGAATGAATAGACATATTTTAATACAAACATTTAAGATTTTCTATGTAAAACAATATGACAAAACTATTTCTTAGAAGTATAATTAAGTCTTTTCTATTGAAATATAAACCTGGAAATCTTTCTGGATATTTTAGAATGATTTTTGGTAATGCTCTAACTGAATTAAGAATAGTTTCTGGTACCCTATTTTTTTTTTTTTTTTGGTACCCTATTTTTAAAGCAACATGAAAGAATATGTATAAATCTTTGGCTGCAATATTAAGGTCTAAATAAAAACATTCCAAAAGTAAGTGAACATATGTTGTGCTTTTAGTCTTTGAATTACATACATGGCATTAAGAAATGTGTTAAAGTTAATAAAGGCAATTTATGACAAAACCCACAGCTAATATCATACTCAATGGTTAAAAGCCAAAATTTTTTCCTCTAAGGTTCGGAACAAGACAAGGATGCCCATTCTCACCACTTCTTTTAATACAGTATTGGAAGCCCTAGCTAGAGCAATCAGACAATAAAACAAAACAAATTATTCCAAATTGGAAAGGAAGAAATAAAACTGTTATTACTTGCACATGACATGATGTTATATATAGAAAGCACTAAAAACTCCACAAAAAACTATCAGAATGAATAAATAAATTCAAAATAGTTTCAGGATACAAAATTAATATACAGAAATCCGTTGCATTCTATACACTAATAATGAACTATCAGAAAGAGAAATCAAGAGAACAATACCATTTACAATTTTATCAAAAGGAATAAAATATCTAGGAATAAATCTAACCACAGAGGTGAAGGACCTGAACTCTGAAAACTATGAGACATTGATTAAGGAAATTGAAAACAATATGAATAAATGGAAACATATTCCATGTTCATGGATTGGAAGAATTAATATTGTTAAAATATTCATACTACCCAAATCAATCTACAGATTCAGTGCAATCCATATCAAAATACCAATGGCATTTTTCACAGAGCTAGAACAAATAATCCTAAATTTTGTGTGGAACCACCAAAACAATCTTGAGATAGAAAAAAAAAAAAGCTGGAGGAATCACACTCCATGACTTCAGGCTATACTACAAAGCTACAGTATTCAAAATAGTAAGGTACTGACACAAAAACAGACACATAGATCATTGGAACAGAATAGAGAGCCCAGAAATAAACCCATATACTTATGGTCAATTAATCTGCATCAAGGAAACAAGAATATACAATGGGAAAAAGACAGTCTCTATAATAAATAGTGTTGAGTAAACTGGACAGCCACATGCAAAAGAATAAAACTGGACTATTTTCTCACACCATATACAAAAGTAAACTCAAGATGGATTAAAGACTCAAATGTAAGAGCTGAAACCATAAAACTCCTACAAGAAAATATAGACAGTACACTCTTTGGCATTGGTCTTAGCAATCTGGGGGATCTGTCTCATCAGGCAGTGGCCACAAAAGAAAAACAAACAAATCGAACTAATCAAACTTGAGAGCTTTTGCACAGTGAAGGAAACTATCAACAACAAAAAGGCAATCTACTGAATGGGAGAAGCTTTTGCAAATGATATATTCAAAAAGGGGTTAATATCCACAATATATAAAGAAACCGTATAACTCAATATCAAAAAACAAACAAACAACCTGATTTAAAAATGGGCAGAGGCCCTGAATAGGCTTTTTTTTTTTCCAAAGAAGACATACTGATGGCCAACAGGCACATGAAAAGATGCTCAAGGTCACTAATCTTCAGGGAAATGAAAATTAAAACTACAGTGAGGTATCACCTTATACCTGTCAGAATGACTACCATCAAAAAGATAAGAAATAACAAGTGTTGGTGAGGATGTGGAGAAAAAGAAACCCTTGTGCACTGTTGGTGGGAATGTAAATGGGTGCAGACACTATGGAAAACAGTATGGAGTTTCCTCAAAAAATTGAAAAATAGAGCTACCATATGATCCAGCAGATCCACTCCTGGGTATTTAACCAAAGAAACTGAAAACATTACTTCAAAAAGATATTCACCCCAATGTTCATAACACCATTATTTACAATAGCCACAATATGGAAGCAACCTAAGTGTCAATAGATGAATAGATAAAGAAGATATGAGTTTATATCACAATAACATCACATAGATTTACTGATGCAGAAAGGCCAAAGCCATCTGTTAAAATTTATGTTAAGCTTCATCACAGAGCTCTGATTCTCTTGCTATATTAATCCAGAATTGAATTGGGGAAGGATGCAGTTTGATGTGATAACACACAATGAAACATTACTCACCCATAAAAAATGGAATTTTGCCATTTGCAACAATATAGATGGATCTGGAGGGTATTATACTTAGTAAAATAAGTCATACAGAGAAAGACAAATACCATATGATTTCACTTGTATGTGGAATATCAAAATAAAACAAATGAAAAAACATAAGAAAAAAGAAGCAGACTCACAGATACAGAGTACAAACTAAAGGTTACCAGAGGGGAGAATGGTAGGTGGAAAGAACAAAATAGGTAAAAGTGAATAAGAGGTACAAACTACCAGTCATAAAATAAATAAGTTACAAGGATGTAATGTACACCACAGGGAATATAGTCAATATTTTACAATAACTTTGTATTATACCAAATACCAAATTACTATGTTGTACATCTGACACTAATATAATACTGCAAGTCAACTGTAGTTTAATAAAAAGTTAAATAATTACAGTGCATATGTTAAGTGCTGTAACAGAGAAGTGGACCAGTGCTACAGGAGCACAGAGGACAACCAGAGAAGAGATGACCACTGCCAGCCAGAGAGTAGGTTCAGTGAGGGGGTGACACCTGAACTAGAATTTAAAGGAAAAGTAGAAGTAGGCCAGGTGGAGGAAATGGGAAGACCATTTTCCATGTAGTGAGAAAATCATAGAGGAAGATAGCAACACATGAAAGAGCTGGACAAAGTGACTTCTAGCAAGAGTTCAATGTGACCAGAGGTAGGAGCATTTAGAGGAAGATGATCTTGGAAAGATAGTCGGGGAAAGTAGACATTATCCTATAGAACAAATCCTATAGGATAAGCTACACTATAGTAATGTGTCATTAAAGGTTTATGAATAGAAGGTTACACCAGATTTGCATTTGAAAACAACTAGTTTTAGAAGGAGTATAATTGCGTAACTGGGAAAAGCAAAGAAAGAAGCCTCAGGAAAACCAGGCATAAGACCATTGTGAAGAGACATGAGGGCCTTAACTTCAGACACTGGGAATAGGGATGAAGACAAGATGACACTTGCACAAAATATTCAGATGATGGAGAAAAAGGGATTTGGAAATTGAGTTGCTTTGGGGAATCAGGGCAATCTGCTAGCATGATGAGAGCAGAATCCAGAATGCAGTGCGTTCGGGAGTGGATGGAAGTAAGGAAGGGGTGGCCGTGAGGATAGATGACTCTTTCCAGGGGCTGGAAGGTGCTGGAAAAAGCATCAGGGACACAGCAGACTTTAAATTCCTCAACTACAGCGAGCATCTTGGAGGTGTCAGTCTGTTTCAGCTTGTGTGGGAGAGCCAGGAAGTCCATCTGAAGTGGAGAGTAGGTTCTGGGATTGGAGGCAAGCTCTCCAGTCAGTCGGATGTCGGGCTCTGCTGCTGCCGACCGTAGACACTGAGCTGCTCTCCCCACCCGCTTTGTTGTTTAAATCTAGGTGCTTTCCTTGGACTTTAGTTTGAAAAGATGGACGGAAATAAAGTATCCTTCTGGTTCAAAAATTTAAAAAAAGATTTGTGTCAAAGTTAACAGGGTCAAAGTTAACCCTGGTTTAAAATATATTAGTAAATTGGAACATTTAAAAATATGGAAACATTTGCCAGTCAGAAATATTGCAAGTCAAAGGAGGGGCCTATCCTTCTGTCAATTACTTCTCTAAAGGGAAAACTGGAACCAAGCACAAGCCTCCAGGCCCCGCTTCCCGCCAAGTACAAAGGCCCCTGCACGTCTCCTGCCTCTGGTTGTAGGAAAGCTGAAGTCTCCCAGGCCTTCCTGAGTCACAAAGAGTGGCCTCGAGCAGCTAACGATCAGGAAAACAGAGTCACAGACTCAGTGTCTGATGCACCTTCCTGAGTTGTTTCACAGATACTGTAACTGCCACCAGCGGGAAAAAGCCAGACTGCAGCCATGACATGAGCTACTCCAACTTGAGCAGTACTGAGTCTATGGCCAGCACGATTCCAAGAACCGGCCTCAAGAGAATGGGATTAACACGATTGCTCATAATAATCTATGTCTTTGTGGGCATCAAAATAATTGTAGCTTGCTCTGCCCGCATATGTAAGTGGGCAACTAAAATTGTCAGGAAAGAGATGCTATATACTCATGTCGACATCTTCCACTCTGAGAATACAGTGCCCCATGTCAGCATGAAGAAGTGACAGAAGATGGACCTTCACTCCTGATCCCATAGAAATGGAATGATGTTTGACTGCGGATATGTAAGCAGCTCTTTGCAGGAAACCGCCCTCAGCAGGAAGCCCCTTTCCTTGTCACTTTAGCAAAGCTACATTGTAACTAACTTTTAAACTAGGCGCCCCCATGCCCTTCTCATCTCCAGACCAAACACACCTTTCAAATCTTGTGATCACACAATGCCTTGCCTAACCTGTTGGTTTTTTCCATGGATCAAAGAGGTAAAAATGAAGAATAAGTAATTAACAGATGACCAGATCCCTTCCCTAGCTTCCCTTTGAGTAATCTGGCAAACAAAGTGTGTGAACAAGCTGTGTGAACAAGATAGCAGCTAAAGAAAGGTCACAAGGAGTTGACAAGCCTGCACACAGTGGGGGACGTCGACAGCTGTGACCGCCTGTCTCCATGATTAACTAAGATTACTTCCTTTTTTCCCTTTAAAAGCTTTCATGGCCCAGCAGAATATTTGGAGTTCGTTTCTGAGGACACTGAGCCCGCCTTCTCCCCAGATTGCCAGCTTTCTGATTAAAAGCAGCATTTTCCATTTCTACCAGCACTGGCCTCTTGGGTGTTGACTTTGGAGTAGAAAGCAGCGGGACCTGAGTTCAGTAACAAACCCACTGCTAGGAGCCTAAGGAGTGCAGGGGGCATGTCCATGCCTGACACTCCCAGTCTGAGCTGGAGAAATAGGGGGAAGAGTGGGGAATGGACAAGGATGAAGATACACTAGCTCAAACCGCATCCTTTTCCAATTCAATTCTGACTTAATATTAGCAAAAGAAGCAGAGCTCTGTGAAGACACGTAACATAAATTTTAACAGATGGCTTTGGACTTTCCTCATCAGTAAATCTACTAATATTATTGTTCTTAAAAGATTCTGTATACATTATTTTTATATATTTAGATAACCTTTATAGAACAATAAACTTGTTCTTAACTGCTGGATATAATTTTAACTAAATTAGTTTCTATCAAAACGATTTTAAGACATATAAGCTAGTGTTGTTTCAGTTGCTCTTTGTTATGTGTGACATATCCTATTATTCTGGCTAAAATAAATTTTACTCTATAGCAATTACTTCTTAACGTAATTTTGTTTTCGCATCTTATATTAAATTTAAATATAAATATGTTTAAAATAAATAAAAGCTAACTAAATTATTAATATACATTTTGAACAAAATCATTCTTAAATAACCATGGTAAGGATCAATACACTTCCAGTCAATACATTTATGGAGAACCTATTATGTACAGGGCATTAGTTTGGGTACTCTTCGGAATATGAGTCAGATGGTATAGTGCATTAAACTCAGTTTTGTAGAGGAAATAAAATACACATATATATTTATTAAAATAAAAAGGGCATCTGGAGTATGACGTAAAGAGGAAGCATTAATTATCTTCTATGAATGGCATCAGGATAAAGATAGTTCTTCCAGATGAGGTGATTCATATATATTACACACTTATTCCAGAGACTTGTTCAGTGTGCATTTTCTTATTGATGCACAAAACCCTTTGTAAGAAAAGACAAATGTTAGATTTACTTTACTGATAAGATTTTTTTAAATCAGTTTTTAGTCAGTTTTTTGATCATCTTAGCTAATAAATGAGATATGTAAAACTCCAAACAGTTGTCTTATTTCAAACATCATGTTCTTTCACCTATTACAGTTTATAAAAAAGCTAATAATTGAATTGATTTTGAAAGAAGAGTGAAAATTCAACATGGAGGATAGAAAGAAGAGAAGGAATTTTTTTTTTTCAATATGGAACCTTTAGTTTAACATGATTACTATACATCTGCAGTAATGGAGTAATCCTTTTACAAATGCAACTAGAAGAAATGATGACACAACTAAACTGGCATTTGGTGTGAATCCATAGGCATTTAAACTTCAAATCCAGCCAAGAATTTTGTTACAATCTCTTTCAGCTTTGCATCCAACTCTTCTGAGATCTTTCCATCAGCCCAGATTTTGCCCAACAGGGTTTGGTGTTGGCTGATAACATGAAACAAGAAAGCATTCCCAAACTTTGTGATCTTGCTGGGCTCCAGCTTATCAAGATACCCCTGACATCTGCATAGATAGCAGACACTTGCTCTTCAATAGCCATGGGATTCATGTACAGGTCTTGAACTTCTTTTGTTAAATCTATTTCTATATGTTTTATTCTTTTTGATGATATTGTTAAGTATAATCATTTTCTTAATTTTATTTTCAAATTGTCCATTACAAGTGTATATAAATACAGTTGATTTTTGTAAAAAAAAAAAAAAAAATAGCCATGGGACAACACCGTCCTTGCCTCAGCAACTCGGTCAGATGCACACCACGACTCAAGGGTGGTTGAGTGGCAGCATCGAGGTCAGAACCAAACTGGGCGAAAGCAGCAACCTCACGATACTGAGCCAATCCCAGTTTCACGGTACCTGCGACATGTTTCATGGCCCTGGTTTGCACAGCAGATCTGACACGGGATACAGACAAACCAACGTTAATGGCAGGATGGATACCTTTGTAGAATAATTCAGTTTCCAAGAAGGTCTGTCCATCAATGATGGAAATGCCATTCGTTGGAATGTAAGCAGACACAACACCAGATTGTCTTTCTATGACTGGTAAAGCAGTCAATGAGCCACCACCAAAAGAATCGTTCATTTTGTCTGCTCTCTCTAGCGGGCACGAGTGTAGGGAGAACACATCACCAGGACAGGCTTCACGACCAGGGGGTCAGCGGAGCAGCAGAGACGTCTGACAATAAGCAACAGCCTATTTAGATAACTCATCGTAGATGATCAAAGCGTGTTTGCCATTATCCCTAAAACATTCTCCCATAGAACATCCAGAATAAGGAGCCAGGCACTGAAGTGGGGCAGCATCCGAGGCCGTAGCTGAAACTACAATAGCGTACTTCATGGCATCTGCATCTGTAAGTCTCTTCACCAACTGAGCAACCATGGCTCTTCTGACCAATAGCAACGTAGATACAGTACAGCTTCTTCTTTTCCTCAGATCCATCATTGACTCATTTCTGGTTACTGATTGTGTCAATAGCAGTTGATGTTTTGCCAATGTGTCAGACACCAATAGTCAGCTCACGCTGACCTCGACCAATTGGCACCAGCTGTCCACAGCCTCAATGCCAGTCTACATTAGTTCCCGCACAGAGATCGGGGCTTTCAGGCTAACTCGCCTTTGCATCTTGGAACCAACTGGACCCTTTCCATCAGGGGCATTACCAAGGGCATCTGCTACCTGACCCAAAAGCTCCTTGCTGACTGGAACATCCACAGTAGCTCCAGTTCTGGTCACAATATCTCCTTCCTCAATTAGTTTATCATTTCCAAACACGACAACACCAACATTGTCAGGTTCCAAGTTCAGAGACATACCCTTTGAACCTGAAGAAAACTCTACGATTTCTTCTGTTTGAACATTTCTCAGCCCATGTACATGGGCAATACCATCACCAATACTTAAAAACGTGCACAGTCTCTTCAAGGTCAACAGAGGTGTCACCAATAATAACAGAGGACACCTCAGCAGTGCCAGTCTTCCGAAGACGAGATTTAGAGGCATGGAGATTCCTTGCAGCAATGAAGGATGATCCCAAAGCATTTTTGGAGACCATCCCGGCCTTCCCAGGGAGGGCGCGGGCCACGGCCGCTGTGACGCGCACGGACTGCATCTTTGCAGGTCCTCCTCATGTGCTTCCTCTGCATTCACAGCCTTGGGACTGACTGGGAGAGAGGGAGCTTTGGTTCAGAAGGGCATGAGCAAATCTGAAGTCAAGAAGTTTTAGGGATGATGTGGGTAATAATGGGTGTTTTTCTCTAGTTGGATATAGGATATATGCAGAAAAGTGCAGTAATAGATATTTGAAAAATTATTTTGTGCCCAGATGGTAAATATCTTTGAATGCTGCAATGATGACTATGCCTTATTCCAGAGGTAACTGGACGTTCTTGCAAGTTTTTGATTAGATAAAAATAAATAAATAAAAATAGAGTATGTGGAACTGTACTTAAGGAGTACAGGGAAAAGTGGAGGTAGGTAGATTCTGAAAGATAGGTCATTAGGACGTGAACCAGAGTAATAGGAACATGGTGATGGGGAGCAAATGAGGACGTCATTTCAAAGGCAAAGAGAGGGACTCCCCGGGTAGTCCAGTGGTTGAGACTTTGTCTTCCAATGCAGGGGGTGCGTGTTCGATCACTGGTCTGGGAGCTAAGATCCCACATGCCTCATGGCCAAAAAATCAAAACACAAAACAGAAGTGATAGTGTAACAAATTCAATAAAGACTTAAAAAAAAAAAAAAAAAAAACAAAGGCAAAGAGAGTCTCGAATAAAACATACGGCATATTATTGGACTGTTGTCAGATATTGTAGAAAATGAAAATCGAGAATTAATGAAAAAAATCGTCTGACAAATTGTTTAATTCCAGATTACTAGAATTAAAAAACCCTTCAAAATGTTCAAAAATTTTAAGAAAACTATAAATTTTAAAAAATAATTAAAAACTGAATGATTGTCAGGAGTAAAAACAAATACAAAGATGTATCAAAAATGTTAACAGCTGAGCTTCTAAAAGAAAAAAAAATTTTTAAACATCATTCTATTTATGAGAGATTTCTTGAGTGCTTACAAATAAATATTTGGAAAAGATATTGACAAAAATTTTAAAACATAAAAAGAAAGCAAGATAAAAAACACTAAAAATTATAAGCCACAAAATCTTTTCAAAATATGTGCACACAAGTTTCATATAAAAAATCTGCAATGACACACTTTAATGGGTAATGTCCACCTATATTCTCCATTTCTGAGTGTATCATTTTAGCTACTGACACAATAAAACAATGACAAAGGCCTCCTCAAAAAGCCTGATTTTCAACTACGGTCAACTATTAATTATCTAAGAATACATGGAACAGCTGGAAAATTAACACTGGTTTAATTACCATAATATATTTGAAAAGTATAAAGAAATCAAAATAGCTATGAATCAGTAAAATTACTATTCTTTTTTTTTTCCTATCAAGTCTTTTATATCAGCATAATGTTGTAAACTGAATACTTAATTTGTGATCGGGAAACCGCACTCTTATCGCAGCTCTGGCTTTAATCCGCTGGGTGTAATGATCATGCCAATTTCTCTTCAGTTTTCTTCCTGATTTCTAAAACTTGAAGGACCTGAAGTAAGATGCTTAAATATCAGTATAATACTTTCAGTAAAAGAGGTTAAAACAATCTTAAAAATCTTCCAAATAATTATTAAGGTTAAAGAGGTTACTTACAGATGTGAAATTCAGAAAGCATGTGTTTTCTTTCTGAAATAAAAATGCATATCCCAGTTTGATGGCCAAAGGAAAATTCTTCCATAATAGATAGTTCATCCTTGTGGATGCATGTGAAGGGAAGCAAAATATGCCACTTTGGCATATTGATTATTTTGGATTAATGTTATTTAAAAAACAGCAGGAGCAAGAAGGACCCTCTGATGCTCCTTTGTTCCTGACGAAAGCAGGACATAAATGTTCCATGTGAAAGGTACCCTCTGTGCACCAGGAGTACAGAGAAGTACTTCTTACCAGAGAAGGGAATTCAGGGCAGAGAAAGCTGGATGAACAAACCTTGTTACTTTTTCACTAATAAGCCACTCCAAGTTCAGATCCCTTTATTTTTGTCAATTCTTCACAAAGTTATTGATTCTTTGTCAAAGATATAAAATCTGCCTCCTTTGGTCATTTACTTGAGTCTCATATTTTTATGAGCTCCCGTACATAAGAAATTAAATTTGTTTTTCTCCTGTTAATCTGTCTTATGTTAATTTAATTATGAGACCAGCCAAAGAACCTAGAAAGGACATTTGACATTATGTATATGGCTGCATTAACCATGAATGTCTGTGTCCTCTGGACATTTGTAAGAATCTCTTTAGGTGTCCACCTAGATCCTGAACCATAAGATATGGACCCATTTCAACGCTTTTGCATAATGTCAACCATTTTCTCTCACAACATTTCTACAAATTTACAAACCAATAAGAAAAGAGTAAGCACGTCTTTGCTCCACATCCTTGTATTTGTCAGACTTCTGAATTTCTGCCAGTATAATGGTTAAATGATATTTCATTGTGGTTTTAATTTCTAATCCCCTAATTTCTACTGAGGTTAAGGAATTCTTTTTCTACTTTTTTGTTCTTTTCCTTTGAATTTGCAAGATACACATAGCAATATCTATTTTGGGCTTTTCAGTGTTTTCCTATAATATTTTGGAATTTTATACATCAAAATATTGTATAGGTTTTGTTAGATTAAATTCTCAGATTTTAAAAAAATTTGGGGTGCTAGTATAAATATTGTCTTTAAAAAATTATGTTCTCTATATTCTTCTGGTAGGTGAAAAGTAACTGAACTGATCTTGTACATTGAATGTCTAAAATCTTTGCTAAACTCTCTAATCTTAATTTTTTATCTATACTTTCATCTAGATTTCTACCAAAATCATTATACCATGTGAAAATAATGACAACTTGATTTATTTTCTAATATTTTAATATTTAATAAGTGCATTCCGTCAATTAAACCTCATTTGGCCATGAAGTATATTTATTTCTCAATAAATTGCTACATTTGGTAGCTAATGTTCTGCTTAGAATTTTTGATCTGTGTTTATAATTGAGTTTTATTTATAATGCCTTCATCCCAATATTTTTTTACTGATTTTAACATCAATGCTACATGAGTCTCATGAAATAAGCTGTACATTCTTCACTTTTCCTTTTCTTTGGACAATGGGTTTAATATCACAATTTATTCTCTAAATGTTTTTAGAACCCACTGGTAATGCCTTTTGTGAGTTGGTTTTCACCTGTTGGAAGATTTTTAAACTACTGATTCAATTACTACAATGGTTATCTACTTCAGGTTTCATATTTCTTCTTCAGTTAATTTTGGTAATGGAATTGTCCATTTCATGTAAGCTTCAAAATGCATTGACATCAAGTTAATAATATATTTTTATCACATTTATTTCTCCAGCTTCTGGCATTATGTCCTCTTTTCACTCCTAATGGAGTTTGTTTATATTATCACTTATGTTCCCTTGATGAACCCTGCTAGAAGTTGATCCTGTTTATTTTATTTTATGCTTAAGAATAAACTTTGGCTAATATGATTCTAAATATTATATGTTTGTTTCATTACTTTTTTCTGAACTTTTGTTTTTCCTTCCTTTTACTTTCTTATTTTTATTCATTAACTTTCAGCTTTTTTTCATATTAAACCTATACATTTCCTTTCAGCATTACTTAACTGCATCCCACAAATATTGATATGGAGTGCTTTTGTTATATGTCAGCTCCAAATAAGTCCTAATTTCCATTATGATTTTAAATGCAGTAAGAAATTATTTCCTAGTATATTTTATTTTTTAAATTAGGTGGGATTCATTTTACTTTTATTATTTAATCTGCCTAATTATATTATTGTCAGTAACATCATCTGAAGGAAAGCAGTCTTGAAATTTGTTCAGGTTTACTCAATGTTACAAAATCTATGTTGAAGAAGCTCTCAGATTGCTTGAAAATAATAAACATTTTAAAGTTGTTGCAGGAAACGTTTTATATATGTTTTGGCAATGTTTTCTATATTTCATTAATTCTATTCTTACATTTATTATGTACTTCCTTTCTTCTGCTTACTTAATGTATAATTTCTTCTTCATTTTCTGTATCTTAAGGAGAAAGTTCAGATCATTAACTCCATACCTTTTTCTTTTCTAATGTAGGCATTTAGTGCTCTAAACATCCCTCTAGGAAGTATTTTAATTACATTGCACAAATTTTGATTTGTTGTGTTTTCATTTTTATTCTGTCAGAAATACTTCTAATTTTTCTTTCAAAGTTGTCTTTGACCTATAGGTTATTTAGAAGTATACTTTCCAGTTTCTAAATATTTGGAGGGTTTTTTTTTTAGTTACCTTTCTGTTATTGATTTTTATATCAATTCCTTTGGTGAGAAAAGATACCTTGTATAATTTGAATCCTTTAAACTTGTTTTATGGCAAAAAAATATGTTCTATCTTGGTAAATATCCCATGTTCACTTTAAAAAGATGTGCATTCTGGTGTTTTGGAGTGGATTTTTCCATAAATGTCAATTAGGTCAAGTCTGTTAGATAGTGTTGTTCAAGTCCTATAAATCATTCCTGGTTTTCTACATAGATGTTCTTTAAACTATTAAGAGCAGGGTGGTGAAACCTCAGATTATAATTGTGTCTTCAACTGTTTTTCCCTACAGTTGTATAACGTTTGCTTCATTTATTTTGAAACTTTATTTTGCAATTTATAAATTGCATACACCTATAGGATTGCCATATCTTTTTGATGAATTAATCACTGTATTTCTTAGTTGTCTATTGCTGCATAACAAATAACTCCAGAATTTAGCAGCTTAAAAAACAAAAATATTTTATCTCATAAGAATGTGAGTCATAAACCTGGGCATGTCTTAGTTGGTGCCTCCTTCTCAAGAGCTCACATGAATTTTCAGTCCTACGTTAATATACCTATAGCAGTGGTCTCCTGGGACAGCTTGACTGTGGGTGAGGATCCAATTCCAAGCCTTCTCGCTTGGTTACTGGCAGCCCAAGGCCCCTCACTAGATGAGTCTTTCCACAGGAATGACTTATGAAGAGCTTCTGGTTTCCCCATGGATGATCGGGCAAGAATCTGAAACATAAGCCACCCTCTTTTCAAACCCTGATCACAGAAGCCACGTCACATCACTCTGCCACGTTCTATTTTATGTCAGCAGATACATCCCACACTCCAGGGGAGGTAATTACACAAAGGCCTGAGGATCAGGTGGTGGAGATGCTTGGAGACCACCTTAAAGGCTACCAAGCTTGGTCCTTATCTTGAGCACAGCGTAAGTAAACACCCTTAGGGAAGGAAATAGCCAGCCATCATCAGCTTACCTCAGAAGGTCTCTTACTCTCTAGAATTTTAATTCATCTAGTCCTTGTGGTTTCTCCAGACTTCTGATGTCTTCAAAATATTAGCTTTGTAAGAAAAAATATTATTTTTGTAATGCATCTATGCTTTCTAGTTGTTGCACTGAGATCTGCCCTTATCTCCTAGCTGGAAGTGAAACATTTTATCTTAATATATTCTTCATTCTTAAGGTTCAATTTGGTTCCTTTTCAGAACGCTTTGTTCATTTTTATGGGATCTTTTTTCCTTAATTATATTTTCAATTTTCTCATATTTCAGAAAATATATGTTCTGAAAACTCTATTGATAACATCTGCTTAAAAGTGTTGAGGGAAATATATATCTCATGCTTTAATATACCTGCAAAGAAATTCATAATCCTCAGAGGTTAAATATTAAATGAAAGCAGGAATCCATAAAGGTTTATATAACTGTAAAGCTGGCTTTTTCTTAAAAGTAGAATCATAATTTATGTTTTAATAATTTACACTGTATTGTATCAATCACAGGCAGAAAATATCTTCAAGAAAAGAGTGTGTGAAAAGTGGATTGCATGAGGGGAAAATGTTTTTCCACCCCTAAGACAACATATTCAGGGGCACAGTGTTTGTCATATGCCATATATTCTGAAAGGGAACATTCTCGTCCCCCATGGAACAAGATATTTTGGTTTTGTAATAAAAACCCTCTACATTGTAGCCTCTGTCTACCTATTCCAGTTTTCTAGTCACTTTCTCTGTTGTACTTAATGCTCTAATATCATTGTTTATATTTTTACATACTTCATGTTATTCCATATCCCGATACATTTGCTTGCTGTTTCTTCAGTCCGATATTTCTCTTTCCCTATTTCTCATGGATAATTCATACTGTGTATGTGATTGCTTAACATTTGTTCCAACCTCTCTCTCTAGTATGTCTTCCTGAATTGTGGAAGCCAGAAAATTAAAGTGATATTTCCCTAACACTTTTGCCTCTCATGTAAGTCTATTAATCTTGTAAGTCTTGAGATCAGAACTTAATAACTAGGGAGAGAAAGAATGGCAGATTATAAGACATTGATTTTGTTAAAATCAAAGACAGATTTAGCTTCTGATTCAGGCAGCTTCCTGATGGTAGCAGAACAGTATGGTTCTAGAGTGAATACTTGTGTGATCATTTCTCAGATCAGCAGATGGTTTCCTGATTATAACAGGTGTAGCAACTCAATTAACAACCCAGTCCTGTAGCACAGTTTTGGGGAATTTTTCTGGAAGCTTAGACTACAGTCTATTTCATCAGTACTCCCGATGATTAACTATCATTTAATGGTCCATGACAAATCCCTTTCTCTTTGAACAATTTGGAGAGAATTACATTCTTTGAAATAATCACCCCGGTTGGCATACCCATGCTTTAAAAATTGGCTCAGGTAATATCTCATCTCATTCAATATTTCAACACATTATTTTAGTACATTTTTTGTAAGTCCTCCACAGAAAGCCATGCTGTGTTAACAGTGTGCATTACTTAATTGTATTGACATTGTATCTTTTCAAGTCTGTTTTCCCCATTTCACTCTAAAGTATACTCCATAATGATAGAGATAGAGTAGGATAATCAAATAATTAGCTCAGAAATCCCATTAGGGGATTGCAGCTAGAAAGGGAACATTAGGGGGCTTTGGGAGACCACGGTAAGTTAATGATCACTCAAGAAAGCAGGTTTGCTTAACCACAAAACCAAGCCGACTTGCGTAGTGACAAAACCATGCAACAGAAGCATGAGACATGCCTCAAAAGAATAAAACAATGGTGGCATGAGACCCACATCCTGCCCAGTGAGCTCAGTAAGTTAATGACCCCTAGGACATGCCCTTTGCACACATAAAAAACAATAATTTATGGAAAGGTGACATTTCAAAGTGAAAGGCCCTCATTGTACTGAGACCTGAAATAATTTTTCCATAGTGCCATGACAGTCGTGGCTTGACCGTGTAGGGACAAGAAAACTCCCCTGCCCGACCTGGAGGCGGAGCTGCTGATGCAAGTGCAATGTCTACTCAAGAATGGGGAAGAAGGTGGTCTTTCCCTCTCCCCACTTTTCCTGTGATTGTAAAAACGTAGCCCGCTAAGTACTTGGGGCAGAGCAACACTCATCTGCTTGCTTGTAAGCCTCACAAGCGTGCTATTCTAATAAATCACTTCTTATCTATCACTTTGCCTCTCGCTGAACTCTTTCTGTGCTGAGACATAAAGAACCGGAGTTCCTTGGAGCCCCCCAAAGCGCCACCTAGTGGTTTCAATTTCAGATTAATATCAAGGAAGTAGTTTAAAATAAACGTACACAGAACCTCACTGTGGCATGAGGCCCTGATCCGCGGGCATTGCCTTCACGTCACCTCTTTTTTCATCCTGTATATTTATTAATTAACTATCAAACACGAACTCCATCCCTCATTTCACTTTATTCCTCAATTTTTAAAAAACTGTATATTTAAACTTACAGGGCAAAACCATTGGAAACAATCATTTCTTGCTGTAAGTTGCTTGCTTATACTTTTAGTAAAAATTCTTCCCTAATATTTAAAGTCATTGTATTGATAGAAAACCCACTAATTGCAATTATCATCTTAAGTAATAGATTAGTTGATGAATTTATTTGTTGTAATTATAAGTCCTAGGCCGTAAGTTGCATTATTCACATTTTGTATTATTCACATTTTTAGATGAGGAAATGTTGAGGCTTCTGGAGACTCAGTAATTTTGTCAATACCCAGAAAGAGCTGAAGAGAGAAATCACAACTCAGTCTGATGAACTCCGCAATCAGCATTATCAATATGTCAAAACTTCTCATACAGGTGGGCCTCTGGGGTTTCTACAGTGCATCTCAGTGACCACCACAGAGGAAGGGGAGCTCAGATGTGTGGTGAATTAAGCCTCCCTGTGTCCTAATTCATACAGCTATACTTTAAAAAATCTATGTTATATATGGGGTTTTGACAAAGATTCTCCTCTTGAGCAAACTTCAATCAGGCTCCTCTGAACCTTATTTTCAGTGAGGCCTTGATCTTTGGACTTCTGTGTTTGTCCTTGCATCACTCAATTTTAGCAAATTCTAAGTGAGTTTAGTGAGAATCCCCACCCTTGATATCTGATCACCCTGGCCACCGTCAAGCCTGGTTAGGTCAGTCTAGCCAGGTGGCCCCTCACCCCTGATGTTTCCTCTTAGTGACTTTCCGTTCACTGACCGCCTGCCCCCGATTCCTTCACTATAAATTCCCCCTGCCCAGGCTGTATTCAGAATTGAGCCCAGTTCTACACTTGAGGCAGGAGATAGAAGGGTACCAGGCTGAGCAGCAGGGGGGAGGAGAGCCCTGCCCAGATAGAAGGTAAGAGACCACATATTCCTCGTTCTGGACATCAAGGAGACCTTCCCAACTACACATGCGCAGAAAGGCTCCTTGGAGGTCCAAAAAGGGAGGGAGCGCCACCCCAAAGTAGGTGATGTCAACTTACCCATAGACCTCTTTGCTAGAATCCATCTTGGCTAAAAGATGCCTGCGCACACACGGGAGGACCCCGAGATAAACCAAATATGGACTTTGAATCCAAAGCAAGATGATTGGTCAAAGGAAACCCAGAAGAAATGCCTCATAAAAGTGATTTAAACTACCACAAGGGCACGACTCTCTCTCTCTCTGAGCCCGCCTGTGTGTCTATCCACACGTACTCTTTTTCCTCCTAATAAGCACTTTACCTGCTTCACTACTTTCCATCTCGATGTTGAAATTCATTTCTACACAGCTGATCGGCCAGGGCCCTTGTCACTGGCCGCTGGTCTAGTGGCTGGGATTTGCTGCTCTAACTGCCACAGCCCGACCCCAATCTCTGGCCGGGAGCTGAAACCCTGCTTCAAGCCGCTGCAGGCAGAGGCCACCTGAGATCACACTGAGGTGTCCTTTCCTCTTTTAAAATAGTTCCTGTATAAAATCTGTTTTTACCACTTGAACTACTTTTAGGCTTTGGTTTTCTTTAACAGTCTCCACTTAAGATGTCACAGGTGGAAAGCATCATATAGCAAAAACTTCTAACCTATTGATGGTTGTTACATATGCAATATATCTTCATACAGAGGTTTCCTAAAAATAATTGATCCTGTATATTAGCTGCCTGTCAGTTTTGTAGCGTTTGACTATTGACTCTAGAAACAGTAATCTTAGATTTTTTAACAGTATGATCATAAGTAATTGAGATTCTAAAAGTGATGTGCTACCTTAATTTCTTTCCAGGTAACAAGTGCTTGTAAAATAACCCTATAGGGAATAGGAGCAGGCAACTAGGTACGAGAAGAATTCATCTGCAAATCAAGCTTAGCCTTTGGAGTTATTAACATAACACGTATCAGAGCTTTGAACATCTGTTTGTTAAATCAGCTTTTATTGCTGATTCCCTTGGAAAATAACATTTGCAAATGACTACTACTTTTATGGCTTTGCTATTACCTGGTAAGCATATTGCTAAGAATTATATAAGCCATTAGGGGCCTTAACATGGTATTACTGAATTACTTTATTGATCGTTTTACTTTGATTTAAGGACGATTTGCTCAAGTCATATATCATATTACATTTTGCTCTTAAGATCATTACATACAATTATGAAGCACCTAAATCAAGGAAACATAACTTATACATAGGCCTTTTATTTAAGATTAGAGTTGATTTGATATAGTTCTATATTAGCCCAGAAAGTCAACATGAGACTCTGTCTATTGAAGATTTCTTTGTAGAATGTGCATTTTTAGTCAGTGGGGAGTATTCTGTAAGGGAAAATTTGAGGCAGGAGGGTAAGCTGTAACTTTCATTCGATTTTGTCCAAGGACCTAACTCTCAGACATGATTGTATGTGTTCATAGGAGTGTCAAAAATTGGTAAATTGCTCAAGCCCTACAACATGCTGAAGAGATTTCAAAATGGCAGACTACCACACAATGGAAGAAAAAAACATATGCACCACGGACCGTGTCTTCTCTCAACCAGCACACCCCAAGTAAGCAGATAATTCCTCAGTGTCTGTCCCACTGGAGATTATCAATGGCTCTAAAATATTCCTATTTGCTGCATCTCTGTCTACTCTCACACAGCTTAAATCACTTCATCATGCTCTGAACTGGCACAGGGACAAGTTAAAAACTCAGATTTCTTTCACTAAGATGATATTTGTTGGGATTGTAGGTTGAAAAATACTAACTCAAGATTAATAAGGTAGATCTTTTCATTTAAAGCCCAATATGAAGAATAAACCAAGGATTCAAAGTATCTTAATATGGCTAACAGTAATCCAATAGTGATTCCAGAATTTTTGATCCCTAAAACAATGAGACTAGCAAAGATTTAATAGATTAAAATAATCTATTTTCAGGTCTTCTATAAGATTTTTTATTCTATTGAGAATCGGATGAAACTCCATTGGGACTACATTGCCTCTGACATGTACTAGTTTAGCCACCATACATATGTTATCTCATTTACAACACTGGTTGATATCTAGTCATAACTATAATTTGCAGATGAAGAAAATATATCTCACGAATTAAGATATTTCTCTCATAGATTCCATACACCAAAACCGAGCAAACTCCAATGGGCCTCGTGAAGTGTAGAATTAAATTCACCCCATTTTGTCTCACAGAAGATCCGAGATATCTCCTTTTTTCTCTATTTCTCCTCAGTTTTCTTGGTAAATGGAAGCGTAATGTAGTGATTAGACCAAAGGCTCTAGAACCAGACCTTATGGGTTCCAATCCTTGGCCTTCTACATACTAGAGCTGTGACTTTAATACAGTGATTTAACTACTACATGCCTCAGTTTCTTTATCTGTGAAATGGAGAAAATAACAATTCCTAACAAGTAATAGTAGCTGAGACGACTGAGTTAATAGAATTCGCAGAAGTACTGAGATCCATATAAATTAAAGCTGGAGATAACAGGGAACCTGATTGATTTATTTTGTTCAGCAAGTAGTTAGAGGTGGATAATGGTGCTATCAAAGAACCAGTCTGCCTCGACACTTTTGCTGGACCATTCTTTGTACGTGACTTCTCTTAGCCTTAGAGCAGGATGAACACCGCCCACGCATATGCATGCCTGCATATCTGACTTTATACGCAGGAAGAAGAGGATTAGCCAAGCAGCAAAAGGAGATCCTCTGGAGAAGAATAAAGTTATATCTCATCAGCAAGAACAGATTTAAATGTGTAGCCTAGCTGCAGAGAGGCTGAGTAATAAATGCTTTGGTTTTATAGCTCCTATGGGAGAGAAAGAGAAATGAATTGGTTATATTCAGACTGAGTGTTGAATAAGTCAACAAAATACACTACAGGTACATGATAAGAATGCAATAAATGTTGGTAAATAGAGCCATGTCTTCTCCCTGAACATCTTGCATTAGATTACTAAGCTTAATCATCAGCACTTAGTCCAGAGTTTATTTGCAGTTTTGATTCAGTTGATTAGCTCAGTTTATTTCTGATCCCAATCTAAACTTCCAGGAGAGCGATGTTCAATTCCATGTTGGTCAAACTTCTATTCCTAAACTGGATATCTTCAAATTAGTTTGTGGAATATGGTCCTAATGCTGTTTTTAAAGCAACCATATATGCTGGGATTGGTGTTGATTGGTGGTTGGGGGGAAACGGGTACCTATAATGAAGGATGTGTGTTATGTCTCCCAGAATACACATAAAATTGATGGTAATTTCTGTTGGTGATTTCTAAGATATCAGAGAACAAGTGAAATCTAGCTTACCATGCCTGGTATATCACAAAAGGGATTAGACAAATGGCCATTAGAATGTTTGTTGATATTATTATTTCTGCAATATAACCATACAACACTGTTTCAGACTCTAAGAGATAATATATTACTTATATGTGACAAAATATATTGCTACAAGTTTATTTTGCTTATGTCTAATATGTCAAATGCCCTAGTTCTTTGAAACATCATGTACGTTTGTGCAAAATATAGTATGTTAATTGGATGTCTGCCTAAAAATCTATGCTCTCTCAACAGTAAATAATTCATTTACCTTAAAGCATATTATAATTAGTATTATTGGAGAAATCTGACCCCACATTTTAAAAACTAATCTGATATGTAGAAGGAAATTTTCATTTTATTTTATTAGTTTATAATCATAAAAGAATCGATTCATTTTCATATCCTATATATGGCTTTCTTAAAGTTAATAAAGCATAATAATTTTTCTAATATATATTGACTATTTCTAATATGTCAAATGCCCTTTCCAGTGATATCACTAGAAAGGACATCTGATGTATTAGGAATAGCCAATGAATATTAGCAAAAATTATGATGATTTATTAACGATTTAAGAAGATGATACATGGAATATGAGAGTGAAATTGCATGTATTATACACATACATAAAATACATATATATATATACATACTAGGTGGTTTTATCTATAGAGTTTCCCATAGTCTGGATGTTGCTGATTGAATCCACTTGGTGTGGCTTCATGTTTCTTTTCAAAGAGGTTTTCCTTGTAACTTGGTAGTTAGCTTTAGAGTTTTAATCGGATTTGGGGTTGATTTTTTTGCAAGACTACATCATAGATGCTACTTTAAATTCTATCAGAAAGCACATAATGAGTACTTGCCTCTTTCTCTATGGTGTTAGCCCTGATGATCTTTATATCATTTGACCTATTATTTCATGTTAAACTGTTGCATTCCACTGCAGTTATTACTATTTTTTAACACTCTTTTTTTCTTTCTAATGAGCAGTTTTAGGTTCACCGCAAAAAGGGGAAGAAAGTACAGAAATCGTCCATTTACCCCCTGCCACTATACATACATAGACACCCCCATTATGAACATCCCTCACAATAGTGGTACATTTGTTACAACTGATGAACCTATATTGACACATCTTTATCACCCGAAATCCGTATTTTACATTAGAGTTCGTTCTTGGTGTTGTACATTCTAGTGGTCTGAACAAATGTGTAATGACATATCTCCACCGATATAGTATTATACAGTAAATACTGTATAGTATTATACAGTATTTTCCCCATCCTGAATATCCTCTGTGCTCTGCCTATTCAATTTTTTAAAATTTTTTAAGAAAAAATAATGAAAGAATATTAAAGGATTATTGCTTAAAATGTTACGTGGAAACATGAAACTGGCTAAGTTAAAAAAATAGAAAGAATTTTTGCATTTTAGAGACACATGCTAAAACAAATATGGATGAAAAAAAGTGTTAACTGGAATTTGCTTCAGAGTGACTCTGGGAAGGGATGAGGTGGAGAGGGCTATAGAAAACGTAATATTGATACTTACTGAGGTGGCATAACTACATGATGTTTCTTTATACTACTTCCTCTATGTCTCAAGTTTTCTATAATTAAAAGTTTAAAAAAAGAGGAGAATGGGAAAAAAAATAAGTTATGCTGGGGATCCTATAGAAAGGAGCTTATTGAAGCATTGTTGGTTCGCATTTCACATGATGTCTCTGTAGAGCCTAGAATTTCACTTTAGACCAAGGGTTGAATCAAAAAGAATAGGAGAACTGGCCAACATGCCTGTGAGAGTGAGAAAACTTATTTACAAATGTACCACAGCCAAGTTATATTCATGAAAAGTTCCAAATATCTGTCACCTACCCTAGCCATCTGTTTAGTTTCCTCATCCAATATTTTTCACATTAGAATATGGCAGAATTTCTTTTCTAAAAAGTGATGATATGTGATGACAAAATGACTCAGTGTGGATGACTTAGAGTACCTTAAAGAAATGTGGGCATGGATCAGTTGGTAATTACATTTAGTTGATGCTAACACAGGGTCAAAATAACATTGATTTATTCTTCTCTCATGAAATTCAGAGGTAGTCAGTCTAAAGATGTTATAGCTGCTACACCATTTTACTAAGGTCACAAACTCCATCATCTTTTCTGATCCAATCATCAGGTCCACACACTGAACAGGAAGAAGGAACATTATGGGTAGAAATGTTTTCCAGTTCATCAGCCCAATGTTTATGAAATTTTCTGGAGGTCATAGGCAATTGTCTTTATTTTCCATGGTTTGAGCTTCCCTGATCTGCAAAGCAGCGGAATAAAAAAGGTAGTTTATTAACTCACAGATGCCCACTTGGAGTGATATAGAAGTTCACATATTGAAACAGAGGAGAATGGGTATTGAGTAGGTAACTGGGCTCTGAACTACAGAACCCCAGCTGCACTCTGACGTGGGACACCCCTTTCCTTCTGGCTGCTGCCACCAAACACCATCAGATAAGTGCAGAGAACAGAGAACTTTCTACTTGTATATCTTTCAAAATCAGTATTGATAGAATCTATGGGAGGCAGAGTCAATGATTTTTTCAAAAGTAACGATAAAGAATTCTTTGAATATTTTAATAATACCAGAATTCGGGGAAATATTTTTATTCAAAGGAATATAAGTTTGACTTTGCAAGTGAGTCTTTGTTAGGTGGATTTGACTCATCATAATGCCTTTTCAGGAAGAATTGTCCAAGACTTGAAAATGTTGTAAAAAATATATATATATATTATGTGTATCCTTTCAGAGGAATGTCATTTTCAGTGCCTAGTGGACCCACCAGAAACTGGCTGATTACTTATGGCTGCACACTTTTGAATGTCTTTGTATGACCAGGCTACTTAATGATTTTGAAGAGATGGAATTCACGTTGTAGAAGACTGATTACAATGCAAATGTTACCTGTCTGTAGCAAGGCAAATGATTCCTGTTCCTGGCAATGCAAATGAAACCTGTCTGGTGGAGAATATAATCTTTTATAGCTCAAATTCTCATTTAAACTGGTTTTAACATCTTGCTGAATTGCTCATTAATCAATGAGTTAAATAAAACCTTTGACAGGTTGTCATTTTATATTTGAATGACAGTTATCATTTTACCTCTTTGAAAATTTGTGTTGCATAGTTTCAGAGATCCCACTGAGATGTCAAACAGACTCACGAGAGAACCAAGTTCAGTGTGTTGGAGAAGGGCAGCCAATGGACCCTTTACACACAGCTCTCTTGGTTCCCAAGTGACAATGGACTTTCTTTCATGATGCTCTGTAGTATTTCTCACCTGTCTACTAATTTTGCAAAATTTTCACAAAATATGTTTAAGTTATTATTTTCCATGCTTGAGCAATTTCCGTATTTTACTGTGAAGATATTTGTTTTGTTTTTTGCTTTTGCTCTTTCTCCAAGAAGTACAATTGTACACTGTAAAGAGTCCTAGTTGACATTTAAAATTGGTTCCACTTACGTAACACTTTTTGGGGACTAGAGACAAACTTCAAAGGAGAAATATCAATCCTTCTTGTATATCGCAACATTCAAAAGGATAACCAAATACGTCATTAGCTTACGTGTTTCCCTGAGAAGACATATTATTTTTGCTAGCAGTTAGAGGAATTATGTCTTGTACCAGGTATGAGATAATGCTGAGGACAACGTTTTGCACAGTTCATTTTCAGTTACACATGTTGGCTGCATTATGTGTGCAGAAGTAGGGTTGGGGACGGCCTAAAGAAGTATAATTTTTCTATCTGTGGCTGTCTGTTTCAGGCTAGTAGAGGTATGAGGTAAACCATAGATTTTACAAAGAAAAAAAACTTTTAAAGAGAAAGGTTCTGCAGTGAAACATTTAACAGTAGCCAATTTCTGAATATTTCATTTATATTCACTCAAACATCTTAAGCCGCATTATCATAAGTAATTCATGGACCTTTTTTAAAATATGAAGGAGTTAGAAAGCAACTTTTCACATTTGCAGAAAAGTAAAGAAAATACATTCTTCTAAGCAGTATGCTTTATTCTGCTTCACAAATGCTAAGTAAGATTACATATAACTCAGGACATTACACTTACTGTTTGTTTTTTGTCTTCCTGAAGACAGCTTTTGCGCTGCAGTGGATTGTTGCCAGAAGGTCTTTTTTCTCACCTACTGTATTTATCCTTGTTATGTTCCTAACTCTTATTTCCCTCGGCTGAGAACACAGTTGGGGGGACACAGGGTGTGCAGGATATATTCTGTGTACACCCCCAGATCTATTTTCCCCTGGTCTATGCCCCCCTTTCTGCCTTGGAGGCTGACCTGTGGACCCAACAAGGAGAAATCAAGAAATTCCTTGATTTCTCACTTCCAGTTGGGTTTAGCCAATGGTTGGCCCAGGAGAAGAATAAAATTGTTACTGAGTCCAAGCTCCCACTGCTAACCCCACAACAGAGTAATACATCAAGAGAAGAGTTGTTGGGACAAGGAGTAGTGACTTTATTCAGAAAGCCAGCAGACTGAGGAGCTCATGGACTCGTGTCCCAAAGAACCATCTTCCCAGGGTTAGAATTCAGGGTTCTGTTATACTAAAACGAGAGGGGGCGTGGCTGGTTGGAGCAAACTTCCTGGTGTCGGAATCCTTTGTTCTCGCAGCTGTCCGTGTAGGTCAGGTCAACATGTTCCTGCAAACCTCCAACAAGACAAATGTTATTCTCTGTTCTGCAACTTTTTATCTCTATATGAATGAAAAATGTTATGCCTTTAAAGGTCAGAGCCTTGGGAATAGCCTATCCTGATGTTTTTCAGGCTAAAGGCAACATTCGTAACTTGTAGCAAGAGCAAAGGAGCACAAAGGTTACAGTAAAAGGAGCAGATCCAATATGGAGTCAGACTTGTTCTTACCTGTTACAAAGTTACTAACTGAGGCTGGTCATTTATTCCCCAGGTTCCCATAATACACAGACTAACTCTGTTCATCGAGTGGGTTTCTTTATTTCAGCTGCCCTTTTCTACTCGATTCTGTTCTCTAATGTATGGTGAACATCCTTTATTCTTGTCATTTGCACCTGGGGTTGCGTTTGCTCTGCTATTATCAGCACCATAGACATGAAATATCCTTTGTTCTTTCTTTCTGCCCTGCTTATGCCTTCATATGTGGTTCTTCTATTAAATATTCTCAGAGGATTTATATTAGAGTGTGACATCCATTTCTGCCAAACTTGACAAAGAAACAAACAAAAAGGAATCTCTAGTAATGACCTAGATTGCTACAGGAAGCTTTAGTCAGAGAGCTTATGGAGCAATGAAATTCTTGGAGATGGAGGGGAGGATGTGGAGATTGAAGGTAGAAAAGCAGTGTCCAGTGCATATTCTCAGGAAACACGAAGCACCGTGCACTCTTCTACTGCCTATTGCTATTTTGCCCACCACTCCTCTTCCATGTTTACTTTAAGATCTTTTCCTCTTCTAAGTCATAGTCTTTACTGGGAGAGCGTATGTCATTTACATACCCCACAAACCATTTTGATGATGTTGACAATGGTGCCTATTTGCTATATTATGGCTCTATCAGATGTTCATAGCTTGCAAATATGATGGTTCTGTACCGAAAAGCTAAGGCTCACAGGCCTTATTAATGTAAAACTGAACCTTTCCTTCCAAATGTATCTGTGTTATTCTATTGTCCTTAGCACTTCCCGGCCCCCTGATCTGGGACTAGAGTGTGATATGAAAGTATTTTTCTCCCTTCTGATAAGTGAATTTCTTCTGCTTCTCTAATGTAATTCTTCATTTCCGTTGGTTTAGAATTTTAGACTAGGTATTACCCGAGCTCAAAACAAAGTAAGCAAACAAATAAATAAAAGCACACACACATATTCAGATATAAACATATTTCATACCCATTATGGCATGACCCTCTAACCATGTTTTACCTTATTTTGATCAAGTGAAGAAAACGGTAAGAAATTTTCAAATAAGAATATCTATAAATAAAGGAGTTTTTTTAAGAATAGTTTCTCCCTACTTACAGATAGATGAGTGGGATTAAAAGTAAGTGGAACACTAAAAACATTCATTAATAAGTTTAGGAAAAATATAATCTCTTTGTAGATTCTGAGAATTTTAAAATTTGACATTCAGTTTTGATTTTAAAATACTCAGTTTAAAAATTATGGAAGTTCTCAATGTGATAAAAAATTTTCTTACTAAGACTAATACTGTACTTGATAGTGAAACATATGAAACATCTTTTCTACATCAGAAATAAGAAATAACACCTATAACTTCTATAATTTAGCACTGAACTAAGATACTATCATTACTAATTAAGATACTAAAATTAACCTACCCAACTAGTCAAGGAAAAGAAATAAAAACAAGAAAAGTAAAAATGAGAAGATACCACTATTTTCAGATTATGTGATTATATATTGAGAAAAGACAAGAGAACCAGCTAAAAAATCCTCAAAATAGTCAGTCATTCAGGATACAGTAGAGTATAATATTAACTTACAGAAATCAATAGTAATCAAACATAAAACCTATAGAAAAGACTCAACAACAAAAAAATTCCTAGGAATATATGAGAAATATGTGGAGCCATATTAAAAACTTTATAAAGCTGTCCTGAAGGAACATAAAAAATTAAACAGAAATAATAGAAAAAACTCAATAATCTTCCCTAAGTAGATTAATGACTGTAGGATAATCTCAGTTTATATGCTATTTATTAACTACATAAATTAATACCAAATTCGTACATAATTTTTAAAAATTAAAATTCTGGAAAAGAAAAGCAATAAAGGGGGACCTTTCCTAACATATTTAACTTAGCAAATAAACTTAAGTTATGAAAACTGTGTAGAGACAGATCAATGCAACAGAATGAAGAATTCAGATACTGACTCTAATATAAGACTTCAAGTAAATGTGAAGTGGGCAGACATAATAGTCAACAAGTGTGTTTTGAAATGACTGTGTTGAGCTCTGGGGGATAAAAAAAGCTGGGTTCATACTTCCACAAAGATGAATTCCAACTGTGGTAATGATTTAAATATAAGAACCCATATAGTAGAAAGGAAAACATGGGTGATTTATTTCATAAACTGAGAGTGGAAGGCCTTTATACATTAGACACAAGTATTCAGAAGTCATAAAAAGACTTGATAAATTTAATGACATGAACATCAAAAGCTACTACATGACAAAAGAAGAAAAACACAGTCGAAAAACAAAGACCAACTGGGAAAATACCATGACTAATATCACGTTTAATTACTCCCAAATATATAAAGAAAACCTACAAGGAGGTAAGAAAGTCAATAGAAAAGATCGGAAGAGATTAGTCACAGAAAAGGAAACATGCCCTTAGGAATAAGAAAAGATGCAAAATCTCATTCATAAGAGAAATACACACTAGAACTACAGTCTTATTCCACTTTAATCCATTAGACTGACAAAATCCTAAAAGCTTAATAACCCACAATATTGGTAGAGCAGAGCCAAGGAAAGTCCTCTTTCATGATGTGCACTCATATTGTAACTTATGTGCGTGTCTGTCCACTAGGTAACTCCAATTTTGCAGCAGGGAGGTCTTCGGGGCAGGGGAGGGCGGGCCGTTGGAGGAGTGGGGGCTGGCATTCTCATACATTATTGTGGAAGTGTAAAGTGGTACAACAACTAGACAGGGCGACCTTACAGTTTTCAGAAAAATTTAATATGTGTACATCTTAGTGACAGCAATTCTTTTGGAGTTCTTGTTCACATATATTGGTGCATATGCAAAATAACTGATGCACAATTTTTTGATTGCAGTATTATCTCTATTAGCAAAAGGTTAATGCTAATTAAATAACAACTGAGATTTCTCTACAATGAGATATTAATCAGGCACAAATAAAGGAGTAGAAAGTTCTCTCTGTCTTAATAGGAAAAGATATCCTAATTTTTAAGTGAAAAAAAAAAGCAGAAAAAATGAGTGTAGTATGCTACCATTTGTATAAAAGGGAGGGGAACAGGGGTGTAGCAGACGATAGAAAGTTGGTACTTGGGGGGATGTGAACTGAGAGAAAGCATTGCATCATTTGGCCCCATGGCATGTGTTTTGCATATGAGTGTAAGTAGCTCTGTCTGCCATGAATACAGAGAGAATTGTTACTTCCAGATTTGCCATGTTAGTCATGGAAAATCCCCTCTCTTCTAAAATGGGGAATGCTTTGGAATATGCACCACATACAAACTTGAACGTTCACAGTGGGGAAAAAAAAGACTTTCAGAATAAATAATTCCAGAAGGAATATTTGAGCCAGGAGACAACAGGTATGCTCTGTAAATTGTTTCTGGGAAAGTTATTGGAATCCCAATCTTCTAATACTCAAGCAAGAGTGTTGGGTTTAAAAACATAAAAATCTAGGTAAGTCAACAAAATCTGAAATGTTTGAAAATAGTTCTCTCTGTAGCCATAGCCTCTAAGGTCATGAGGACTAAGACCTTTGCCAGCAAAATCTCAGCACACTTTGGAATACATATATCATTTTATCTATAAAATTTTACTACAAATGTCAAATGATGTCTTGGTTTAAGTGTTACTCAGAGAGAACAGATTTTATTAAAAATTATTAGCCAGATATTCCCATTCTGCTGTCAACATCATCCTTCCCCCAACACAAAACAACTTCCAAAGACAGAGAGTAAAGGGTACACATCATTAAGAATAAATCTGTCTATAGGTAGAACGTTTTTCTTTGTCATAACCGTATCCTTCCAAGGTTTGCCCTTGAGAATCCTTGCTATTCTACAATCTCCAGGAAATTCCAGTGAACAATGAAAATCTAGCCTTTATTAGACATTTTCTCACTGAGGCGATTTCTCCATGTCTGTAATAGCATGGCAGGCAAACAAATCTCACATTCCACAATTTAATATATTCTTTCATGCTGTCTGTTCAAGATGGTTGAAAAATATACACACCCCTGCTGATGGATCTAAACTTAAATTCATGACTGCTAACTTCCCGGGTCCAGGAGTGCTACATTCAGTTTTATCATATTTATCCAGGCTTTTGACATTCTCCCACACCTTTTTTTGCCCTTAATTAGATCATTTCCATCATTATTCAAGTATGCTGTAGCTGCATTTTAAATATCCTCTCATTACCATAGAAGACTTCTCCAAGTATTGCTTAATTTCACTATTCCTTTTACAGCAAAATGTCTTGTAAGAGTTGCCAATGTTTTCTGTCTTCATTTGATCTCTTTCTACTTTCCAAACAAATGCAAAAAAACTTACCCTCCACTGACACTTCTCTCATCCAGGTTACCCATTTTCGACTGCCAAATGCAATGGTAATTTTTGGCCTCCCTACTGTATGTATCAATCATCAATTGACAGAGTTCATTACGCTTGTTAAAGTTTTCTTCACTTGTCCTCCCAGATTCACTCTCTCCAAAGCCTGCTCTTACATTACTCTCCTCAATCTCCTTAACTCTACATGTCGGAGAAGACCAGGGCTCAGTCTTGGATCTCTACTCGAGTCAACTCACCCTAAACACAACTTCTTGTGCCTCATGATTTTAGAGTCCATCTATTTCTGAGGACTAAAATTAAATCAACAGCCTGAACTTCGACCTAAAACTTAAGACACAAACTTCTACAAGACCACTGGCTATCTAAGCAATATTCAAAATTTCACATGTAAGATGCATGAAACCAACATCTTGGTTTGGTTCCCCCCTGCCTCACAAAGTAGCTTCTTTCTTGGTCCCCATCTCCATAAAGGGAAACTTTGTTCTTTCATTTGCTCAGACCAAAATTGTTTACAATGCTCTTGATCCTTTTTTTGTCACCTGACCTATGTAATCCTCTAAAAACACAGAGCGTAAGAACAGATGCACTGTTTCCTCTCACTCTTTCCTCCTTTGAATATGATGCTCTTTCTTCCAATAGATACGCAATTCACTCTGATGTTGTTACAGCAGGCAGGTAGCTAGGTATGAGCAGAGAAAGGGGGGCAGGAGCCAGGTGGCAGGAAACCGTGCGTCTTGTAAACAGCGGGGGTCCTTGGGCAGACAGAGAAAAGTAGGAACCTCCAGACTGACAGGAAACCACACATTCTGGGATGATTTCCCAGACACATGGGATACGTGTCCTGAAGACACACAAAGAAAGGTGGGGAAAGCAGGACAATCCTGCGTCTGAATGTGACCTGTTACTCATTATGCTCCCATTACAGTGACATTAACCTTGCAGATGAGAAGTTCCCATCATGCACCGACGCCATGACACTCCTGGTCTAAGCTAAATAAGGACAAAAATCCCTGTGCCCCTTGGGAAGATGGAGTTGGGAAGAAAATCAGGGAATACGACCCCCAAACTCCTCCTTCCCCAATAAATGTTCCACCCCTTCACTTGTATGCTCCGCATAACCAGCTACCCCCAGAGACCCAGGGCAGCGGCCTCTCACCTCTCTGCCCCTCTCCACCGAGAGCATATCCTTGCTTAAGTAAATCCTCACTTTACTCTCTTTACCTCCCTGCTTCACCTCTGAATTCTTTCTGAGACATGGCAAGAACCTTAAATTCACAGGGAACGATATTTCATTCAGATTGCTGACCACGTACACAATATCAGAGTTCTTTCCTGGATGATCTGTAGATAATTGCATCTGTCTAATCATTCTCGGTGCCCTTAGACTCCTTGCCTCCTAGTCTCCTAACCTTCCTCCTCCTTCCCCTTCCCTTTCCTTTCCTTTCCTTCCTTCCCTCCCTCCCTCTTTCCTTCCTTCCCTCCCTCCTTCCTTCCTTCCCTCCCTCTTTCCTTCCTTCCCTCCTTCCTCCCTCCTTCCCTCCTTCTCTCCCTCCTTCCTTCCTGCCTTCCCTCCCTCCCTCTTTTCTTCCTTGCCTCCTTCCTGGAAGCTAGAGAATAAAAATGAAACAACAACACTCGTGGGCACCATAACTTAAGCCCCAGGAATAATTAGACAATTTGGAGGAGTTGGGGTTTCTCTAGTCATTTGGATTTGGGACTTCGAAGCAATCCTACATAAATTTCAAAGTTCAGAGAACACCCCATTAACATATGAATGGCAGCTATAAAACACTTTTGACTTTTAGGTCTAGTTTTACTCCCAAGATATAAACTTGTATGCTGCCTTTTTTCCCTCCCAATTTGAGTACCTCATATCCTGGGGTTCAGCCCACTTTTCTCTCTTCCTCCTGTTTCTTTCTTGTTTTGTCTTTCTTTCAGGCTTGTAATTTTTTCCTCTCCATTAGCCCTGCCATGCACATTGTAGGCAGATTGAAATGAATTGCACTTTCTGATAGCTAGTCTTTGATAGTGTTTCAAGAAGATGAGGTTATAGGAAATGTTTGCCATTGTAAAACCTACATGAAATATCCTTCCCAGAGACCGTAAATTAGCTATTAACCTTGGCCAGACATCTTGTTTCTGGTCTCCTGGCACCCTGACAAGAGATCATTCATGGTTTAAAAAAATCACTATCATTAGAAAGAACTCCTATCTTTCTGATAGTAAAAAATGTGGGAAGAGAGATCACCCTATTATCTAGATAAAGTATTCTATAGAATAAAGACACATTCTACCCCAGATTTCTGGCCTTGATTGATATGTTTTCACTCCTTTAACACACTTACAAATAGAAAATTATGGTCTTTTTCTTTTCAAGTCCTTTCTGGATGTTTTTTCTTTTCTTTATTTCTTTGTTCTGTGGCAATAGAGGCAGAAATGAAGCTGCCATAGAAGACGCTGCAGGGTAAGTCTCCTGATGTCTTTATAATGCAGCAGGTGTTTACAACTGCACCTCGCACGGGAAATTTATCAAACCACTTACACAAAGGCAGCTTTTACTTTGATAGATTAGTGCCTTGCAGTGACTCAAAGTATAGCTACAAAATAATTTTCTTCATTCGGATAAGTTTATTTAAAGGTGGTGAAATCATTTCAAAGAGACAGACTGTGACCATAATTTCTTCTGCCAAAGAAATGAATCATTTGGGGGTCACCACCTACCACGTGCCCCGTGTTACTGCTTAAGAAAGATGTAACTTCCTGACAAAGAAATACTTTTTATAGAAGCAAGCTTTTCAAATACTCTAAAAGAATTATCTCTATACCTTACTTTGAGTAATTATACCACCTGAATAATGTATTTCAACCCAAATCAAGTATGATATGCAAAAATACTGAACCCTTAAAACAAAACAAGAGCATCTATAGTGGGTTAGTGTTGCGTTTTTATGTCAATTAACTACTGTTCTAAAACAACACCTATTAAATAATGTTTTATCTGTAAACTTTCTGTGGCCCAGAGTGGAAAAGAGGTTTTGCCACAAAAGATATCCATTGATTTGCTGAAAGGAAAATTCAGTTTAAGCAAAAGAATGAATTTAAAGGCATAACACCCTTTTGCTGAAATCTGTCTAGTGTAACAGTGCTAAGCAAGGCACTAGTTAGTCTTGAAGGGTCTACATTTAAGTTGTGCCCTAGCAAGCAAATAGCTTATCTGAGAAGCTGTGTGTGGTGGGGTGAAAAGAGATGATGTAGCACAGAAGCATTATCTGGAATAAGCTGATTGGGAATTCACCGTGAGGGAAAACATACTATAGGGAAAGATCTTTGGTTAATCAGCTACATTAAAAGATCAACTGCATTTCTGGGAATTCCCTGGCGGACCAATGGTTAAGACTTCGCCTTCCAATTCAGGCAGTGCGGGTTCGATCCCTGGTCAGGGAAGCAAGATCCCACACGCCTGGGGGCCAAAACACCAAAACATAAAAAAAACAGAAGCAATGTTGTAACAAATTCAGTAAAGACTTTAAAAATGGTCCACATCAAAAAAACCCAAAAAACAAAAACAGACGAAACAAACAAACAACAACAACAAAGAAGAACAACTGCATTTCTAATCTCACAGAGTCCCTCACTTTATTTAGGGGTCTGGTAGTTGTTTAGATCTTGTCTCAGATGTCACAGCTGATCGGATTACTGTGTTTGAAGATATGTCTCTCTTGCTTGATCTTCCAGGCATCCAGAAGGTGCCTTGGGGAAAGCCCGAGCACCATTATCCTCTGTCCTTCTGCCTCCGAGTGCTTCTTGGAGAAATGTCCCTGGCTCCCCACTATCTATAAATGCCAAGGTGCCCAGCAAAGTGTCACCCTGGAGATGTGATTAAAGATATTGTAAATTTAAACAGAGTCCATTTAAAATGAAAAATATTGATTTATGTCAATGAGCTTTAAAAATTTCAAAATGAATTCCAGATTTTTATGATAAGTATTTTAGATTGTTCCCCATGGAATCCTCTTCTATAAGTGTATTAATGATGAGGAGGATGTTTAAAAGGCAAGAATATACCATTTTCCATGCTTTATAAGGTTTAAAAGCATAATAACTTTTAATTATTAGTATTATATAGTACTTTAAATAGATATAAGACACATCTTTATGTTTTCTTCTAAGGCACAAGTACCTTTATGCGAATTAGCCCTCTTGATAATCATAAGAGTCTAAGGGAGGCATAAAAATGACCTATAACATATGAGGAAATGTGAGGTTCACAGGACGTGCGGCTTTCCTAAGCAGGTGAATCAGTTAGTAGAAATTAACCCCTGCCTCACCGACCCACGTGGCTCAATTAAACTAGAGCCTGTGGGAAACACGGGGAAGGCAGCTTCACGGAGCTGCTCTTACAAGCTGGGCAGGGGCCCCTGGGGTCTAAGTGGCCATCAAGCCTGTTAATAACACTTCTCAGGAAACAGATTGTTGCCAGGGTCTCCATTTTAGTCCATTGTTTCAAAAGAGAAATAATTAGGAGCCTCGTTAGTTCTGGAAGCTCCAGGGAAAAAGCAAGACATCCTTCACAGTATCGCACACACGCCTGTTCCCTGCTCCACGGTCCTGTTCTCAAACATTTATTTGTCCAAACCTTATCCTCAGCCAAGAATTGCAGCCAAGAATTCCATCATCCTCTTATTTCCTCCTAATATCCACACAGAAGAAACTGGAACTCCAGAGACCTGTTTGCTTTGTTGCCTCTTTTATGGATTTGCTCACTACTGGGGACAGTTTACTTATGTTTTCCTTGTATGTAAAATTGATGATCTGAAATTGATAAATGTCCAGAACCTCTTCAATGTCTCCAAACCTATAAGAAAAGATAAGAGTATATTAAATGAATGTCAAAATGGGAGGAAAAGTTATAGCAAATGATTAAAGCCATGACATGAAGTAATGTCTAATTCTGGGCTTTGTTAAAAGTATCCATTTGGAGTGGAAATGTAAGCATCCAATTTTAGCTGCCTAATGTAATTTCAGTAAAATGACAGAACCCCTGATCCAATACCATTACTAAATTAGTTTGTCCTTGAAGTGCAGCACAGCACGCCATTAAATTACACACTTATGAACGACACCCTTCAAAACATTTGTAGAAAGAACGCTTGCACAGTTTAGTTACAAGCCGTGTTTTAACCTTATGGCCCAATATTCCTCAACTTGCATCCTATGCTTTGGCTAAAGCGGTGCTTTTACCCAGACAGGCAGGCAGTGCATCACTCCTCATGCCCACCCCTCAGCTCTGTTATGGTCTCTATTCCCCATCTCTCTCTAAACAGACCCTGCAGCATCAACTCAGGTTTCAGCCGCATAGAAGTGTGACGACAGCTGCAAGGATTTTTCCCCTCCCCCCAGTCACCCACTTCTGTGGACCTCACCTTCCAGCCTCAAAGCTACTGGTTGTAGCCCTAATGCTGTAAGTCACCTCCCTGCTGGTCCATAATGGGGTAGCTACGAGTTTGTTTCCTAATGATTTGCCCAGTGGTTTCTGCTGTCTTTCCCTCCCTCCCTAATTCCCAAATTCTATGGCCTCGATTCATATCTCACACTAGTTCTGAACTCTTGACTGAGTGACCTCAGTTTTGAAACCTATCTCTTATCCTCAGAAATTGGCATTTTGACCTGCTAGCTCTACTCTTTGAGTTTCAGTTTTCCCTGTTGACCTTTGGCTCAGTTCACCCAAACTCTTTTTTTTTTAAATTTTGCCTCATTTTTCCATACATTAGTCAGTTGATATGACATATAACATTATTCACACACTTAATATGAAATTTTATAGGGAAAACATTTTTCCTATCTTTACCTCTGTACACACACACACACACACACACACGTATTAGGGGCGAAATAGCAATAAAATATGTTATCATATGATTTATAAACTAACATAGTTACTAATAATCTGGTCAGAAAAATGCCTTAGCTTTTCTTTTTCCTTCTACCAGTCCTCTGTGTTCACACTGCCACTATTTCATTCAAACATTTTAATTAAAAAATAGGAGACAGGGCTTCCTTGGTGGCGCAGTGGTTAAGAATCTGCCTGCCAATGCAGGGGACACAGGTTCGGGCCCTGGTCCGGGAAGATCCCACATGCCGTGAAGCAACTAAGTCCGTGCGCCACAACTACTGATCCTGCGCTCTAGAGCCCGCGAGCCACAACTACTGAGCCCACGAGCCACAACTACTGAAGCCTGTGCGCCTAGAGCCCGTGCTCCGCAACAAGAGAAGCCACCACAATGAGAAGCCCACGCACCGCAACGAAGAGTAGCCCCCGCTCGCCACAACTAGAGAAAAGCCTGCGCACAGCAACAAAGACCCAACACAGCCAAAAATAAAAATAAATAAATAAAATTTATTTAAAAAAAAAATAGGAGATAAAAATCTTCAGTCTTAAAGAACGGTAAAAGAATTCCCAAGATTTTCTTATTTTTAATAAACCAAAGTAGACCCTTTGATTTCTACAAAATCTTTTAAATTCTTTGTTTCTCTCAAACCACCCCTTCTTATTAGTTTTTATTAATTAAAAACTATCAAACTAGTCTAACATAGAATATATATTTTATAATATTATCTCTCTTGCATTTACATTTTAGGACTAAAAAATATGCTTGTTCTCAATTTAAATAAAATGTTAGGCTAAATTTATAATGTGGAAAAAAACAATTGTTTTCTAACTATAGCCTAATAAATCAGTACACTGTAACAGCTGCTACAGTCAGTAAAGCAGTGGTAATAAATATAATAGTCATGAAACAATATAATGACTTTAATGATGCCTGACTGTTCAAGGGTATCATTTTTTTTTCACAGACCCAATTTTTAAAAAGAGTGATGGTAGTCAAGTAAGGTAGACAGTTGCCAGTCTGACAGTCTAAAGAATAAAAAGCTGAATATTTACTGATGTAGAGAGATATTAAAAATAGATATGAAAAATAAATATGTTGTAATATATGTTAAAATATTTATCTACTGATTATAATTTAAACAGTTATAAACTGAATGTGAAATAATCCAATATTTAAGCATCTAATTCTATTTCCTTGTTATATAATCTATTCTAGAACCTATGTTCTATTTTTAGTGAACATTTTCTAATAGTTTAGTGGTTTTAGGGGGGTGAATTTCTACAGATATTTTTAGGACTTTAAAAAATCATCAAGAGAAATTTTTTTTTAATTATTTTTACTCAGCTTGTCTTCAAAATGTATGCAGTGTTACAGGCTGTGGCATCAGACAGTACTCAGTTCTTTTGGCTTTGCCACTTGCTATTCATGTAATTTCAGGAAAGTTAAACTTCTCAAAAGCATGTTGCCCCCCTTTATGAATGGTGAATAATAAAGGTACCAGCCTCATAGTATAGCTGACAGTATTTTTTAAATATATATGTATTTTATTGAAATATAGTTGATTTACACTGTTATGTTAGTTTCAGATGTACAGCAAAGTGATTCAGTTATACATATATATATATATATATATATATATACTTTTTTTTACATTCTCTTCCATTAAAGGTTATTACAAGATATTAAGTATAGTTCCCTGTACTATACATTAGGTCCTTGTTGGTTATCTATTTATATATAGTAGTGTTTATATATTAAAATAAACTATGTAATACATTTAACACTGACACAGGATGTACTCAGAAAGCATTAGTGTTATTTTTTAAATTGTCACAATCATCTAATAATCTAATTGTTCCCTCAGTTCTTTATTGGCATGCCGTAAGGAAACATAATTCCTTGATGGTACATTAGTAGGTTTAAAGAAGAATGATTTTGAGACCATGTCAAATGAAAAAAAGCTTCTGCATAGCAAGAGAAATCATCAACAAAGTGAAAAGAAAATCTACTGAATGGGAAAAGTTATTTGCAAGCCATATATCTGATAAAGGGTTAATATCCAAAATATAGAAAGAACTCATACAACTCAGTAGCAAAAAAAAAAAAAAAAAAAAGAAAGAAAAAACAAATAATCCAATTTAAAATCCATTTAAAAATGGACAAAGGACCTGAATAGACGTTTTTCCAAAGACATACAGATGGCCAACGGGCACATGAAAAGATGCTCAATGTCATCACTAATTAGGGAAATGCAACTTGATACTGCAATGATATGTCATCTCACACCTGTTAGAATGGCTATCATCAAAAAGACAAGAGATAACAAATGCTGGAGAGAGTGTGGAGAAAAGGGAACCCTCTTGCACTGTTGGTGGGAATGTAAATTGGTGCAGCCACTATGGAAAACAGTATGGAGGTTCCTCAAAAAATTAAAAATAGAACTACTGTATGATCCAACAACTCTACTTCTTGCAGTATATCCAAGGAAACAAAAACATTAACTAGAAAAAGACATCTGCACCCACATGTTCACAGCAGCGTTATTTACAATAGCCAAGATATGGAAACAACCTAAGTGCCCATCAATGGATGAATGGGTAAAGAAGTTGTGGTCTGTATGTATGCATGTATTACGTATGTATGTATGTATATTACACAACCATAAAAAAGAGGAAATCCTATCTCTTCAATAACATGGGTGGACCTTGCAGGCATTATGCTAAGTGAAATAAGTCAGATAGAGAAAGACAAATACTGTATGATCTCACTTGTATGGGGAATCTAATAAAAAAACAAAACAAAGCAGAACACCAAACTCATAGAAAAAGAGATCAGATAGGGAAGGGGGAATCAGAGGAAGGTGGTCAGAAGATACTGATCTCCAACTATAAGATGAATAAGTACTAGATACCTAATGTACAGCATGAGGACTACAGTTCACACTTCTGTATGGTATACAGAAACATTGTTAAGGCAGTATATCCCAAAAGTTCTCATCACAGGAGCACATCCTTTTCTTTTTTTAAAAAATATAGTATCTATACGAGACTATGGATTTTAACTAAACCTGTTGTGATAATCACTTCACAATATACACAGATCAAACCATTATGCTGTACATAATTTTACACACATTATGCTGTACATAATTTTACACACAGTAATAATTTATGTCAATTATTTCTCAATAAAACTGGAAAAATAGAGAAGAACAATTTCTGTCTTGGTTGGTGCTTTGCTAAGGGGAGAGGCAAGAACACTCAGTGTAGGTTTTTTAATACACTGTCTAGGCAAGAACACTCAATGTAGGTTTTTTAATACACTGTCTAGCAAAAGATCCCTCTCTCCTGTTTGTACAACTGCTGGCAATACTGCTATATCTCAAGGATTGACTAACATCTGACCATTTAAATGGTCTCTTAAGTTCTTGCCTCGTTGTTCTTCCTTTTTGTCCTTTCATTGTTTTTTGAATGATGACCTTCCCTGGACCTATCATTTTGGTTAATGACCAAATCACAAATCCATGTGATCTAATGAGCACACAACTGAATCACAAGATCACAGCCCTGCAAACCGCTTCAGCAGGTATTTCAATCATCTTCATGCCTGAAAAAGAAGACTGCACAAATGATTCAGTGACATTTGCAAAAAAATGCATATTTTTACCAGGACAAAAAAAAAACCAGAACCTGTACTTAGTTTGAAAAAATATATACAGAGAATATTTTTCTGTGGGTGACTTTACTGCCTGTACGAGTTGTCCAAAAGATAGGTTAAGTAATTAAGTCAATCTTATTTTTGCCCTAAATGTTAATTTATTTAAAATTGCTCCAATAAGGTATGAATGCATGCTCATTGTTAGAATAAAATCAGACAATACAGAAGGTACAGTACAAACCCCCCTCTGTGCCAATCCCCTACCGTCATCTGCACCCATCCACACCTGGTCCTGTCATGGCCCTTTGAGAGATAATTATGGAAAACAGCTTTGAATGTTTCCTTCCAGGCTGTTTCCATGCAGGTATGTTACCATGCATATCTGCAGGTATGTTGCTGAGTGCAGAATCTCATGTCACAGAAATGGTAGGAGGTAAGAACTATATTAAAAAAACCTTAGACTGAGGAGGAATGGGCACAGCAACAGGACGCTGACTGTTTCACACACACACACTGACGCCTCACAACTGCCCTGGAGGCAGGCACATGCTGTTTTCTAAGGTTCCACACGAGTAGTCAAAGGAAAATCAGGCTAAGAGACATCCTGAAGGCGTGTGATGGAATTCAACCAAGTGCTATTTGATTCCAAGACTTCAAACTTAGCTGTTACGTGATGCCACTTCTCAACGTTGTTGTCTTTTGGATATTTGATTTTTTTTTTTGACAACAAGAAGTTTCTTCTAGATACACACATGCACACACCACACACACACATATACATACATACACACATGCATATGCATCTTAGGATACACAGAAAATGGAAATGCTACCTTTGAGATAGCAGAGATAGAGATGAATAATCCAATAACTTTTTGAGATTATCCTTTAAAACAATCTCCAAGAGACCAGAAGGAACCATTTTTTTTAAGGTGTCAAAATTCAACTCATAGGAACTAATGAGATAAACACCTGTCCATCCTGATGAAAATGTTGGCACAACAAATAGTTAACTAACTGTAGGACATTATTTCGGGGTGAGTATAGACAGTGCATTTGAATTATCATTAAATCAGTGTTTGGTATTTTCAGAGCTTTGAGTACTTGGTCCGGATAGAAACTCAGTCGCAGTTGATCAGTAAGTACCACTGGCCACTCTCTTAAGGAGAGAAAGAAGCAGGCTGATTCTACTACTTTTCCTGTCTCGATTCTGGTCATTCACATCCGGGGTCTCCCTCTGGTCAGTGCAGTCTGGCTCTGCGTCTCTCCCTACAGCTTTGGAAACCAGCATTCAGGCTGCTCCTTGGCACTCTCTTATGAAAGGTGGTCGTTAATCTTTCAGAGATGCAAACTGGATCTCCCTCACTGAGCTTGAGCTAAGAAGGGGCACCCTGTCTAGTTCAAGTTTATAGTTGCAGAGCCCTTCCTCTGCATCCCTCGTGCTCAGCTCTGTTAACAAACAGAACACATCACCATTTGATTAGCCCTCCTGTATGTTTGGAAATGAAGAACATAGACATTTATCAGGTATGAGGCTTACTTGAATAGTATCAGTAATGTTCTAGATTTTGTGAAAAGTAAGAAAGATTTCCAAAAGGGAGAAACCTAAATACCTAGGACAGATGAATTGAAAAAAAACATATACTTTCATTAATTTAATCAAGGATATTTTGCCCACCTAATATATACATTAATGATTTCTGAAGGCAGAAGAAACAAGATGGGAAAAGTAAGAGGAAGAGGAAGAGAATCTTTCAGAGAAATTTTAACTATACAACGTGAATTTTAAGTATAATTGCAACATATAAATAGAACGTATACAGTTCTGCCCTACATAGTTTTCCGAGTTATTAGAAATTCCAAGTAATTCCACTAAATACTAGAATAATTACAAATGTACTATCTTATGTGATTAATAAAAACTGTGAATCACTGTAATTGCTGTTTTTACTTCACAATCATTTGCTGCTGACAGAAAACAGTTAAGAGTTCCTTTACTGATTGCATTATATGTATTTCTGATGATTGGCTACACATACACAGACTATTCAATAAAAATATTTCAGGGTCCTAGTTGATAAATGCTCAGAGTTCGAAGTACAATATGTGATTTCTCATAACTAATATACTTTATGCTTAAACTCCTTCTCTGGTGAAATATTTAGTGGATAATTTCATATTCACTTTTTTTCTTTGAAAAGCACAGAAACTTTCATTTGGAAAAGGTCTTATGGAAATGTCCAGAAGGGACAAATGCACAACATATCAAATGAAGCCCTGTAGGAAATGCATAATTCATACCAAAAAGCGGAGCAGCTTTAGTTAAAAAAACGCAGAGACTTATTTGTTGGTCCGAAATGATATTTTTTTTCAGTTCAGTGAACCTTAGAATTATTCCTAAAACAATTTAGCACCTTTCTCATCTGTTTCTAATTACAGACTCTTTACGAAAAAGTACAGTGAATTGATATTTAGCACACGCATGTGTGGTCTTTGAAATGTGTACAAATTCTCCCTCATCCACCGAGTACTTTCCACACCTGAATACATGAACAGGTGCGCTTTGAGACGAAAAATAAGCACACACATTTTCCTAGCACAGTGACTCGCTTCCCTTCTTTTATTTCATTTCTATATACGCCTGAATATATTAAGCATAACATTTTAGAAAATAAAATTAACAGTAACCTATCGCTAGACTAGGAATTCTCCAACTGATCCTTTGATTGACCCTGTGACACATCCACACGATTAATTAACTTGATCATCCCATGCACGTGTTCCTTCGCTTCCCCATTAGAATAGCTGGAGCATGAAAAACAAACAAACACATAGAACCATATAGCCTATATGTGCCTTATTATTTTCTGACAGAGCCGGGCAGACCACTTCTTCAGGTGGCTCACACGTAAGCATCTTTCTACTAGTTCATTTGCTAATTTCACTTTCTTGACAATGCTTTCCCTGAGGGCTGTGTTTGAACTTGCCACTCTTCCAAGCCCTTCCCCTATCTTGCTTTTCTTTTTCTCTTTGCCCCAGCACTTACCGACATTCTAAAACCTCCTAAGAGCAAAGATCTGTGTTTAGCACATTGATGGATCCCAAGCCTCTAGAACAGTGGCTGGCACGTACCTCACTGTGACTGAATTTTTGCTGAATGAATGAAACTTCATTTTGCCAGTGAGAAAGCTGAGGCGTGAGAAGTTAAGTTTCCCCGGGATTGTGCAGTTCCGAAGAGCGTGCTTGGTTCCGAGCCTCTACCCACACCAGCGTCATTCTCGTGCTCATGGCAGTAAACGTTCTCCAGCTTAAGCAGCCTGGCACTCGGCTGCAGCAACTCCCCCCTGGGACAAACATAAGTTTGCATTGTCAGGGCACAATGTTAGAAACAGATTGAGTAGAAAGATTAATGAAAGGTTCTTTCTTAAAAAAATAAGCTGAGATACCTACTCGTTGATGGCTATCGGTGGTGTCCCTAGGAATGTCCCAAGTGGATTGGATCATTTTTAACACCCCCTCTGTTATGCACTGATCTGTACCCACCAAAGCATATGTTCAACTCCCAACCCCAGCTCCTCAGAATGTGACTGGACATGGACATAAGGCCTTTAAAGAGGTGATTAAAGTCAAATGAGGTCATGCCGGTGGGCTCCGTCCCGATATGGCTGGCATCCTTCGCAGAAGAGGAGATTAGGACACAGACACACAGACCCCGGGGCAGCCATGTGAGGACACAGTGAGAAGGTAGCCATCTGTAAGCCCAAGAGAGAAGGGCCCTTACAAGAAATTTAATCTGCCAACAGACTGAACTTGGACTTCTAGCTTCCAGATCTCAAGAAAAAAAAAGCCTGTTGTTTAAGCCATCTGGTCTGCAGCATGCTCTTATGGCAGCCTTAGCAAGCTGCTCATGAAATAAAGTAAATAATTATTTATTACTATTATTAAAAAAGCGCAGAGAGAAAATTTCCTTTCTTCTGAAATCTGTGTGTATATTTGTGTGTGTACCAGTAAATAAAATAAAATTTTTTGAAAACCTATGAATTAATACTTTTCACTACATTAATGTGCATTTTGAAAGACAGAAGGGAGACATCCGTGAAGAAATGTTTCTAAAAACAGAGAATTCCACAGGGTTCTAAGAACTTTTTACACAAAGACCACAAGGATTGAAGAAAAGTTCTACCTCTTCTTTTTTAGGATCAGGGCACTATCGTTGATTTCTAATCTACTATTTAAATGCAGGGACGTTCAAGTGCACAGGGATTGGAGACATAAGCTCCAGCCAAAAATAGTTCAATTATTTCAAAAGTGTTAGGAGCTTACTCAGAGTTAATATGTGTGGCCTGTTTTATGTGTAGCTACATTATTTAAATTTAGACCAAGTAAAGGCTTTCTTTTGGTGGGGGGAGGACTCTTTTACCTCTGATATTGTCTAAATTTGCCAGTGCATTGCCATGATAAAAGGCCAACTTTTAATGGATGCTATTATTATCATTATTTTAATTTTCCATAGGGAAGGCAGTTCTGATTGCTGAACTGTCTACGCCAAAGCCCCAAACCCTTTTTAATTTTAACCATATCTTTATGTTTCTGCTTCAACAGGAAACATTCCTATTTTCCATTCTGATATAGCTGGAATCACTTTCAAATAAAACCTGCTTTTTTTTTTTTTTTTTTTTTGTCTACATTGCATCTCCCAGGTTTTTCCAGCATAAAATGAAGATGCAGTGACTTGAATACCGACAAAGTGAACCGTCGTTTTGGCTGTTTGCTTGATGGCCTGTTTTTCTCATGGAATTATTTTTTCCCAAGTAATCTTGAAAATTCCTAGGTGTTGGCACAGGCCTATGATTCAGTCCTGTTTGGACCCAGGTGGAGTCACCCTGGCAGAAATGTGCTGTGCAGGGAATTCTGTTTGGGGGTCTTCCTCGCTGCATGGGAGGTGGGTACCTCCCCATCTGTGGAGGAGGCGCTCAGATGCCCTGTGTGTCCCTCCTCTTCCCGCCGACGGCACTGCTCAGAAATCACTTTGGAGTAACAGAGAGAAGCCTGGCTCATTCCAAGTAAGGCTTGGCCAAAAGGCAGGGAGATTGAGAAGGCCGAGAGCAAAGCGGCACTGATGCTACAATGCTTCTGTCATTTGGGTTTATTTACTTGGTGGACAAATGCTAATGTGGTAGGTAATTCTCTGACTTCATATGAACGTATTTAATATTTGTCACAGCAGTATGAGACAGACAGTATTCCTACTTCCATTAAGCAAGTGGGGGAATTGAAGCACACAGCTGTAAAATAACTGGTCCAAGGTATACAGTTTATAGGTGGCTAAACCCATGTCTTTAACCAAGACACCTGTCTCCAGAACTTGTGCTAATAGCCTCGAAGCTGTGCAGCTTTTCACAGGAGCGCAGTCTGTTCCCCAAAACAACCACATGCACTCTAACAGTTGAGTTGAGATGGCTTCTAGAATCATGCACACATTTCCCCCTGCACGTTTTCAACCATCTATTTCTTGGTACTGCGTCCAGCTCACTCCTCTCTACCTGCTACGATTTGCCTGCTGCTTTGGGGAGAAATTTCTCTTCTTTACTTTGTGTCTTTTCCTGCCATCCGGTCTCCACTGGGCTCACCCATGGCTTTTAAGTTTCTTGACACATCTGATGCCAATCTGCTACCACACGGGATGTCCTGCTCTCTTGATGGATCCATTTAAATATATTTGATTTATTTTCTCTTGTTTCTCATTCTAGAAATAAAAGAAAAAACACTTTTCTCTCCCAATAAAATAGTAAAAAGAGAAAAGTACTAAAAGCCCAGGTGCCGAGAGCCTACAGTTGCAAAATAATGCGGAGATTTCAAAGCTCTTGGGATCCAAAAAAATGGGCAGAATTGCTTTAGAGCCTTATGTGCACAATTAGAGCAGGGAGGGGTCAGAATGACATTTTAGTTTTACTTTTCTATTATCAAGTCTCTGCTATGCTTCTTCTAAAATGTATTTTACTAAACTATAGACACATTGAATAGTTTTAGGTGGGGTAGTTGTAATTCTTCCAGATAACACAAAGTGTCAGGTTGCCAGATCAAACTCACAGAAAGCAGAGATTCTCTACCAGCCCTAAATTCTATTAATAATGCAAAGGATATTGGCAGTCACAAGGCACAGGCACAAGATGGAGTCGTCTGAGATCATCAGCTATGCTCCGCGTTCCTCTCTCCCTGCAGCAGGACGTGCTCTGCTTCACGTTTAATCTGTAAGCTTGCAAGTGAACATGTGGGAGTGAACGGTACTTGGAGGGTATTGTGATGGTTACTTTTATGTGTCAACTTGACTGGACCACAGGGGTACCCAGATGTTTGGTCAGACATTACTCTCGATGTGTCTGTGAGGGTGTTTATGGATGAGATTAACATGGGAGTCCACAGACTGAGTAAAGAAGATTGTTCTTCCTAATGTGGGTGGGCCTTGTCTAATCAGTTGAAGGCTTGACTAGAACAACAGAGGACTTTCTTACAAGTAAGAGGGAACTCCTCTTGCCTGACTACCTTTGATCTGGGACATCGCTTTCTTCCTGACTTGGACGGCAATTACACCTTCGGCTCTCTTGGTTCTCAGGCCTTTGGTCTGGAACTACCCCATCAGCTCTAGGTCTCCACCAACTGGAGACCTTGGGATTCTCAGCCTCCATAATTGCATGAGCCTATTTCCCATAATAAATATATGGTCACGCTTATATAAACATACACATATTTTTTCCTCTGTTCACTCTCTTCCTAAGAGAGATTTTTTTTCTTTTGTAACCAAAATGAGAGGAAAGAGAAAATAAAACAAATCTATTTAATTTAAATAAATTTATTCTATGTAATAATATCATTTATAAACTTAAAATGTAAATTTATAAATTTTATACCTATCCACAGATAGATTGATAGATAGATAGATATCTTCATCCATTCTGTTGGTTCTGTTTCTCCGGAGAACTCTAACACAGATCTGAAGAGAGTCATATCAAAAATGGAAGATCTCTTTTTTCCTACTTCAAGTATTACGTAGCTTATGTAAGATTTTCTAGTGAGCTATGCCCATAAATACCTAAATTTGAAGTTTACTTACTATGTATATCCTACAGAAACTTTTTCCGGATAAGACTTCTGCATTACCTGCATTACCCCTTTTACTAGAGATAGCATTAGTGTTCACACGAGGTCTGCAGTGCATGCTCAGAAGGAGATTTGCCTCTATTTCTGGGTGTGTCTGGTAAACGGAGAAACAGGTCTCAGGACCCCGGGGACCCTTCCTCCCCTGCCTCTCATTGCACTGGAAAGAGACATGCTTGTTACACAAAGGCATTCTGATCACAGAAGAGTCCCACACGCTGGGCAGCCCTGAAGACTCAAATTTAGGAAGGGTAACATGGCCTTACCCGGTGGAAGGGACAATTCAGTCCAGTTCTTAAGACTGGAACAATTCTTAAGACATGCCCACTGCCATGCCGACTCTGATGAGGTGAAGAAAGGAACCGTTTTGGTACTTGGGGAATTGCTCACAGAGAATGATGGTTCTCTGGGTGGTTGCAGGAGCATGTGACACACAAGGAAAGGAAACCCCACAGAAGGGCCTTAAAGAGCTAGCAACACCGGAAGGTGGTGACCACCGAATGGGGCATCTTTGCTTAGGGCGGTCCTAGAACGTTCAGTCCACATTTCACGCCCACGAGAGCTGTGTGTACATATGAGTGGGGAGGGAAGTGTGGACACAGAAGGGTTCCAGCTTGGTTTCCAGGCTGTTGAATCCGGAAAAAACAAGCATCATCTGATGAATCAGCTTATCTTCCCTCCAACACGCATGCACGTGCACGCACGCTCACACGCATGCACACACACGCACGCACACACACACGCACGCACACACACACACGCACGCAAGCAGCTCTCCCCATGTTAGTATAAGCAAGTGAGCAGGCAGAGTTACTAGTCTCTCCAGGGTGGGCAGGGAAGATAGTTTCAGACTGTCACCAAACGTTTTACTCTCAGATCTCAAATCCTACATATCACTTTGGGCAGCCTATTAGTGGGCAAGAAATTTATGTGAAGAGTCTTTCTTCTTTTCAAGAGGAGTAGATATCTTATGATTCACAGATTTCAGTTAATGACTTTCTAACTTCAAATACATCTTTATATTGTGAAAGAAACAGATGGTCTGCGTCGAAGGGCCATGCAATACCATTTATGATGAGGATGTGTGCATGAAATGACAAAAAAGAAAAATTGCAGAAATAAAAAGGTCCTGGTAGAGAGCAAAACGTTTTAAGTGCTGCATCTTTTTCAAAATTTTGTTTTGTTTTTACAAAATACTGATTGAAGCAAAAGAGTCTCTCCCCTATAAAGTGCCAATACACAAAATATATTGATGCTAAGGCATACTTGACATAAAAGTTTATCTTACATGGCTTTTATATACCAGGATTTACATAGTGGGTAAATTCATGCAAAATTTACATTTTTAATGCTTCTTAAAACTAATCTTAGAAAACATTTATCTTTGGTAAAGACACAGTCTTTCTCTTACATGCAAGTCCAAAGGAATGCTTGTTCTTTTCCTGGAAGCAGAGAGTAAAATCTCAAGCATTATAGACTTTCAACAAATGTTTTAATACCAGTTTATATTCAGCAACACAGGGCAGTGAGTTCCACTTGTTTTAGGAACACCAGTCATTAGAACGCAGACTTTGGACAGAAATTTCTGATTGTCAGCTCAAAAATGTTCTTTCTCTAATCTTGGAGAATTTGCTTATTTTCTCTAATTCACTGTTTCCTTGTAACTAAATAGGTAACTCATATTTTTGATTGGAAAAATATATAAAAGCAACTGTTCATTTGCATAGTGATGGTAATAAATGCTAATCATTTCTACTTTTATCAATGGAGTCCTGTGTTTTAGTGGCTAATTACAATAATGTTTTTTCTAAAATTAAATGCAAATAAATAAGAACATATACATGAATATATATATGTATGAAATTATCATATGTAAATATATAAATAATAATATATATATTAAAAATACATATATTCTTTTGAGGTGCAAATAGTCCCCTACCATCAATATATTGAAATTTTATCCTTACCTTTCATTTTAAAAATATAGGTTTTCATATCAGGGCAGCTTCACAAGGCTTTCACTTATCATTTAGCATTTGTACTTGGCAAATTGTATCAATTCAATTTAAAAGTATTGCTCATAAACTCCACAGGGCCACATGAACTCTATTTCAGAAATTAGAAATCAGATAAGTCTGGGAAGAGTGGCTTGCTGATCTCAAAATATAACTTACACTGCTAAATACATTTGCAAATCCTGTCTCCAATTTCAACTAAAGACTGTGATTCTGACCATGTCGAAGAAAAGTGCCATAGTTTCAAAAAACCACTATGAAAAAATTTTATGCTAATTGAAAAATTATCACATGATTTTAAGGAATGTTGAAGAAGTATATCTTCTTTTATTTATAATAATAGCAATATTATCACTCAAAACAATCCAGTTAACATTTTCCTTATGTACATTGAGGACTTTTTTTCAAGTGAAAAGATCTTTTTTTTTTTTTTTTTTTTTTTTTTTATAGCTACTTTATTTATTTATTTATTTATTTTTGGCTGTGTTGGGTCTTCGGTTCGTGCGAGGGCTTTCTCTGGTTACGGCAAGTGGGGGCCACTCTTCATCGCGGTGCGGGGACCGCTCTTCATCGCGGTGCGCGGGCCTTTCACTATCGCGGCCCCTCCCGTTGCGGGGCACAGGCTCCAGACGCGCAGGCTCAGCAGCTGTGGCTCACGGGCCCAGCTGCTCCGTGGCATGTGGGATCTTCCCAGACCAGGGCTCGAACCCGTGTCCCCTGCATTGGCAGGCAGATTCTCAACCACTGCGCCACCAGGGAAGCCCGAAAAGATCTTTTGAGTAAAACACCTATACCTGAGTTTTTTTTCTCTCCTATAGACATATTCTAGAGAATAAAGAAAAGTTCAAGTGGATGTGTCTACTATAGTTTGTTTATCAATAATTCTGATATTATTTGTTATACTACATACATACAGATATATAGATAGATATATATATAATGTTTTGCTTTAAAAAAATAGGAATGAGGTTAACTTCTATCAAATAATTTTAGATGCTTGTTTTATCAGAAATATTCATTAGTAAATTCAAAATACTAGATATAGGGAACTCACTAAAATACTGTCAACTGTAAATTTGCCCAAAGATCCATTAATAAAGTAAAAAAATATACATAAGTAAATATTTTAACATGTTTTTCTGAAAATGATCAATTTTTTTACTAACCTGGTCTATTGTTTTAGCATCATAAAAACTATCTCATTATTAGAAATAAACCATATTTGCAGGAAAAGACACTGGGCATTCGTGTGATCCTGATGTATTAAAAGTATTAAAATAGAATTGCAAATTTTGAAATGCTAAAGCAACATTTTCTAGCTAATGCCCCAAAGATGTAAAGTTCTTCTCTATAAAGTATTTTTAGAAATTCATTTAATACTGCTGGCAGAGTTTTTACTGGGATGCTTTGAAGAATGATATAATAACTGGGTTAAGATCTGCATAAATGAAACTCATAACTACCCCATATACTGCAGCTATGAGTGGGCAAATACCACAGCCTCACCAGATCTCAAACACCAGCAGTTACATTTCCTTCTGAGCTGTAGTTTCTTCAATTCATCATCGGAATTACTGTCTATTAAGATTTAATAATAAAAGAATGCAATAAAATTGTCTAGAGTTCACAGTGTACTGGTAATGCACTGATGATTTTAACACTTTGAATACAAACAGAAGGGCACAGCCTTCTCACATTTTGGGGAGTGGAGCCATTTAGCCTTATAGGATGTCAAAACGCGTATGGTGTATCCCACTTTTTCTTTCTTTTCTTTTTTTTCCCAAATTCTTTTTTTTTTATTGAAGTATAGTTGATTTACAATGCTGTGCCAATCTCTGCTGTACAGCAAAGTGACTCCGTTTTACATACATACACATTCTTTTTTAAGTATTCTTTTCCATTATGGTTTATCCCAGGAGATTAGATATAGTTCCCTGTGCTATACAGAAGGACCTTGTTGTTTATCCATTCTAAATGTAATAGTTGGCATCTACCAACCCCAGATTCCCAGCCCTTCTCTCTCCCTCCCATCTTCCCTTGGCAACCACAAGTCTGTTCTCTATGTCTTTGAGTCTGTTTCTGTTTTGTAGATAGGTTCAGTTGTGTCATATTTTAGATTCCACATATAAGTGATATCATATGGTATTTGTCTTTCTCTTTCTGACTTACTTCACTTAGTAAGATAATCTCTAGTTGCATCCATGTTGCTGCAAATGACATTATTTTGTTCTTTTTTATGGCTGAGTAGTATTCCATTGTATATATGTACCACATCTTCTTTATTCATTCATCTGTTGATGGACATTTAGGTTGTTTCCATGTTTTGGCTATTGTGAATAGTGCTGCTATGAACATAGGGGGTGCACGTATCTTTTTGCACTGTGGTTTTGTCCAGGTATATGCCCAGGAGTAGGACTGCTGGATCATATGGTAATTCTCTTTGTAGTTTTCTGAAGAAGCTTCATACTGTTTTCCATAGTGGTTACACCAACTTACATTCCCACTAACTGTGTAGGAGGTTTCCCTTTTCTCCACACCCTCTCCAGCGTTTGTTATTTGTAGATTTTTTTTAAAGATGGCCATTCTGACCAGTGTGGGGTGGTGCCTCACTGTTGTTTTGATTTGCATTTCTCTAATTATTACTGATGTTGAGCATCTTTTTCATGTGCCTACTGACCATCTGTATGTCTTCTTTGGAGAAATGTCTATTAAGGTCTTCTGCCCATTTTTTGATTGGGTTGTTTGTTTTTTGTCATTGAGTTGTATGAGCTGTTTGTATATTTTGGAGATTCTGACTTCCCAAATTCTTATTTCATCTTTCCTCCTACTCCCATGTCATGAGCTTAGGGTTGCCAGGTTACATCATCTTTGGAAGGAGCCTTTTTTCTTACCTGGCCCCTCCGCCATAGGCCCCACTACCACGGAAATTCAGCCCTAGAAAATCAGAGACTGGCACAGTTTTTGCTTCAATCCAATATCCTGAGAAGCAGAGGTTCAGGGAACATGCCTGGTGAACAGAGAGACTTGGAGAATCCATTGCACAAACGTGTCCTCAACAAGCAAAAACAGATGAATGAGAGTTGCCGGCAATTATGGGTTCCTGGTGTTGTTTTCCTTGTCAGACATGCTGCCTAACCACTAAACCACTAACGACCTACTACTAGTGCTGAAGAAGGGCCCTGAGGAGTGACAACAGGGGCAACATTGACATGAACAAGTGTCAGCTGCCAGGAAACAGGAAAACAGAATTTCCAGTTTTGCCACTGCTGTTTGCAAACGTCACCTACATTGCTGATAGAGAATGTCATACTTGTTCCTGCAAGCCCCATTTCTAGCCATAGAGCCAGAAACTGGGTTCAGTATGTCTTGCCTTTGAAATCTCTAGGTACAAGTACATGCACAAAGGAAATCACTATAAGAAAATAACACTCTGACAAATGTCAAAAAAATAAAAATAATTTATTTTAACTATAGTCTTCTCACCCTAGAGTCAGATTCTGAACTAAGAGATAAGCCATTCATTGGGCCCTTAGGTTTTGATCTACCTACGTGAAATCCAGATTTGTGTATGAAGAATGGGTCACTCAAGGTAGCTCCGTGGATCTCTGTATCTCCAATGACCTGCAAACAAATCTTGCCCATATTTAAGAAGTGTGAAGCTCTAGGAATGTGATACTCTGAAAAGCATGTATATTATTTTTTTTAACATCGTTATTGGAGTATAATTGCTTTACAATGGTGTGTTAGTTTCTGCTTTATAACAAAGTGAATCAGCTATACATATACATATATCCCCATATCTCTTCCCTCTTGTGTCTCCCTCCCACCCTCCCTATCCCACCCCTCTAGGTGGTCACAAAACCTCCAGCTGATCTCCCCGTGCTATGCAGCTGCTTCCCACTAGTTATCTATTTTACATTTGGTAGTGTATATACATACATGCCACTCTCTCACTTTGTCCCAGCTTACCCTTAACCCTCCCCGTGTCCTCAATTCCATTCTCTAGTAGGTCTGAGTCCTATTCCCGTCTTGTCCTTAGGTTCTTCAAGACCTTTTTTTTTTTTTTTTTTTTTTTTTTACATTCCATATATATGTGTTAGCGTATGGTATTTGTTTTTCTCTTTCTGACTTACTTCACTCTGTATGACAGACTACAGGTCCATCCACCTCAATGCAAATAACTCAGTTTTGTTTCTTTTTATTGCTGAGTAATATTCCATTGTATATATGTGTCACATCTTCTTTATCCATTCATCTGTCAGTGGACACTTAGGTTGCTTCCATGTCCTGGCTATTGTAAATAGAGCTGCAATGAACATTTTGGTACATGTCTCTTTTTGAATTATGGTTTTCTCAAGGTATATGCCCAGTAGAGGGATTGCTGGGTCATATGGTAGTTCTATTTTTAGTTTTTTAAGGAACCTCCATACTATTCTCCATAGTGGCTGTATCAATTTACATTCCAACCAACAGTGCAAGAGCGTTTCTTTTTCTCCACACCCTCTCCAGCATTTATTGTTTGTAGATATTTTGATGATGGCCATTCTGACTGGTGTGAGGTGATACCTCATTGTAGTTTTGATTTGCATTTCTCTAATGATTAATGATGTTGAGCATTCTTTCATGTGTTTGTTGGAAATCTGTATATCTTCTTCAGAGAAATGTCTATTTAGGTAATCTGCCTATTTTAGGAATGGGTTGTTTGTTTTTTTGATATTCAGCTGCATGAGCTGCTTGTAAATTTTGGAGATTAATCCTTTGTCAGTTGCTTAATTTGGAAATATTTTCTCCCATTCTGATGGTTGTCTTTTCATCTTGTTTATGGTTTCCTTTGCTGTGCAAAAGCTTTTAAGTTTCATTAGGTCCCATTTGTTTATTTTTCTTTTTATTTCCATTTCTTTAGGAGGTGGGTCAAAAAGGATCTTGCTGTGATTTACGTCATAGAGTGTTCTGCCTATGTTTTCCTCTAAGAGTTTTATCGTGTCTGGCCTTATATTTAGGTCTTTAATCCATTTTGAGTTTATTTTTCTGTATGGTGTTAGGGAGTGTTCTAATTACATTCTTTTACATGTAGCTGTCCAGTTTTCCCAGCAACACTTATTGAAGGGGCTGTCTTTTCTCCACTGTGTATTCCTGCCTCCTTTATCAAAGATAAGGTGACCATATGTGCGTGGGTTTATCTCTGGGCTTTCTATCCTGTCCCATTCATCTATATTTCTGTTTTTGTGACAGTACCATACTGTCTTGATTACTGTAGCTTTGTAGTATAGTCTGAAGTCAGGGAGCCTGATTCCTCCAGCTCCGTTTTTCTTTCTCAAGATTGCTTTGGCTATTCGGGGTCTTTTGTGTTTCCATACAAATTGTGAATTTTTTTGTTCTAGTTCTGTGAACAGTGTCAGTGGTAGTTTGATAGGGATTTCATTGAATCTGTAGATTGCTTTGGGTGGTATAGTCATTTTCAGAATGTTGATTCTTCCAATCCAAGAAAATGGTATATCTCTCCATCTGTTTGTATCATCTTCAATTTCCTTCATCAGTGTCTTATAATTTTCTGCATATAGGTCATTTGTCTCCTTAGGTAGGTTTATTCCTAGGTATTTTATTCTTTTGTTGCAATGGTAAATGAGAGTGTTTTCTTAATTTCACTTTCAGATTTTTCATCATTAGTGTATAGGAATGCAAGCAATTTCTGTGCATTAATTTTGTATCCTGCTACTTTACCAAATTCATTGATTAGCTCTAGTAGACCAAATTCATTGATTAGCTCTAGTAGTTTTCTGGTAGCATCTTTAGGATTCTCTATGTATAGTATCATATCATCTGCAAACAGTGACAGCTTTACTTCTTCTTTTCCGATTTGGATTCCTTTTATTTCTTTTTATTCTCTGATTGCTGTGGCTAAAATTTCCAAAACTATGTTGAATAATAGTGGTGAGAGGGGCAACCTTGTCTTGTTCCTGATCTTAGTGGAAATGGTTTCAGTTTTTCACCATTGAGGACGATGTTGGCTGTGGGTTTGTCATATATGGCCTTTATTATGTTGAGGTAAGTTTCCTCTATGCCTACTTTCTGGAGGGTTTTTATCATAAATAGGTGTTGAATTTTGTCAAAAGCTTTCTCTGCATCTCTTGAGATGATTTTATGGTTTTTCTCCTTCAATTTGTTAATTTGGTGTATCACATTGATTGATTTGTGAATATTGAAGAATCCTTGCATTCCTGGGATAAACCACACTTGATCATGGTGTATGGTCCTTTTAATGTGCTGTTGGATTCTGTTTGCTAGTATTTTGTTGAGGATGTTTGCATCTATGTTCATCAGTGATATTGGCCTGTAGTTTTCTTTCTTTGTGAAATCTTTGTCTGGTTTTGGTATCAGGCTGATGGTGGCCTCATAGAATGAGTTTGGGAGTGTCCAACCCTCTGCAATATTTTGGAAGAGTTTGAGAAGGATAGGTGTTAGCTGTTCCCTAAATGTTTGATAGAATTTGCCTTTGAAGCCATCTGTCCTGGGCTTTTGTTTGTTGGAAGACTTTTAATCACAGTTTCAATTTCAGAGCTTGTGATTGGTCTTCATATTTTCTATTTCTTCCTGGTTCAGTCTCGGAAGGTTGTGCTTTTCTAAGAATTTGTCCATTTCTTCCAGGATGCTCATTTTATTGGCATATTGTTGCTTGTAGTAATCTCTCATGATCCTTTGTATTTCTGCAGTGTCAGTGGTTACTTCTCCTTTTTCATTTCTAATTCTATTGATTTGAATCTTCTCCGTTTTTTCCTTCATTTGTCTGGTTAATGGTTTATCAATTTTGTTTATCTTCTCAAAGAACCATCTTTTAGTTTTATTGATCTTTGCTATTGTTTCCTTCATTTCTTTTTCATTTATTTCTGATCTGATCTTTATGATTTCTTTCCTTCTGCTAACTTCGGGGTTTTTTGGTTCTTGTTTCTCTAATTGCTTTAGGTGTAAGGTTAGGTTGTTTATTTGAGATGTTTCTTGTTTCTTAATATAGGATTATATTGCTATAAAGTTCCCTCTTAGAACTGCTTTTGCTACATCCCACAGGTTTTGGGTCATCGTGTTTTCATTGTCATTTGTTTCTAGGTAGTTTTTGATTTCCTCTTTGATTTCTTCAGTGATCTCTTGGTTATTATGTAGTGTATTGTTTAGCTTCCATGTGTTTGTATTTTTTACAGATTTTTTTCTGTAATTGATATTTAGTCCCATAGCATTGTGCTCTGAAAAGATACTTGATACGATTTCAATTTTCTTAAATTTACCAAGGCTTGATTTGTGACCCAAGTTATGATCTATCCTGGAGAATGTTCCATGAGCACTTGAGAAGAAAGTGTATTCTGTTGTTTTTGGATGGAATGTCCTATAAATATCAATTAAGTCCATCTTGTTTAATGTATCATTTAAAGCTTGTGTTTCCTTATTTATTTTCTTTATGGATGATCTGTCCATTGGTGAAAGTGGGATGTTAAAGTCCCCTACTCTTATTGTGTTACTGTTGATTTCCCCTTTTATGGCTGTTAGTATTTGCCTTATGTATTGAGGTGCTCCTATGTTGGGTGCATAAATATTTACAATTGTTCTATCTTCTTCTTGGATTGATCCCTTGATCATTATGTAGTGTCCTTCTTTGTCTCTTGTAATAGTCTTTGTTTTAAAGTCTATTTTGTCTGATATGAGAATTGCTACTCCAGCTTTCTTTTGATTTCCATTTGCATGGAATATCTTTTTCCATCCCGTCACTTTCAGTCTGTATGTGTCCCTAGGCCTGAAGTGGGTCTCCTGTAGACAGCATATATACAGGTGTTGTTTATGTATCCATTCAGCCAGTCTACGTCTTTTGATTGGAGCATTTAATCCATTTACATTTAAGATAATTACTGATATGCATGTTCCTATTACCATTTTCTTAATTGTTTTAGGTTTGTTCTTGTAGGTCTTTTTCTTCTCTTGTGTTTCCTGCCTAGCGAAGTTCCTTTAGCATTTGTTGTAAAGCTTGTTTGCTGGTGCTGAATTCTCTTAGCTTTTGCTTGTCTGTAAAGGTTTTAATTTCTCCATCTAATCTGAATGAGATCATCGCTGGGTAGAGTAATATTGGTTGTAGGTTTTTCCTTTTCATCACTTTAAATATGTCCTGCCACTCTCTTCTGGATTGCAGAGTTTCTGCTGAAAGATCAGCTGTTAACCTTATGGGGATTCCCTTGTGTGTTATTTGTTGCTTTTCCCTTGCTGCTTTTAGTGTTTTTTCTTTGTATTTAATTTTTGATCATTTGATTAATATGTGTGTTGGCATATTTCTCCTTGGATTTATCCTGTATGGGACTCTCTGCGTTTCCTGAACTTGAATGACTATTTCCTTTCCCATATTAGGGAAGTTTTCAACTATAATCTGTTCAAATATTTTCTCAGTCCCTTTCTTTTTCTCTTCTTCTTCTGGGACCCCTATAATTCGAATGTTGGTGCATTTAATATTGTCCCAGAGGTCTCTGAGACTGTCCTCAATTCTTTTCATTCTTTTATCTTTATTCTGCTCTGTGGTAGTTATTTCCACTATTTTATCTTCCAGGTTAGTTATCCGTTCTTCTGCCTCAGTTATTCTGCTATTGATCCATTCTAGAGAATTTTAAATTTCATTTATTGTGTTGTTCATCATTGTTTGTTTGCTCTTTAGTTCTTCTAGGTCCTTGTTAAATGTTTCTTGTATTTTCTCCATTCTATTTCCAAGATTTTGGATCATCCTTACTATCATTATTCTGAATTCTTTTTCAGGTAGACTACCTATTTCCTATTCATTTGTTAGGTCTGGTGTGTTTTGACCCTGCTCCTTCATCTGCTGTGTGTTTTCCTGTCATCTCATTTTGCTTATCTTACTGTGTTTGGGGTCTCCTTTTCACAGGCTGCAGGTTCGTAGTTCCCGTTGTTTTTGGTATCTGTCCCCAGCGGCTAAGGTTGGTTCAGTGGGTTGTGTAGGCTTCCTGGTGGAGGGAACTAGTGCCTGAGTTCTGGTGGATGAGGCTGGATCTTGTCTTTCTGGTGGGCACGTGCACGTCTGGTGGTGTATTTTGGGGTGTCTGTGGCCTTATTATGATTTAGGCAGCCTCTCTGCTAATGGATGGGGCTGTGTTCCTGTCTTGGTAGTTGTTTGGCATAGGGTGTCCAGCACTGTAGCTTGCTGGTTGTTGAGTGAAGCTGGGTCTTGATGTTGAGATGGAGATCTCTGAGAGATTTTCACCGTTTGGTATTACGTGGAGCTGGGAGGTCTCTTGTGGACCAGTGTCCTGAAGTTGGCTCTCCCACCTCAGAGGCACAGCCCTGATGCATGGCTGGAGCACCAAGAGCCTTTCATCCACACAGCTCAGAGTAAAAGGGATAAAAAATAGAAAGAAAGTAAGAAAGAGGATATAATATAGTGAAGTAAAATAAAGCTATTATAAAGCAAAGCTATACAGACAAAATCTCACCCAGAAGCATATACATATACACTCACAAAAAAAGGAAAAGGGGAAAAATTAATACATCCTGCTCCCAAAGTCCACCTCCTGAATTTGGGATGATCCGTTGTCTATTCAGGTATTCCACAGATGCAGGTACATCAAGTTGTTTGTGGAGATTTAATCCGCTGCTCCTGAGGCTGCTGGGAGAGATTTCCCCTTCTCTTCCCTGTTCGCACAGCTCCAGGGGTTCAGCTTTGGATTTGGACCCGCCTCTGCGTGTAGGTCGCCTGAGTGCGTCTGTTCCCCGCCCAGACAGGACGGGGTTAAAGGAGCCGCTGCTTCGAGGGCTCTGGCTCACTCAGGCGGGGGGAGGGAGCGGTACGGAGGAGGCGGGGCGAGCCTGCGGCGTCAGAGGCGTCGTGACGTTGCAGCAGCCCGAGGCGCGCCGTGCGTTCTCCCGGGGAACTTGTCCCCGGCTCACGGGACCCTGGCCGTGGCGGGCTGCACCGGCTCCCAGGAGGGGCGGTGTGGAGAGTGACCTGTGCTCGCACACAGGCTTCTTGGTGGCGGCAGCAGCAGCCTTAGCATCTCCTGCCCGTCTCTGGGGTCCGCGCTGATGGCCGCGGCTCACGCCCATCTCTGGAGCTCGTTTAGGCGGCGCTCTGAATCCCCTCTCCTCGCGCACCAGGAAACAAAGAGGTAAGAAAAAGTCTCTTGCCTCTTCGGCAGCTGCAGACATTTTCCCGGACTCCCTCCCGGCTCGCCGTGTCGCACTAACCCCTTCAGGCCGTGTTCACGCCGCCAACCCCAGTCCTCTCCCTGCGATCCGACCGCAGCCCGAGCCTCAGCTCCCAGCCCCGCCCGCCCCGGCGGGGGAGCAGACAAGCCTCTCGGGCTGGTGAGTGCTGCTCGGCGCCGAGCCTCCGTGCGGGAATCTCTCCGCTTTGCCCTCCGCACCCCTGTGGCTGTGCTCTCCTCCGTGGCTCCGAAGCTTCCCCTCTCTGCCCCCCGCAGTCTCCGCCCGCGAAGGGGCTCCTAGTGTGTGGAAACCTTTCCTCCTTCACAGCTCCCTCCCGCTGGTGCAGGTCCCATCCCTATTCTTTGTCTCTGTTGTTTCTTTTTTCTTTTGCCCTCCCCAGGTACGTGGGGAGTTTCTTGCCTTTTGGGAGGTCTGAGGTCTTCTGCCAGCGTTCAGTGGGTGTTCTGTAGTGGTTGTTCCACATGTAGATGTATTTCTGATGTATCTGTGGGAAGGAAGGTGATCTCCGCGTCTTACTCTTCCGCCATCTTGAAGCTCCACCTCCCAACTTTTTCTTATACGTTTACTGCTTCAACAGAAAGAAGAGGCCATTAAAGTGTAAGAGGAGATGGGGTGATGTGTTTTGTTTTATTTTGTTTTCAGGTATAAAAAGCTGAATAGTAGTTGCAACACAAGAAATTATACTGATTGTATGTAATAGCTCTATTGCAGTCCATGTGAGAGTTGTATCAGATTTAACAACCTGGAAGGTTTGATTTTTAATGTACATCAGCCCTGCTAATTGTTTATTATTAATATAATTCGATGTTAGTAATTCAGTGGGAGTACAGGAAATGGAGTATAATTTGCATCAGAAATTAAGACTATTTTCCATATAATTTCAAGGCCAAGTCTGTCAGATGCACCTTTAGGAAAGCCATCTCCCTGGTTGCGGTGCGCAGGATTCTCATTGCAGTGGCTTCTCTTGCTGTGGAGCACGGGCTCTAGGCGCACGGGCTTCAGTAGTTGTGGCATGTGGTCTCAGTAGTTGTGGCTTGTGGGCTCTAGAGTGCAGGCTCAGTAGCTGTGGTGCATGGGCTTAGTTGCTCCGCAGCATGTGGGATCTTCCCGGACCAGGGATCAAACCCATGTCCCCTGCATTGGCAGGTGGGTTCTTAACCGCTGTTTAGAATCACCCACAGCAGGAAGGGGGAGACGAGGACATTTTAAAAAATATTCCAATATTTGCATTCCACTTCAATCAACAGATTTTTAAAGGTTCATTCCAGGTCTCAATTATATATATGTATATTTTTTTGGAAAATCCCAAGCAATTCTCAAGTGCAGTAAGAATAAATAAACCTTGATTATTGAATAAACTCCATCCTAGGCAAACTTGGTTCTCTTTGTAGAAAAAAATGGAAACTAAAGGTGTTATGGTTAGGTTTTACTCCATAAGAATAGCTTTACCAGAAATTCTGAAAAGAAAAACACTCAGCATTTTTATCAATATAGCGTCTCACAGATGAAAGGTTTGATGTTATGGCAAGAGGAAAAAGGACAGATTGTTCAGATAAATACGCCCAAGACAGTGAAGGGCTCCTTTAATTACTATATAGTAATAACTATACTATATAGTTATTATAGTAATTACTATACTATAATACTATAATAAAATAATATTGTAATACTATAATAAATACTATAATAAAATACTATATACTATAATAAAATAGTATACATCATTCATTCATTCAGATTATATGGCCTCTTATGTAGCATGTTCAGAGCAACAGTGTTCAGGGTGGCCGAAATGTCCAAACAAGCCAAATCTCCATCAAAGAATGAATGAATAAACCGATGTGGGATATACAGCCAATGAAATATTATTCAGCAATAGAAAATACTGAAATACTGATGTATGTGACAATACGGACAAACCTCAAAAGTATTATGTTAAGTGAAAAAGTTTGATGAAAAAAGATTCGATATTCTATGGTTCCATTTATATAGAATGTCCAGAAAAGGGAAATATACACAGACAGAAAGTGGATTAGTGGTTGCCTGGGGCTGGTGTTTAGAATGGAGAGAGACTCTATAAAAGGCAGAAGTTTCTTTTCGAGGCAATGGAAATGTTCTAAATTAGATTGTGGTGATAGTTACACAACTCTGTAAATATACTAGAAATCACTGAATTGTATGTTTAAAATAGATGAATTCTATGCTATGTAAAGCAAAGCTGTTAAAAAATTGTGACCTATATCCAGATAAACAAAACTACACAAAATAAATGATAATGATCAAAACTGTAGTAGCAGTAAATTATAATAAACAATAATAAACAAAACAGGTCTGGTATCTGCTCTCTGGAGCTTACAGTTCACTTGACAGGACACATTTGTATGAAATATTAACATAAATGAACTAAATTGCCACTGTGACACAGTGTTATGCCCAAGTGCATGCTGTCTTTGAAAATCCATGGAAGGAGCTATAAGTTGAGTCCAGGAGATCAAAAAATCAAGACACATTTGTGCTGAGGTTTCAAAACTAGAATATAACTATGTTGAAAGGGGAAAACTGAGTCTTCCAAGCAGAGGGAAAGAAGTCCTGCCACGTGTATTCTCAAGGCCAGTGGGAAGTACCAAAACAGCTGCCATGAGGAGGTTGAAAGGAAATGAACATGGAGAATGAGGTCAGAGCCAGACCATGGTCCAGAGAAGGTTCATCTCAGATTCAATCTGAAGTCACTGTAGTATTTTAAATAGAGGGGATGACTTTATCAGACTCATGTTTTAAGAAGAGCCTCATGACTGCCATGTAGAAAGTGGATTTCAAGGTTGCCAGAGTGAGAAATGCTACACAGTGGAATTGCTGCGCTTCAGGAGAGAAACACTGTATCCCTTGCTCCAGGGTGGAGAAGAGGCCAGGCGTCCATCAGTTTAGGAAGTAGAATGAGTGGGTCTTGTTGAGGGATGAGACACAGCCTTGATAGAGGGGGGGTAGTCAGAGGGAACCCGCAGTTTTCTTGCTTGGGGAGCAGCTTGGCACGTGATGGCATTTCTTGAGATCTGGGGCTCTGGAAGAGGATGAGTTTGGGTGAAGAGGTTATAAATATACTTTAGTGGTGAATTTGAGGTACCTTAAGGTTCTAGTCTCTATGGAGTATCTTGATGGCAAAACAATTTTGAAACTATTTGAATGAAAGGCTAGCTATTCTAGGTTTTATTTATATTTGTAGGAGAATTGTGTCAACATAGGTTAACTAAAGTCCGTGAGACTCATTGTTAACGATTGTGCTTGCCATTTTTTTTTTAAATGAAGAACTTCATGAAGCATTTTAAAAGGACAAATGATAGCAAATTAAAACCAAAGTTGAGTATTGAACCTTGTCTGTGTGACCTGCCAGGTCCTTCTTGCTCTTTTCTACTATGTCTATCTCATCTCTACCAGCTTCACTCTATGCTTCAGAGAAATTAATTGCTTTTCCTGGAATACACCATGTTGCTTCTTATCTGGGTACCATGTTTTTTCCCTTGCTGACAACGCTCTTCCTAACACCCGCCTTCACCTGTGTTGTTGACGTGCGAGCTGTAAGATGAGCACGTGTGTCCACTTTGTGGATATGAGTTAGAGCCTTCTCAACAACTCTCCATCCCACATCTTGGATACCCTTTCGCCAGGTCGCATTCAGTACAGAGTTCTGTGTGTGTTTCTATTTCTATTGGCTTCCCGGCTCTGTTGTCACCTTGCCTGTAACTCAGGTTTATATCCTCCATATTTAGCACAATAGCTGTTAGACAGTTGATATTTATCACATTCTTCAAGTGGGATCTTTAAAATAGCCTTCCTCACCACTACCCAATTCGGAAGAGGTTGAAGGATGAAACTGAGATAAAGGCTAAGGCCAAAATATTATGTTTATTACCAACAAAGTTCGAATTGTGGGGAGCTTAATTATGCAGATCGTCGGACCTGGCCATGCCAAACTCCTGAATTAGACGGGCACACGCACTCCGTCTCAGGAAACACGGCACTGGGTACAACACGGTAAACCAGGGATGTGAAAAGGTGTAACACAAGCCTGTGTCTACCTGAGCTGAACTTCACTCACGGAATGAAAAGATCTTGAGTGGGAAGAGCCATTCTGTTAACAGGGCTCCACGATCGCGTGCTGTGTAATTGAAAGCAAGACAGTGTCACCTGCCTTGGGAAAAAAGTGAATTCTTACAGGGAGAAGAGGAACAAGCTTCCTGGAAAAGAATGTTATAAGAATACTACCCCCATTTCTTTCCAATAGGTACTATTAATTTAAAATATGTATTAATACATTAAATATTAATTTCCTAAAATGACTTTCATTCCTTGCGTAAATTGAATTTCCTCAGTGGTCACTCATGTATAGCAAATGCAACCTTCCTCCGACCGGCTTATGCTTAGAGTAATTATGCAATTTTAAGCTTCACTGTTTTATTTTGTGTCCTCTCCACCCCCCGCCCCTAACAAATGTGTGTGGTTCCTATGGACCAATACGGAATTCTATTAACAAGAAATTAGTTACAAAAGCCTAAAATTATGAACCAGAGCAAACTTAATCATTGCTGAGCAATAACCTAGGATGCTGAAGTTTTATTTCAGATCAGTTAACCCTGAATGAAATTCAGAATTAATTTTTCATATTGCAATATCTTTGAAAGGTTAGCAGTCCATGTCTAAAATGCTTTTTTCCCTCTCAGTTATTCAATCTTTCCTAACTTCTCTCAAGCATCAAATTGCCTGTTATTTTTGTATTTCTCAGTTAGAAAAAGTAAAAATTTTATTTTAGATTGAAATTGACCAAAACATTCGAGTCAAATCAAGTCAGTTGTGAAGAAAATATGACATTTTTCTATTATGTCTCACAGCTGGAGAGGATGTCAAAAAAGAGTCTGTGTAAGGCTATTTTCACATTATTACAAGTTTAACATCCTGTGTTGACGTATGTTCTGAAAAACTCTCCTTTACTCTTGAAGACAGGAGAAAGATTGCTCAGAAAACCATATGAAGTTAGAGACATTTGTCCAAACCTGCTATTTAGGTCCTCAAAACTGCATTTACTACAACACTTTTTTTTTTTTTTTTGAATGATGGTGACAAAAAAACAAAAGACCATCTATTTTCTTAGCTACTGACATCAAAATTTAAAAGTGAGATACACTATGCCATATTAAACTTTTGACTAGCTTTAATTTTTATAAAAGTGATAATCTGTAATAAAATTAGTAAGGCAGTTCTGAGATGGAATTAGAAAACCTTTAAAACGTGGATAGGCTTGAATTCATGTATCAGTACTCTCATTGCGAAGGACTGCTGCATACGCACATATTCTATTAAATAAAAGTAAATAGCATTTTGAAGCACTTAAAAGTTTATTGTTGGAGAGATTCCACTGAAAAGAGCTCATGGTGCCAAGTGATTTGTGTGAATGTAATTTCTAGGTCTAGGTTTCCAATGTGAAAAGAACTTTAATTTTTAAATAAAGTATGTAAGGTGTTATTTGGAGACCCCAAGAAAAAAATGAGGAAACCACTGCCACATTAGATAATACCACACCAAAAAAATTGAATTCCTGGTTAAAACTTTGTTAGGGAGGACACTATTGGGGGATTCTATCACAGAGTCAGTGATCTATTGAGAGTACAAATGTCTGTCTTTGACTAAGATGAAAAGTCAATATCAAAAATGAGCTTCTAAAAAAATAAGCTTCTAAACACATAGCAAATTTTATCTGCTAAACATAACCATCTTTCTGGGACTTTAGCTGTTCCTCAGAAAACTTTAGAGTCTGGTATAAACTATTGTGTAAAAGGATGTTCTTTTAAACACGGAGCTATGTGCTTTTCCTACAACGTATTATAACATTCAGTTTGCCTTAATCTAAATATGATCAGAGGTAATTTTTTTACATTAACTTCTTGGAGTTAATTGTTCTTCTTTAGCAAAGCTTAGGGAATTAGTTTACGTATTAACATTGTTGTAGAAGTAATGCATGCCCAACTTGGAAAATCATAAAACAAAAAGAAAACAAAAGAAAAAAGAAAGAAGAAATCATTAATTACAAGTCAAACATAGACAGTCACATACACATTTTATTGAAAAACCCTACTTGGTTTATGCATAAATGTGCATATTTATATGTCATTTAAATGACCCTGTGCGACTCCTTGGTGGTATCTTTCACTTAATAAATCAGGTATATTTTTCCCTTGTCAAAAAATATTCTTGTTAAAATTAAATTTAATTGCTGCACTTATATGCCACTACACAGTTATATCAATTCCCTGTTTTATACACAAATGTTATTTCCAACATCTTATTATTCTAAATATTATTTCAGTAAACCTTCTTGTAGATTCTTCATAGCCTCCATTGTTATTAAAGCTGATTATTTTTTCTTTATTCAATTTTTATTTTGAAATAATTTTAGATCTATCAAAAAGTGAGTAGTTCAGTTTTCCCATATGCCCTTCACCCAGCTTCCCTGATCTTAAATCTTAAGTAACCATACAGTAATATCAAAACCAGAAAACTGACACTGTTGTATTAACTAACCTACTATCCTTATTCAAATTTCACCATTTGAATTATTCTTATGTTTTCTCATTATTACACTGCGTTTCTGCATTTTGGACAAAAATAGCACAGTTTCAGGACATGCCAGAGGAGCATATCACAATGTTTTATTTCTGGTGATGTTACTTTGACGAGTTGGTTGAAATAGTGGATGCTACATTTCTCCACCATAAAGGTACTATTTTCCCTTTGTCACTAATAAGTATCTTGTGTTGACATGTTTGACACTGTTCATAAATGCTGTTTCTCATCATACTTTCAGCCACTAATTTCAGCATCTAGTGATTCTTCTTGTCTGCAGAAGTATTATTGAGATGTTTGTCTAATGGTAAAATTTGGTATTTTCATCATTCTTTTTACATTTATCAGTTGGAATTCTACTGTAAGGAATAGTTTTCCCTCTCTCCCACTTATTCATTCAATTATTTACTTAGTTATGGACTCATGGATATTTATTTTATTCTTCTCATTGTAATCTCATCATTATATATTTATTACTTATCTTGTTCCTAAAATTATCCCTTTGGGGGTTTTCTTCAAGTGACTTTTGTGTTCTTTCAATAACTTCCCATCATCTTTTGAACACTCCCTTACTTTGTGATGTCAGAATAATCCAGACCAATCTTGTACTTTCTCTGCTCCAGCCCTAGAATTAATAATTACTCCCAATGTCTCAGGTTAACAGTGCTCATTGCTCCAGGTGCAGCAAACTGAGCTAGGAAATAAAGCTCTGTATACAAACACCAGCCTACCACTACCTCTATATTTATTTCTGTGACTGTCAGTCTCTCTGTATAATTAAAACCATGAACTCATACTGATACCTCCAATTCCAATCCAACATCACAGGGTTCATTCTAGCCTTCTCTTTCTTTATTTGTGAATTTTCTCTGACTATGATAAACCTGGATCTTATCCACAGTATATTTACATGTTTTTTCAATCTTAGTAAACAAGGACAGTATTTCAGACTCACTAACCATACCAAATGTGGGAAACATATTTACTAATTAGAACACAGTTCATATGTGCTGTTTTTCTTGTCTTCAGCACTGTAGCCCATAGTCAAAATACTGTCCTTCAAATATACTTAGGTTAGTTCTTTTTCTCACCAGCTCCTGGTAAAAGAAAGAGAGAAAGAGAAAGAGAGAGAGGGAGAGAGAAAGAAAGAAAGAAAGAAAGAAAGAAAGAAAGAAAGAAAGAAAGAAAGAAAGGAAAAGAAAAGAAAAGAAAAGAAGGAAGGGAAGGAAGGAAGGAAGGAAGGAAGGAAGGAAGAAAAAGAAAGAAAGAAAGAAAGAAAGAAAGAAAGAAAGAAAGAAAGAAAGAAAGAAAAAGAAAGAAAGGGAGGAATGGAGGGAGGGAGGGAGAGAGGGAGGAAAGAGATTGCAGGGTAGTTATACATTCGTAATTCAGGACAGTTGTTACATTTGTATTCTATTTTGGATTTCCCCCATAGTCAGTTGATTTCAATTATTTCTTCACTTTTTGAATAGATGGAACATAACCGTGGGTTTAAGTGTCAGAGCTCTACAAAGAGGTACATCCGGAGAAGTATACTCACCATCCATCCCTGCAATCATTCTCATTTCTGTTTACTTCACTCCATTCACTTCTGTTCCCATATGTAATCTCTGTAGTGTTTGATTTATCTTTCTGCAAACGGGCAGATACATATCGATCTTCTTTAATCCCTTTCTTATGTAAAGGTAGCATACTAGTAATATATTTTGGCTTTTTTTTTTTTTCACCTAACAATGTATCCTGGAGTTCACTCCCTGTTAGACAGCCTCTTCATTATTTTATACAACTGCATATCACTTCATGGCTTAGATGTAACATAGGCGATTCAGCCATTCTCCCATGTATGGGCATTTGGGTTTTTTCTAATATTTTGCAATTGCATAGAGTGTTGCAATGAATAGCCTGTGCACGTGTACTCTTTTATTTTTGGAGGTGTACCTTCAGGGTAGACACTTAGAAGTGACACTGATAGATCAAAAGCTGAGTTTTTAAGTATGGGTTTCCAGAAAGCTCCATGTTCCATTTCTGAGGCCTTTCACACTTGTTAGCAAATACCAACCTTTCTGAAAGTTGTATGTCTCTAAGCACTATACTGAATCAATGACATGGAGGGAATACAGACTTCCAGACTAAAGGATGTCTCTGCAGAAATTTTGAAGTTACTAAAAAATTTCAGGATTAAATGGGTAAAAATGGGAATATAGAAGAGGAGATTAAAACAAGATAGTTTTGTTTTTGTTTTTTTTTCAGCAGAATCAAGTACATTCAACCCTCCGTATTGGCAGGTTCTGTATCCACTGATACAAAGAGCCCCCTGCAATGCACCACTTTATAAAAGTGACTTGAGCATCTGTGGATTTTGGTATTGGCAGGTCCTGGAACCAGCCCCTCGCAGGTACTGAGGGACCACTTAAAACATTGACACATCTGCACAGTTTAGAGGGTTATTGACAAATGCTTCCTGGTTCTCAGATTAGCTGAGCTCTTTAATTATTTAAAAAAAGAAGACAGGGAGGGAGGAAGAGGAACAGAGACAGAGAGACAGAGAGACAGAGACAGAGATGGAGAGAGACACAGAGAGAAAGAAGTCACTTTTGATTTGACTTTCCATCCAGTCTAATGGTGAATAATTTCACTTTATCATACAGGAACAACAAATTTTTTTCTTCTTAATATTGATTATTAAATATATAAGAAATATTTTAGTATTTTCAGAATACTGAAATTTCAAGTTGTTATCTGAGTATATTGAAATAAATGATATAAACATTTTATGAGGAAAATTGAATTAAAAACACATTTTCTAACCAGAAGACTGTGCATTGATGGACATTTTTAATTAAAGTAAATGTTTCTTAAGTTTGCTGGTGAGTTTAATGAACTTCACATGTATACATGCTATTATTTTCACACCACCAAATGGAACCCAATATCCCAAAGTTAAAGGCTGGTTCTAAAAATTGGAATTCGATTAAATCAAATTATTTACTCACGAAATATCTTCCTTAATAAAATACATCTGAATTTTCATTCTTCCATAAATTACCAGTCTTTCTACCAAGAGAGGGATTTGTAACTATCGTTTCTGTTTTCAGTACCAGCTGATAATTTCATCCCTATAAAGGAGTGAGGGGGTGAGAAACTTCATCTCTGATATAATATACATTGACAACCACACAAGGACTTTATGTAAATCCATAAGGTTCTTTGTTCACTTGCCTTGCTTTTTTGAAAAAAAAAAGGACATTTAAGATTGCAGGGAGATCTGGATATTACTGTATTGAGGCATCTGGGAAATTCATCAAAACCTACTGCTTTTTGGAAACCCAAAAAGATGTGGTAAGCAAATTGATCCAGATTGTTTAAAACACTACTGGGAAGTTTAGGTTTTTATACTGTGTGATCTCATTTATTTGTGGAATCTTAAACAAACAAACAAACAAAAAAGACCACAGGCTCACAGATAGAACAGATTGGTGTTGGCCAGAGGCCGGGGGTAGGGAGGTGGGTGAAATGGTGAAGGTGGTCAAAAGGTATAAACTTCCAGTTATAAATGTCATGAGGATGTATTGCAGACCACGGTGACTATAGTTAACAATATTGTATTGCATACGTGAGAGTTGCTGAGAGAGTAGGTCTTAAAAGTTCTCATCACAAGGAAAAACATTGTAACTGTGTCTGGTGACAGATGTTAATTACACTCACCGTCATGATCATTTTGCAATATATATAAACATTGAATCTCTGTGTTGTACTCCTGAAATTCACATGTTATATGTCAATTATACCTCAAGTCAAATTATTTTAGAGAAATTGATTTCTATTTAATGCAGAGAATGTTTTGTCCATATGAAAGCTGGCAAAATGACAGCTTTTTCCTATTGGCAAAATGACACCTTTGGGATGATTTATTGACCACCATGCCCAGAGACCCAATCACTACATTGCATAAAAATATATACACACATCATTTCATATATATATATATTATAAGTGTATAATATATCTACATCATATATATACATGCACATCTTAATCCATAATCTCCTGTCATTTAATTTCATTGCCAAAATATGTTTCAATTCTGGATGGAGAGCTTTTTATATACTAATCTGGAACAACTGTTTGCAAAGTGTGGTCCAGGGATGCTTCAGGGATCTTCGTGATCTCTCCAGGGGATTTGTGAATTCAAAACTGTTTCTATGAACAGAAGAAAGTGGCTAATGTATGGTTAATCCAAGTCTGGGGTGAAGAAATAGGTGTCTTTTGGTTCTGAATGTGTTTATCATACTATATAAATAAAGAGCAAAGCATGGGGAAAAAACCTATTCTTATGATAATAGTAAGACTCTTATTGTTATTGTTACTCTCATTCTCTCTTTTTCAAACTGTTTAGTGAAGGATTAGGTATGTAATAGCCACCGTGTGATGGGTTTGCTCTCATTCTCCCACGGTGGCCCCAATGCTTCTGCCAGAGACAACACGAAACGTGAAGACATCATTGCTCTAATGACTATTGGAATATGAGCTTGTGAACTTGTGCTTTTAAAAAGTTTCTCAGTTTTACTTTTTAAACAGTAACTATTGGTAGATATAATTCACACAAACAAAAGCTTTGGGGGACCCTCAATAATTTTTAAGACTGTAAAGGGCTCCTGAGACTAAAAAGGTTATAAGAATCACTGATCTCAGATTTTCCTTATAGCATTCAAGAATAAGGCACCAGATTTTATTTTATAACCAGGTAGTGTCCTGACCATTAGAAATCATATTACAGTTGACCCTTGAACAACACAGGTTTCAACTGCATGGGTCCACTTACAGGTGATTTTTATTTCATTACTTACACTACTATGTTTATGATCCATGGTTGGTTGAATCCGTGGATACGGATTCCGCAGATACAGAGGGCTGACTAAAGGACTTGAGTATCCATGGATTGTGGTGTTTGCAGTCTGTCCTGGAACCAATGCCCTGCAGATACTGAGGGAAGACAGTGCTTGTACAAGAATGTGTATTAAGGATGATCTTGCATCATGGCGGTAGGCTATTTGCTACCTCTAACCCGACCAAAAAAATGAATAAATGTTTCCAAATATACAAAAGCCTTCACACCTGTCCACAATGTAAAGTTTTTCACAATCGCCTCTGATTTATGTATTTCTCCACCACAATGAAAGTCTACCAATAAACTTGTTGCTTCCATTTTGGGAAACCTCATTCCCACATTCTCATCTAGAGACTGTTTTTCCTCATGTTATTTTAACATATTGTGATGAACAGGACCTGAAAATCTGCTAAAATGATGTGGGTCTTCCTTTTTATCTCTCTTCCTAATACTCATAGAGCCTACCTGGCCCATAGGGAGAAAGTAATTCATTCCAATTGTACCTAACAAAATTTCAATATGAAGAGTTCTTAAATATCCTACTGCAGAATATGCAAGGGATGCAGGATGTCACAGTGAGTACAGAATAGTAGGAAATAAAAGCACTTTTCAGGTGAACAAGGGAAAAGAGAATACAGGCCAAGGTAATCTAAAATATTAATCCTTCACAGTCCTGAAAGCAGGATGCGGAATATAAAGCTCCTCAACAGGAATTTTGAGACTTCCTGCCTGAAAGTATGTTCCACCATTTGAGATAGGTTCTTCTCTTAAAAAAAACCAAACATTTGGGGCCAATTTAATTGATTTGACTAAGAAAACTGTATTTCTAAATACATTCCATCTATTTTTATTGGGTAAGAAGATTCTAAATTGTAGCAAATCAGTTTACTTATTATCCAATATAGAGTTAATTCAAGATACTGTTTATTAATTAAACAATCAATAAACTCCAAAAGAGCTCTTTCTGATTGGCAAGCTTAAAATGTAGAGTTGTGTAAACTAGAATTTTTTAATAAAATGCGGGATCCATCAAGCACCAGCAATATTACAGGAGTCAGTTTTTTTTAGGGGAAGCTGAGGACAAGACGCTTGGCATATCTTCTTCAAAATTTCCTAAATATAAACATTTATTTGTACAAAGAAATTAGCAGCTAAATGGCAAACAAATAACAACAAAAAATAATAATGATGATTACAAAGTTTTCACTACTAGCCTGTACCATCTAAAAGTGATGCATAACATACACTTTTGGAGAGAGAATATTAGGTGAGAGTATTCTTAGTGGCCTCCCAACTCTACAATACTCTCAGAGCTGTTAAAACCCACAGCACAGGTTTGTAACAATAACAAGAAAGAAATCCTGAAAGATCCATTTAGTAGCAGGTGAGGGGAGGGAGGGAATCTTGCTTTCTTTGTTACGTGACTGTGTTCTTCCCTGAAAATTCTATTGCATATTGAAGAAGAGTACATTTACTTCTAGTATCCAACACCAGTCACGCAGTAATGCAGTTTCACATTCAGCCCGGGTAGCACATAGGCGTCGAAAACGCTCGCCTCGGAAATGTCCCGACGGCTGCGGCCTCGACGATGCTCCGCACGCCGGACTCCCTGCTGGCCTCGTCCTTGGGCGCACATCGGGCACCGTTCACGTGGCTGCGGCCCTTCGTGGCAGGACCATTATTCCTTCTCTTCTTGGTCATCTTGGAAGGGAAGCGGCGAGAGAGCGAAGTGGCTTATTTCAGTGACAGTGACCGTCAGCTTTTTAATGATGTTTTGCAGTTTCCGAGCCATTTTCACACGTCCTGCACGGTATCTGGAACCACTTTGGTGGCAGGCATTATTCTCACTGTACAAAGTTAGAACTCAGTCCTTTTACTTCAGAGAATGGATCTTCAGGAAAGGATCTGTGGCTGGATGAGGCCCTGAAGGACTTGCTGGTGAGAAATCCCAGTTCCCACAGCTTGACCAGACCCTTCAGGAATCAATTCTGTCAGGGAGATTTTCATTATCTCCAGTTATACATCAGGGAATTAGAGAGATTAAGTTAATTCTCCAAGTAACATCTCCTAGAGGAGGAGTAAGAACTTGGTCACAGAACTAATATTGTATCTACAACAGAAAGATATCCCTGGCACTGATGTAATTCAAAAAGACTCAAATCAATTGCTGAGGAATTTTTAGAAGAGACTTAACCATGAAATATAACTTGGACATTTGGCTTCCTTTAAACTGAGAAATCAATAACTTTATGATCTTTGAGATTTAGTGGCAATCTCAATCCAAATGAACAGTTCAAGTTTTTGGTTTTTTTTTTTTTTAACCACTAATGCCTCTTATTTTAAATTTATATCTGTGCTGAAAATCTTTATTCCTACCACGATTAACAGATTCACTTATTTGCTTTTTTCTCAGCTTTCTCAAGCTATATAAGTAGCACAATGCCAAAATCATAATACTAAGATTACTAAAAATTAAATAAATGAGAAGTGTAAGGTTTTTTACATCTTCTTTTCACTTTGTAAGACGTTCCTTTTAGGAGTTCTGTGTTCAGAATCATTTGGAACTATTTCACTTTCCTGTGTGCTATGGTACCCGTTTGATATACAGTTAGGTCCCTTTGCTACCATTTATTTTTAATTTTGCAATGTGCTCCTCCCTCTTTAATTTAAATTTGAATATGTAAACTATTTACATTGTAAATAGATTGCTGGTAGGAATGAGAAGATGACATAAACCCTACAAAAAAAGAATTGGCAATATTAACAAGTCATTTATCCTTTGCTCTAGCAATATCACTTAGGAGAATCCATCCCAAAGATGCACTGCAAAAATAACTAATTATTTGCGAATAAACTTGCTTGTTGTGAAATTATTTATCAGAGATAAAGATTGAAAACACCGGATTAAAGCCAATAGAGAGAAGGTTAAATAAAGTAAGTCAATAGAGAGAAGGTTAAAGTAAGGTACAAAGTTCTTTTCCCTAGAACTTTGCGCATGAAGCATGGTTTCAAACTTTCAGATTTTTGCCCATCTAATGGCTGAATAGCAGAACTGTACAGTTGTAATTCGCATTTTCTTTAGGAGATAAAATGAGCAGAATTTATAAGTGCAATGGCTCTTTTTAAGATAAAATAATTCTACATTTTTATTCATTGAATAATATAGCCTTAAAATAGGTGAATTTCTTTCTTTTTTTTTTTTTTGGCTAGGTGACAAGCTGTTATCTCATAATGAGATGTTCAGCTATTTATTGGCCAAATGGCCTTTTTCAGTTTTTTAACATCTTTATTGGAGTATAATTGCTTTACTCCAATAAAGTAATGGTGTGTTAGTTTCTGCTTTCTAACAAAGTGAATCAGCTATACATATACATATATCCCCATATCTCCTCCCTCTTGTGTCTCCCTCCCACCCTTCCTATCCCACCCCTCTAGGTGGTCACAAAGCACCGAGCTGATCTCCCTGTGCTATGCGGCTGCTTCCCACTAGCTATCTATTTTACATTTGGCAGTGTATATATGTCCATGCCACTCTCTCACTTCGTCCCAGCTTACCCTTCCCCCTCCCCGTGTCCTCAAGTCCATTCTCTACATCTGTGCCTTTATTCCTGTCCTGCCCCTAGGTTCTTCAGAACCTTTTTTTTTTTTTTTTTTTTAGATTCCGTATATATGTGTTAGCATACGGTATTTGTTTTTCTCTTTCTGACTTCCTGCACTCTGTATGACAGACTCTAGGTCCATCCACCTCACTACAAACAACTCAATTTCGTTTCTTTTTATGGCTGAGTAACATTCCATTGTATACATGTGTCACATCTTCTTTATCCATTCGTCTGTCATTGGACACTTTTTAACTTTTTTTCCAGTGGATAAATTATTCATATCTTTTGTCCATTTTTCTGTTCAGCTCATTATCTCTTCTTGAGTTTTAGTAGCTTTTCATATATTCAAGTAATAGTCTTTTTCTATGAAATAAATGCCAACATTTTCCCACCTTATCATTTATCTTTTGATGTTGTTTATGGTAATCTGGACAAGCAAACATTTTATTTTTGTGTTTCTACAATGCAGTCTAGCGTACCCTCTTTTCTGATTGTTTCTGGATCTGAGTCATGAGTATGTGCGTTTTCCAGCCAGACATGAGACTGAGGCCATCTCCCACCAAGCTTTCCATCTGGTCCGCCAATCCCTTCAGACCCATAAGCGGTCCCAGCAGAGGTTAGTCCATCAGTAGAAACTTCTACTTTATTGGATTTGGAAGCAGTAATAAATGTTGATTAAACTATTAAATTTTGAATTAATATAAGCTTTTGGGGTTGGTTTGTTAGGCAGATAAAAGCTAATTAATACTCTATCTAATGTTCCTAGTAACATCTGTTTTAAAGTTTAAAAATCCATTTTTTTACCTATTGATTCTCTATGTCATCCTTATCATATACTACATTACATAAACACTTGGGTCTATTTGGGAATTTCTATTCCTTTCTATTGTTCTGTCCATATGTGCTCCATTTAATATACATTTTGAAATAAGAGGCTTTTAGCATGTTTTAATATCTGTAATTGCTTTTTGGGAAATTTCATATAGTGCTAAAACTTTGATGGAGCTCTTATTATTGATGGAATAAATGTATACTATTTGTTGGGATGAAATGAGAATTAGAAGGCTTACCATTTTTATCACCAAAGTTTGTAAACTATTCAAACAAATCATAAATAGACAACATATTTGAGAGTTTTGTTTAGTAAAAATATTTGTTGAAGATTTAAACTCTGAATGAAAGAAAAGAGAGAGGGACTTATAAAATTTTCAAAACTGATTTATGTGTTTTCTATGAAAAATTTAGAATTAATAATACACTTAATTTAGTAGATGTGCTCTGAGGCTCCTGGGTACTTTAGCACATGGGGGGAGAATATTTTCTCAATGGAGAATATTATGGTCTACAGAAAATAATTAATTGAATATGCCAATTTACTAACCTGAACATGAAACTTTGAAAAAAATCACACAATATAAAACACTGAGTACAATATTTTGGGAAAAGAATCTTCAGAGCAATACTGAGAATATAGTAAAGAGACAACTGATTTAATGAATACATAAACAATAATGGTTTTGCTTATGTTGCTTTTTAAAATTTGTCAACTTTACTAAGATTTAATTTGCATTAAAAAAATACACCTCCAGTCACACACACACACAAATATTCTATGGTTGCAATTATATGAGTATCTAGAATAGTCAAATTCACAGAGGGGCTGGGGGAAGGAGAAAGGAGAATTATTTTTTAATGGGGACAGAACTTCAGTTTTGCAAGATGAAAAGAGTTCTGGAGATGGATGGTGGTACTGATTGTATAATGAGAATGTGCTTAATGCCACTATACTGTACATTTTGAATGCTTAAATAGTAAATTTTATGTTATATATATGTACTACATTTTTAAGAAAAAAGAAAAAATGAAATACACACATTTATTTGTTGTTTATACTTGTGTATCCAGTACCACAATCAAAATATAAAATGTTTCATCATCCCAAAAAGCTAACTTCTGTTCCAGTGCAGTCAATTCTCCCTCCCAGCTCCAGGTATTATCTGATTTTTTTCTAAACCAGATAATTGCAAGACACCATATAAATGAAATCATACAGTACATATGCTTTTTGTCTCACATATTTCATCCAGCATAAAGTTTTTGAGATTCATACATGCTTTTACATGTTACAATAGTTCATTTTATTGCTGAAGAGTATGTCAAAGTTTGGATTTACCACCTCCTGAAGTATATTTTGTGGGTTTTTTTTCAATTTTGGGATTTATGAATAAACCTTCTATAGACAAAGAAACAGTTTCAGATAAGTTTTTAAAAATTGGAGAGGCAAAATTGGAGATTTATGCAGCTGTTTTCCCCTCAAGACATTTGGTTAATTCTAAAGTTGCACAAAGTCAGTGGTTAAAAATCTAAGGAGAGAATCTTAGACAAATAGAGCAGATGTTTCAGCAACCCTCTCTGTGCTTAGGTGTCAGGGATTAGCATTTAGGACCTACCGAGGGAAAGGACCTGGTGAAACACAAAGTTCGCCATTCAAAGCTCCAAGGTCCAAAGGTTAACCAAAGAAAGTCTGACTTTTACTCTTCACTAAAATTACCACCTGACCTCAGTTCAGCCATAGCCCCTACTCTATCCGTGTAGCAGAGAAGATATGGAGCACTGCAGAGGAAAATGCCATCTGCAGCCTCAATGAAGCTGCACACACATGACTGCCCATCACTGGTAGCTTTACATAAAAGCATGACAAGAAAAGGGCCACAAGGCCAAATTCCTACAGGTAAAACAGACAAGAGACAGATGCAGAAGTGATACAAATCCTGGAGAGAATAGACAAGATCTCTAAAATAACAAAAATGAATAAGCTCAAGAAATAGATGCAACTTAGGTAACACAGACATTCCATCATTTTATAAGAGAACACATATGAGAATATATGAATATATGTAGAGAGAATATATATGAAAAATATATATTGAAGAGAGAAAGAGAGATTGCTTGATTTTTTGCACAAAAAAAGAAAAACAGAAGACAGGATTAATGAATTGGTAGATGAAAATATCTACCCAAATTGAAAATATCCAAATTGAAGCAGAGAAACAGAAAATAATATAAAACACCTGGCAGTACATAAAAGACAGTTGAGACACCATAAAGCATCTAATATACATGTAATGGCCGTTCTAGAAAGAAAGGAAAGAAGGAAAGCAAGATTTGAAAAGATAATATCCATTGATTTACTGAAACTAGCCAAAGACTTTAACCTGAGGTTCAGTAAGCTTTGTAAAAACGTGGGATAAGCACAATGTTGATACATCACAGTAAAACTGCTGATTATTCCTAACTAAAAAGCAACCTTAAAAGCAGCATCACAAACCCATTACTATAAAAAAATAAAAACCATGACTAGTAGCTAACATTTCAGCAGGAAAAAAAAAAAAAAAAAACAGAAACCAGGAAATAATGGAATGGCATCTTTAAAGCTGACAGAAAGTCTCTGAAACTTGGACTTCCATACTCTAAGATATCTTCACGATGATAAAGGGGAAGTGAAGATAACAACATTTATAGGCAAAGAAAATGGATGAAGTTTTTCCCTGGAAGCCCTGTAACAAAAGATACACTAATGGATACTTGTCAGATGGGAGAAAAATTATCCCAGAAGGGATCATGCAAATGCAAGAAGGAAAGAAAAGCAATGGAGATGGTCAGTACATGGGTAAATATAAATGAAGATGCCTGTAAAATGCTCTCTTAGGGGTTTCAAGATATGCAACATTGAAAGGCATGACAACTAAACTTCAAAAGGCAAATAAAGGGACGCATATAATGAAAAGGATCCACAGTCCGAATGTTGGTGGGTGTCTTTATTTTTTTATTGCTGCATGACTCATTACCCCAGAATGTACTGCTTAAAACAATAAGAAATATTTATTATCTCACACAGTTTCTGTGGGTCAGGAGTTTGGTAACAGCTGAAGTGGCTGATCCACACTCAGGGACTTTCATAAGATTGAGGTCCAAATGATGTCCAGGGTCATAGTCGTCTGGGGGCTCGACTGGTTCTGAAATATCACACAGCTGGCAAGTAGCACCAGCCATCACAGCAGATCTTTATTTCTCGCTGCAGACCTCGCTATAGCGGTGCTTGAGTGTCCCTGTGGCATGGTGGCTGGCTTGCCCCAGAACAAGTGATCCGGGAGAGAGCAAGGCAGAAGCTATGACCTTGCTTTGGAAGTCGTACTATCATTTCATAATATCCTATTGGTTATATTAAGTCAACTGGAGAACATGGAAGTATACCACCCAAGGATGTAAAACCAAGAGGCTTTATAGGAGTCTGGTACCCACACTGAGAAAATGGTGAATGTTGTTTCTATTAGACTACACTGAGTCAAGGATGTAAGTTCTAATCACCAAGGTAACACTTAACATAAAAGTAAATGAATGTATGACCAACAAGCTGCTAGATGAAAAATGGGGATAAGAAAGAAAGAGAGAAAAAAGAAAAAAAATGCTGGTATTTAAATATTGATAGAAAGCAGATAGTAAGATCTTAGAATAAATCCTTTATGTAATCACATTAAAGATACAATTAAATATACAAATTTAAAGATTATAATTGACAGATTAAAATGATTGATACGCTGCTTACAGAAGACACACCTTGAATATAATAATATAGAAAGATTAAAATTGCAGGAATGTAAAAATTTAATATGTGCAAATGTTATAATATTAAAATGCAAAGTGTTCTTTAAAACAAAAAAGATTACTAGACCTATAAAGAGAGATTTGATAAGAAAAAGAGTCAATCCATTAGGAAGGTAACACAACTCTAAATCTCTATGCATACCATAGAACACTTAAAAATTATTAAAAGCAAAAGTCATAACTCAAACAGGAAATACTGAGAAAAAACAGGGAAAAATGATGATATACAAGATCTGAACAACCAACAAATATGCTTTAGCTTACTGATATATACACAGGAGCCAGATTAGGGTGAAGCGAAAGAAGCACCTAGGGCATTAAGTTTATACAGGCATGCCTCGTTAGAGCTGACGCTTCTCTTTCAGGATTCTGAAAGTGCCTGATTAACCTGTGTGCCCTAAACACTTCTCTTGCCTTACTCTAGACCCCATCCTGCACCTACAGAGCATTGCTCCCAAATGATGTGACAGAGTGCACAGGATTTTTAAATGGATGGGGATATTTGCCACTGTTAATTTAAAAAGGGTCATAAAGCTAGGATTTAAATCAATCAGGTTATACTCTCTGACCACAGTAAAATTAATTTACAAATCAACAACAAAAGAAAACTAGAATATCGTGTTCAAAATTTCAGTCTGTATGTCTAAATAGCTAATATAATAAAGGAGATATCACAATGTAAAACGGAAAGTATTTTGAAGTAAATCAACTAAAGATATAACATATCGAAACCAACTGGATCCAGCTGAAGCAACACTTTGAAAGGTACAGCTTGACCCTATATATTAGAAAAGAAGAAAGGTTAAAAATCAATTGTCTAGACATTTCAAGATGCTATTGAAACAACAGAAAATCAAACCTAAAAACAGAAAATGATAAATCTAATAAACATAGGGTGAGGCAAGGGAGACACTCATACTGTATCTCTTTGGATTGCTATAGCATAGTATTGTGTTGTATAGTATAGGGTAGTAGAGGAAAATCAACAGAACTGTAAGTTGGTTTTTTGAGAAGATTAATAAAACTGATATATCCTGCCCTAAGAATGATTTTTAAAGGAAAAAACCCACAGATGACCAGTATCAGAAATGAAGTGGGAGCGTGGGATGGTGTTATGTCACTACTACTTCTATGGATTAACAAATTTTACACCACTGAATTTGACTGCAGACTCATTTCTTTAAGAATACAATTCAGAAACACTGATACAAGGAAACAGAAATGCTGAATAGTCCATTTCTCACAAAGGAATTGAGTCCGTACTAACAATATTCCCACACAGAAAATACAGACCCAGCAAGCATCAAGGATGAATAATTCCAAATATTTCATGAATAAATAACACAAATATTACACTAAGTCTTCCAACTCAGGGAAGAAAAGACATTATTCTCCAACACCATTTAGGCCAGTATAACTTTGATCCAAAAACCTGACAAAGACAATTACAAGGAAAAAAAAAAAAAAAAAAAAGGACTAAACTTTCTCATAACACGTAACAAAAACATAGAACATAATATTAGCAAATTGAAGGTATAAATACAGGTATAAACTATAAAAGAAAATACAGGATGGCTAAATGACAAAGTAAAACAAATTTAAGTAAAGAACTTCTGCTCATCAAAAAACACCATGAAGTGAGTGAATAAGCAAACCCCACACTGGAAGGTGGTGTGATAGGCACTCCCTGGAAAGGACTTGCATCTCGTATACATGAAGAAACCAATAAGAGAGTGGCAGCTCAATAGAAAAATAAACAAAAGTGTTAAACAGTTACTTTAAAAAAATGTTATCCAATTGATCCAAAAGCCTATGAAAAGGTGTTTAAATCACCCATTAATAGGAAAACACAATTAAAAGCATGACACGATACTCCGTACACACAGAAGAGATGCAGAGAAAAGCAGAGGATGCCATGGGATGGCAGGGATGTGGACCTCTTTACACTGCTAGTAGGAAGGTACAGAAATACAGCTCCTCAAACACCACCATATTGTGGTCTCCACTGAAGCACACCCTGAATTAAAACGATTCCACTCTTAGGTGTATCACCAGGAAAAGTGCGTGTACACATGCACTGAAGGAAAACTAACAGGAACGTGCTTAGCTGTGCTCTTCAGAATAGCCAAAATGATATCCCCAGGCTCATCTCGTATTTTCCTAACTCTAGCCATGGAATCAACCATTCCACCAATCAACGCTGATTCCATTTAGAGAGGAATCGAATTTAGGAATCGAGAGCTGGACGCCAGATTTTCTCATGGCTTCCTGGACCTCTCAGTGGACAGACCTAGGAAATACACTTCTGAACGCTAACACAGGCATTCCACACACATGTGTATGTTTCTGTGTCTATCAATCTGTGCGTGTATGTGATCATGAGTTCACACTGATACCTCTGATGTCCACCCTCCTTTACTTAATTCCTTTCCCTGATAGTGAGAAACCTGGCTCTCACCATCCACAATATATTTACTTAACACATATTAGTAGTTTCAAAATTGTTCTTGCGTACTCCCATGAAAAACAAACTTACTGTCTAGAATACAAAATTTATTTTTTATTTATTATTATTATTATTTATTATTTTTAATTTATTATTTTTTTTGTCTTTAGACTTACAAGATGAAATCAAGATACTGTTTCCCAAAGTTATGTAAGTTAGCTCTTTTTTTTCCCATCTCTTTCAGTGTGGTTATGTTACTCATTTGTAACGCAGTTACACTCACATTTTACTGCTTATATTCTGCTTTCATTTCTTTCCACATATTGATTAGTTCAATTATTTTGTGGGGGGGGCGATGTGAGGGGGTATGTGAAACATTATGATGTCTCAAAGATGCTAAACAATAGAAAAAGAGTTATGCTAAAAGAGGTTTCTTACTGTTTATCCCTACTACCCCATTCACATTTCCTAATTCTTTCAACTCACTTCCCATCCACCCATCCCTGTATACGTAACCAATCTCACTTATATCTTTTTTTTATACATATGAGGAGATACATGTATTTTATCATATTCTATTCCCTTCTTTTGAAGATAGCATACCAGAATGATCCTCTTTTGTACTTTACTTTTATCACTTTAAAATATACTCTTAAAGTCACACCGTGTCATTTCACAGTGATCGTCATTATTTTGTATAGCTGCATACTACTCCGCTGTGTAGATGAACTACGGTTTATTCAATCATTTTTTTATGTATGAGTACTTAGGCTGTTTCCAGTATTTTGAAACTTTATTAATATGATGAATTATTATATTTTCCTGAAATAGACCCTTTGTTGTCATAAAAGCACACTTTTCTTACCTACTCAATTTTTAACCCACTCAGTTTTTCAGTATTTACTCGTAATAAGCAAGTCACATCATATTAGCCTTACTGATATTTTAAATGGGCTAATTGTGACAAAATATCTCATGTATATATCAACAAAATGAAGTAATATGAGCTGAGTAGCAGTACAATTAATAAGATTTACCCCTCTCAAAGAGTACTGAGTCATCATCAATGTCAATACAAAAGGGATAGCTTGAGATCTGTTCTTAATGATATCTACTACCATATTGCTATTAATATCTTGAAAAAGATATTGTTGGACCCTCCATCACATTTTGGGGTGGATATTTCACTTGCTGATTGACATATTAATTACTTGACATTTTCTATAGCAAAGCTATTGTTGAAGAAAAAAACTATTCTATTTGTTAAACAGTAAGGAAGACTTGATTTGGAACTATTATAGGTGTCATGACTGTCACAGTAATGGGGGAGAGATCAGGCTTGACTGCAAATACCGTAATTAAAACTGGGGCCTCCTAACCTATGAACAGAGTGAGGAGGTCAGATATCAAGGTGGAGATTTTCCCTAAACTGACCTAGCAGGATTCTTCCTAAAACTAGACTAGGCAGACCTGCACGGATCGGGACCAAGGTCAAGGCCCAGTGAAGAAAAGGGCTCAGAAGAGCCTGACTAAAATTTAGTTAAGGAGAAAGTCTTTGTCACTGTTGTGGTTACAGTACGTTCCGCAGACTCAGTGATGAGAGAAATAAAATAGGAAATTATTTCTAAATCACATAGATTATTTCACTTATTGCAAGAAAAGAAAAAAAAGTGTCTATGTTCAGATAAAAATCTTTTTCTCACAGGTACTGTGGGTAACAATAAATGCACTTGTTGCAAAAATAGAGTTTATATATTGATCCATATCAGCTATTCAATAAAGGACCACTGCTAACAGGTATAAGCACTGGTGGAGTTCACAGAAATGAGAGAGGGTGGTGCTAGTTGTGTCAGAAATTCTTTATTGTTCAGGGAGTTCCTGAACTGTGCCGATGGAAATAGGATGTGGTCAGATCTATTTGATCTAATATACTATCACATATTGTGTAAGATCCAAGAAAGGATAGGGGAGAATTTAAGACTGTAGAAATGAATAGATTGAAAGCGGGTAACAATTTTCATAGTGAATTATTTTTCTGATAATAGAGAAGTACACTTGCTTATAACTCAGCTAGAAGAGTAAAGTGTCTTTGTGGTATTTCCTGCTGGCTTATCCTTTGTGATTCTTGTGGAAGTGGAGGTAAACAGCATTGGCTGTGGAGGGGTTTGCTGAGCAATTATTCATATTTTGCAAACAAAAAAGGCAATCAAGTTTACCAGAGTTAGGCCATTTAATTTCATATTGTTCTGCATATTGTCATTATTTGGTTTTTGACTAGCTGCATGAAGATTCAGATACAATCTTGCTCCAATTCATAGAAATTCTATAGAAAATGAGTGATTTTAGAAACTCATCTCAGTAAAATATCAGCTATTTGTAATTCTTAATTTTAAACAAATGGAAATAGCAATGGTCATGTCATCACTAAGTACAGATACTGTGTCACAGTATTTAATTCAGTCTTCCATTGGGCAGGAAATAAATAGATAAGCATAAAAGCACTCTGGGCAGTCTATCAGTCAGTTTACTCAAGAAAAGAGAAGACATTAAGACACTTCAATAAGTAAAGGATTTAACTAACATTTTTTTTTAAATTTTATTTATTTATTTATTTATGGCTGTGTTGGGTCTTCGTTTCTGTGCGAGGGCTTTCTCCAGTTGTGGCAAGTGGGGGCCACTCTTCATCGCGGTGCGCGGGCCTCTCACTGTCGCGGCCTCTCTTGTTGCGGAGCACAGGCTCCAGACGCGCAGGCTCAGTAATTGTGGCCACGGGCCCAGCCGCTCCGCGGCATGTGGGATCTTCCCAGACCAGGGCTCGAACCCGTGTCCCCTGCATTGGCAGGCGGATTCCCAATCACTGCGCCACCAGGGAAGCCCCAAGTAAAGGATTTAATACAGACAATTAGATGTTTACAGACCATGGTACAAGTTAGGTTTGCAGGTCAGTGATGGCTGTTTCTAGCTCTCAAGTCCACTGCTCTCCTTCAGAGACTCAGAAAGGAGCAGAAACTACTAACAATGTTACTAGAAACCATCTCCCCTGCGTCCTGTACCCAGGTGCATGATTTCCAGAAAAAGGCTAAAAGGTCTTGGCTGATTTTCTTGTTTGCCTAAGAACAGCCAATTTGTTCAGTTTTGCCCAAAGATTGGCTACTGTTTTTATTCATTCTTCCAGATCTCAGGTCAGTGGTACTCCTTGTAATCTGGTCTCTGCAGTACGGCTTTGTGGTACAAGGGCAAGCGTGGATGGGGTTGGTGTTAGAGTGCCAAAAGTGACCTTGCGATATAAAGATGTTACATCCTGGGTTCAGAGAAATAGGTAAAGATAGTTAAATCATGAAAAGAAGAGGGGTTTTGTTCGCATGCTTTATAAACAGTAATCTACTGGGAATAATTCTAAAGAATCTTCTCTTGGTCAAACAGTCTAGCGACTGTGATGGATAAATCTGAACAATATCAGTGTCTATAATGTTACTAATTAGCCTTGACAATACTTATTTTATGTCATATTTTCAATTGTGTCTTAATGACAGAGATTTACCATATATGCACTTATGGACTGTAGTCCAGTGGATTGGTGCCTTAAATGGACATCCAATAAATATTTGCTGAGTCTTTTGTATTTTATATTGGAGTAGAGTTGATTTACAATGTTGTGATAGTTTCAGGTGTACAGCAAAGTGATTCAGTTATACATAAACATGTATTTATTCTTTTTCAAATACTTTTCCCATTTAGGTTATTACAGAATACTGAACAGAGTTCCCTGTGCTCTACAGTAGGTCCTTGTTGGTTATCCATTTTAAATATAGCAGCGTGTACATGTCAATCCCAAGCTCCCAATCTATCCCTCCTCCTCACCCTTCCCCCCAGAAACCATAAATTCATTCTCTAAGTCTGTGAGTCTGTTTCTATTTTGTAAATTAGTTCATTTGTAACATTTTTTAAATTTTTTAGCTTAATTAGGGAAGCTGTGACAAAATCTGTTCACCCCATACCTTCCTTCCCCTGTCATTTTTTTTATACTGCTCAGAGCTGACTTCCATGGAGATTAAAAAATATACAAGCGTATTATGCTCTTTTATAAGTTAATAAATTGAAAGTCAGTGAAATACAAAAATCTGTAATTGATTTGAGAAGAAGTTTCAAATAAGAACTTTACAGAACCAATATTCAATAGGGAAAAAATGGAAAAAATTGTCAAATTTTATTCCACCTGCAAATAATAAAAAGCAATAATTAAATAATTTTAATAAGAATAATGCCAATTTTTCTAAAAAACCCTAAAATTTATTTTATTGTTAAAACAGATACAAATTATAGGAAAAGATGATAACCCCCCCTCCAAATGAAACCTATCAAGGTAGTTGTGACCTAATTAGATTTCATTTAAGGAAAGATAAAGGTTTTATAAAGCTTCCCTGCAGATCAGCAGTGCTATGGCTGGCAGAAGTACTCCTGTAATCTATGGGGGAGATGGGGGGTGTGGGCAGTAGAAGTTGAAAGAAGTTCAGCATAGCAAAAAGGAACACAGAAAGTCAAGACACCCAGATTGGAAATCTTGCTCTTTTTAGCTCTGGAGCTACGTACAAGGTGTTTTGTTTTGTTTTTCCTAAGACTCAATTTTCCTCTTCACAAAATGCATAATAATTGCATCTTACTAAAGAGGTTTGATTTCTGATGACTTGGTGGCCATATCACCCCATGGCCATGTTGGTGACACTCATCATTCAATTCCTCCACTCTTGAGTTCTTCTCAAAAGATTAGCTATTTTCAGTAAAATTTCAGAAGCAACACAGGATTAACTGTTGTTTGGAAAAACTAATATATGAGATAAGGATGCTTCAGTACAGTTCCTTCAAGCTAAGGTATCTTGGGATAAGTGAAAATTTTGCAAAGGAAAAAGTGATGTTGTAAATTGAACAACAATTTTTGTTGAGGAACAACAATTTTTGTTGAGGAACAACAATTTCAACATCTGGTGAGTAATTTGATCCAGTGTATGTAAACACATGCATATGTTTTGGGATGGAACACAGAATGTGTCTGAACGTTATCATAAACCACAGGAGAAAATAGCTTTCACATGTAGTGTACATACTCAGCTCTCACATTATAGATCGCTCTGAAAAGGCTACAGTTAGGTCATCAAGAGAAAAGACACCTAGAATATCAATAAAATGCTGGTTTTAAAGTGGCAGAGTACATATGTTTCTCCATTCTTGCCCACTCAAAACTAATCTAAACTTAATAAGTAAAAGAAGAAAGAGAACACAAAAAATATAGGAGGCATTTGCAACCACAAAACAGAATATGAGGAAAAGCTGCCAAATGTGCAAGGTTTAACAAGAGTGTCAAAAGACACCAAGAGAGGACACCCTTGACTACGGTTCAGTCCGAACAGGCAATGTGCAGCTCTCCAAATGAGAACACTTAATTAGAAGCAGAAGAGGCTGAAAACACTGTTGGTAAGCATCACTCTGGGGTGTTTTCAGTAATAGGAGGTAGCCAGGGTAAATGGGGAAACAGATGTGGTAAAATTTTAGAGCAGCTTCCATCAGCAAGGTAGAGTGCAGAAGGAAGGGTAAACTAGAAACAGCCCTGCAGAGTCTGACTTCTGGTATCTTGGAAGAAGCAAAGTCTGAAAGACACATCCATATGCAATGGTTTTCTCTGCAGTTCACTGGGAACACACAAGAATTCTCCGTCGTACTTAGCCCAGATTCTGAGATTCTTTCAAATGAATTTCTTATAAACAGTGGTCTCCAAAAGACATTCTCTCATTTAAAGATGAGTATATTTAAAAGGACCTAACAGAGGGACTTCCCTGGTGGTGCAGTGGTTAAGAATCCGCCTGCCAATGCAGGGGACATGGGTTCGAGTCCTGGTTTGGGAAGATCCCACATGCCACGGAACAACTAAGCCTGTGCGCCACAACTACTGAGCCTGCGCTCTAGAGCCTGCGAGCCACAACTACTGAAGCCCACATGCCTAGAGCCCATGCTCCACAACAAAAGAAGCCACCGCAATGAGAAGCCCATGCACCACAACGAAGAGTAGCCCCTACTCACCACAATGAGGAAAGCCCGTGCACAGCAATGAAGACCCAACACAGCCATAAATAAACAAACAAACAAACAAACAAACAAACAAACAAACTTATATAAAAAAGGACCTAACAGAGGATCTGCATTTATAAAAAGAGCGTAACAGTAAAAGGAAAAATACACGGCAGGCAAAGTATATTGAAAATATTGTCATGAAGCAGATGAAAAAATTTTTAAATGTCCTGAATTAAGACAAAATGCAATGGTTCACCCCCAGTTTTTTTTATTAAAAAGAGCCCAGATTAGTCATCAGGAAAGATCAGTGAAACAACAGGGGGAATGAAAGTTGAGCTGGTATAGCTCAAGAAATGAGAGAAAAATACCACCTTCACAGAAATTAAAACCATATGCTAAAGTGCAAAAAGGAGAAAATAATACTAAAGATACAAGTGGGACCATAAAGGACAAATATGAGAAAAATTTTAAAATAGAAGTAGAAATAAAGTTAACAGATATAGATTGGAAACATCATACAGAGAATCAGCGTCACTGAAGACAAAATCTAAATAAAGAAAATAGAAGAAATGTTCAAAGATATAAAGAACACGTTCTCAAAAATGTTATTAGCCTTGAAACTAAAAATATAAAGGAGAGATATTTTCTTGGGAAAGAAAAAATGATGTCGATGACCAATGCAACACAAGTCCCAGCAAAGTTACTGGACTTCAAAGATGAAATTTCAGACATTCCGACCCACCAATTGCTGATGGGAGGAATACAAAGAAATTTGGCCTAAATTCTCCACAGTAACCTTCTATGCAAAAAAAAAAAAAAAAAAAAAAAAAAAAAATCAACTGGATACAGTGTTGCCTGGAAAATAATTTATGACAAAATAATTTTATATGCAGGCACATTTTGGTTTTATTATATAGAACATTTTTACTCACAGAGAGGAAGCATCCCATAGATCATTTGGAAGAAAGAGGCTGAACTTCAGGCAATAAGAGCTGAAAGATGAAATTACTATAGATAGATAGACAGAAGATAGGTAAACAGATAGATGATATAGATACACATCTCCATTCAATGTATTTAACCATAGGCCAAGTACTTACAATCTGTTAATGTACAATAAAAAATGAAAAATGAAAATTCAGAAGTAATATCATCAAAATGTTAGAAAGAAGGAGGAGGTAGCATCAATTTCTCTTATAATCAAGTGGTCAAGAAACACAATTTAAAGTTGGGATGTTACGATAGAGAAATTAAGACAGAGGTGTTAAGTGTATTTGAGAAAACATGTCCCTTGGGTCTCCCGCTGTGGGGAGCAGCTGATGCCCCCGCTGAAACTCTGCTGTATCCTGCATTCACTCCAAGCGCATCTTCCTGCGGGATGTTTCCAGCATAACTGAGCAAGCAAGGCAATAATGCAGGCTCTTTCCTGCAAAATGTGAGTCTTCCTTAAGGGATACCTGTCTCAAAATTTCCCCATCTGCCTGGCCAAAATTTATTAGAACTGTTCTGAAGTCTAGGACGTTTCTTGTCCAGTCACACCCCTCTCCCTCCGTAGGAGTCAGCCCTGCTGTGAGCTGAAGACTCCATCCACCCGTTTCTCTGTCTCCCATTCATTCTTAATGAGGATTTTCTCCATAAATCTCATTCACGTCACACCTCATTGTAGCATCTGTGTCTCAGAGGATCTGCGCTAACACACAGAGTAAACACTGAAAGAACAAAGAACAAATAGTAACAGCTGAATTTACATTATGTGGTGAAGGGAAGAGGGGGAAATTAATTTAAAGCAAGTAGAAATATACTAAATTGTCTTTGTGCCTGGAGAGAATTCAACAAGTAGTCTAAATAATGCAACATAAATTACATTGTAACTGTTCAACTAAATTTATTGTAGCTGTTTTTTATTTCATTACAGGACAGGCACACAGAGGCACCTGCACACACATGCACACACAGAAAGTAAAATCAGACTATAAAGTGGTAGATATCAGCAAAATAACCAAAAAAAGACCACAGAAAATACATGACAGAAAACAAAAAATTTAATCAGAACTGAAACCAAAAACAATTGTAATTCAATACATGTAAATGGAATAAACTTAGCTAAAACACAGAGAGAGTGAGAGGGAAAAAGAGGGAGAGACAGTTGGATTACCTCTATGTCTGTAGTTATTTCACACTTAGGAGTTTTGTTTTTTTGAAAAAAAGAGTTTTGGTATATTCTCCTTTTTTCTTTAATTAGCTAGATAATTATTTTAAACAAAGATCTCTTGTGCATATGAATTCCACCAAAAGATTCTCATTATTTCCTTATGGATATTTTAATAATACTTTCTAACTTTGTGAGTAGAATGTAGAATTTCCTTATTAATATCCTTTTTCCTTAATGTAAGGAAAATAAGTACTTAAGGCTATGAATTTTCCTCTCATACTAGTTTACTTGTAACCTGTAGATTTTAATATATGCAATATTCAATATTCCATATTCTAAGGACTATTTGATTTTTGTTAAATATATTTTTGAAATTTTGTATTTTAAGGTGGAAGCGTTTATTTTTATTTTCTCATCTTGTTACTAAAGGTTTATTAAGTTGTGATCAGAGCATATTATATGAGCTGCTTTTACATATTATAATGTCTATATATTAGTATACATACAACTTTATTTTGCCAGTGATACACAGCAGTGGGAAGGAAAGGACTATATTTCAATTAGCTCCTTCTTATGAATTATGTTTTGGGGAGACATCTATATACTTATTCCCTTTTTTTCAGCTTAACATTTTCCTAGGCTGATAGGGAGCAAATGACACTATTATGATTAGAAAGAAACCTACCACATTGGGAAGTGGTTCCCACAGCTGCCACCTTCAAAACCTCACCAGCAAAAATAAGGGAATATCCACAGTCAAGAAGTTACCATATTTTGGGGAGCCAGTGAAATCAGGAAAACTTTCCTGAGTAATATTCCAGTGAGATTACAAACATGCTCCAGAAAAAAAAAAAACAGACAAAAGGCAAAAATAACAAATACATGGTGTTACCTCACTTCTGCCTTCCAAATACCATGCAAATGTTTCTAATTATTTTAACCTACATCTTATCCATGACCCTATATGCAAAGAGGTCTAAAAAGTGTAGTTTTGGCCTGCCATTTTCTGGTTGGCTAAAAGTGATAGGGCCACTAAGGGTGAAAGTCATGCTTTAGGCCAACCCATCATGTCAGCCAATGCCACTCATTCTAGGCATACTTAAAGTTCTAATCAATAAAAGTAACATGCCCCCATCTAAAATGATGTAACTACTCTAGTATCATGGAAAACATATTTATATTCTTCCCAACATGGGAAATCTACGGTCCCAATGGTCACTACATTCATGTCCAATGATAATTATTTATCTACTAGATCAAAACCCAATCACATTTTTTTCTACCAATCATACAGTTCAAAATTATGTCTTATATAAAATATTAGGAAAAGGCATCTGGGAATGCCAATTGGAAATGATAGATTAGATAGATATAGACAGATGATAGGCAGGTAGATAGATGACAGATAGATAGATAGATAAAGAGAAAAAGAGATATAGACAGATAATCAGAGCAAGGAAGAAGAGACATATTACTATTCCAAGGTTACTTCTATAATTGTTGATGAGACTTTAACTGTATTTATGTTAATATCTCCTTTTCTCCACTACCCCATTCTATGTTCCATTGCACCCAAACACTTCAACCCACCACAAACTTCATTCCTGTGTTGATCTCTGTGTTCTTAACAAGGTCCAAATAATCCATGAAACTGCTGGATACTACACAGGAACCAGTGGGTACCATATCTCTGGTCAGGTATTCCCACAGGAAAAGTGGGCACCATCATGTACCAGAGTTCTACCCACTGGGGGGAATAATATGCTTGACTGCCCTCCAGAATTACTCCCTGAGGGAGAATGTAATGTTGCTCCGCCCACTTGTAGGATGGGTGCGGTGAAGTTGCCTCGCATCCTGGACAACTGGTCACAAGGAACTTCTGCAGTGTCTGTAGCTGAGAGTTAAGAAAGAGGTGGTGATGCTGTACGAGCACGTCTGCCATGAGCCACCAGCTCTGATGGGACCGCTCTCCTCCAGCAGAGAAGGGTTCACTGACGCTACTTGCTCTTCCTTCAAATTAACAAACATTTTGCTCTAATCTAAATCTGCCTTCTTATGCTGGGTTATTCTTTGTAGGTTCCTTTGAGTGTTTGCAGAACTATACAAGGACATTTCAAGATCTTGGTGTATAGCCTTCACAGAAAAATAAATCAGTTCAGAATTAAAATTTTCTGATGAGCCAGTAGTCCCACATAGGGTGGGATAACATTAATCAATTTCACAAATTCAATTTGCCAGACCAAAATAAACAAACAAACAAAAAGACCCCTAAGCTTTGTAATTTAAGGAGACTAGGTTTTTCAACACAGTATTTTGAATAAGTTTCAGCATGAATCACAGACCTGTGTGAAGTAGTCCAACTTATCTTTCCAATTATTACTTAGGAAAAATTGGAATACTAGGCTGAAAGCACACTGTCTCAGATTTCTTTTTAAAAACGTTTCTATAAAAAATGCAGTATATGAATGCGAAATCCATTTGTTATTTTACTACTTGATTAATTTAGATTTGGTTCATTTGTCAATGGCAGTATTTTATTTGTGAAAGGAAGCTAATAAATACAGTGTAATACAGCAAGCCTGTAATGCATAATGAGTTATTTTTTAGAGTAAATTGTATGTTAGATTGGTCCAGATGTTGATCTTTAAAAAGATAAAATATGTTTTAGTAAACTTCAAATTGCTACGAATTCAAGTGGAAAACATCATAACATATTTCAAACTGTATATAATGAAGAACATATTAGTGGTAACTAACATTATAAATTTGTAAATATTTACTTTTACCTTGTTGGCAGTAATTAAATGTAATAACCTTTTGTATAAGTTAAGAAGAAGTGATTCTCAATAACAGTGAATCAGAGACCTTCAAGGTGGCGGAAGAGTAAGATGCAGAGATCACCTTCCTCCCCACAAATACATCAGAAATACATCTACATGTGGAACAACTCCTACAGAACACCTACTGAACGCTGGCAGAAGACCTCAGACCTCCCAAAAGGCAAGAAACTCCCCGTGTACCTGGGGAGGGCAAAAGAAAAAAGAAACAAAAGAGACAAAAGAATAGGGATGGGCCCTGCACCAGTGGGAGGGAGCCGTGAAGGAGGAAAGGTGTCCACACACTAGGAGCCCCTTCGCGGGCGGAGACTGCGGGTGGCGGAGGGGGAAGCTTCAGGGCCACGGAGGAGAGCGCAGCCACAGGGGGGCGGAGGGCAAAGCAGAGAGATTCCCGCACGGAGGCTCGGTGCCGACCAGCACTCACCAGCCCAAGAGGCTTGTCTGCTCCCCGCCGGGGTGGGCGGGGCTGGGAGCTGAGGCTTGGGCTGCGGTCGGATCGCAGGGAGAGGACTGGGGTTGGCAGCGTGAACACAGCCTGAAGGGGCTAGTGCACCATGGCGAGCCAGGAGGCAGTCCGGGAAAAAGTCTGCAGCTGCCGAAGAGGCAAGACACCATTGTTTCAGGGTGCATGAGGAGAGGGGACCCAGAACACCATCTACACGAGCTCCAGAGATGGGTGTGAGCCGTAGCTATCATCTCGGACCCCAGAGGGGGGCAGGGACTGCTACTACTGCCAACTTTGCCACCAAGAATCCTGTGTGCAAGCACAGGTCACTATCCACACCTCCCTTCCTGGGAGCCTGTGCAGCCTACAACTGCCAGGATCCCGTGATCCAAGGACAACTTCCCCAGAAGAACACACAGTGCACCTCAGGCTGGTGCAACATCACGCCAGCCTCTGCTGCCACAGGCTCACCCAGCATTCCAATTATAACTACCATATCCCTCCCTCTCCCTGGCCTGAGTGAACAAGGGAGCCCTAATCAGCCACTGCTCTAACTCCTGTCCAGTCTGGGTGGGGAACAGATGCCTGAGGGCGGCCTACATGCAGAGGCCATGCCAAAACCAAAGCTAAACCCCAGGAGCTGTGCGAACATAGAAGAGAAAGGGAAATCTCTCCCAGCAGCCTCAGGAGCAGCTGATTAAATCCCTGCAATCAGCTTGATAAACCCTGCATCTATGGAATAACTGAATAGACAGCGAATGTTCCCAAAATTGAGGGGGTGGATTTTGGGAGCAACTGTAGACTTGGGGTTTGCTTTCTGCATCTGATTTGTTTTTGGTTTTATGTTTATCTTAGTTTAGTTTTTAGTGCTTGTTTTCATTGGTGGGTTTGTTTATTGCTTTGGTTGTTCCCTTTTTTTTTTTTCCATTTTTTGAGTGTATGCTTGTATGTTTCTTTGTGTGATTTTGTCTCACTTTTGCTTTTGTTTTGGGTTCTGTCAGTTCATTTTTTCTTTTTTTTCTTCCTTTTCTTCTGTGCAGTGCACCTGGCAAGGTCCTGGTGCTCCAGCCAGGTGTCAGGCCTGAGCCTCTGAGGTGGGAGAGCTGGGTCCAGGGCATTAGACCACCAGAGACCTCCCAGCCCCATATAATATTAACCAGAGAGAGCTCTCCTAGAGATTGCATCTCAACACTAAGACCCAGCTCCACCCGATGGTCAGAAAGTTCCAGTGCTGGATGCCCCATGCCAAACAACTAGCAAGACAGGAACACAACCCCATCCATTAGCCTAAAATCATACTAAGTTCACAGACACCCCAAAACACACCACCGGTTGAGGCCCTGGTCACCGGAGGGACAGATCCACCCCCACCCACCAGAACACAGGCACCAGTACCCTCCACCAGGAAGCCTACACAAGCCACTGAACCAACCTCACCCACTGGGAGCAGACACCAAAAATAAGAGAAACTATGAACCTGCAGCCTGCAGAAAGGAGACCCCAAACACAGTAAGTTAAACAAAATGAGAAGACAGAGAAATATGCAACCAATGAAGGAGCAAGGTAAAAACCCACCAGACCAAACAAATGAAGAGGAAATATGCAGTCTACCTGAAAAAGAACTCAGAGTAATGATAGTAACGATGATCCAATATCTCGGAAATAGAATGGAGAAAATACATGAAATATTTAACAAGGACCTAGAGCACTAAAGAGCAAACAAACAATGATGAACAACACATTAAATGAAATTAAAAATTCTCTAGAAGGAAACAATAGCAGAATAACTGAGGCAGAAGAACAGATAAGTGACCTGGAAGATAAAATAGTGGAAATAACTGCCACAGAGCAGAATAAAGAAAAAAGAATGAAAAAAAATTGAGGACAGTTTCAGAGACCTCTGGGACAACATTAAATGCACCAACATTAGAATTGTAAGGGTCCCAGAAGAAGAGAAAAAGAAGTGGTCTGAGAAAATATTTGAAGAGATTATAGTTGAAAACTTCCCTAACATGGGAAAGGAAATAGTGAATCAAGTCCAGGAAGCACAGAGTCCCATACAGAATAAATCCAAGAAGAAACAAGCCAAGACACATATTAATCAACTATCAAAAATTAAATACAAAGAAAAAACATTAAAAGCAGCAAGGGAAAAGCAATGAATAACATACAAGGGAATCCCCATAAGGTTAAACAGCTGATCTTTCAGCAGAAACTCTGCAAGCCAGAAGGGAGTGGCAGGATATATTTAGAGTGATGAAACAGAAAAAACTACAACCAAGATCACTCTACCCAGCAAGGATCTCATTCAGCTTCGAAAGAGAAATTAAAACCTTTACAAACAAGCAAAAATTAAGAGAATTCAGCACCACCAAACCAGCCTTACAACAAAGCTAAAGGAACTTCTCTAAGTGGGAAACACAAGAGAAGGAAAAGACCTACAAAAACAAACCCAAAACAATTAAGAAAATGGTAATAGGAACATACGTGGTGATAATTACCTTAAATGTAAATGGATTTAATGTTCCCACTAAAAGACATAGACTGGCTGAATAGAAAAAAAACAAGACCCAAATACAGGCTGTCTACAACAGACCCACTTCAGACCTAGGGACACTACAAGAGACCCACTTGAGACCTAGGGACACATTCAGACTGAAATTGAAGGGATGGAAAAAGGTATTCCATGCAAATGGAAATCAAAAGAAAACTGGAGTAGCAATACTCATACCAGACAAAATAGACTTTAAAATAAAGACTATTACAAGAGACAAAGAAGGACACTACATAATGATAAAGGGATCAATCCAAGAAGAAGATATAACAATTGTAAATATTTATGCACCCAACATAACAGCACCTCAATACATAAGGCAAATACTAACAGCCATAAAAGGGGAAATCGACAGTAACACAATCATAGTAGGGGACTTTAACATCCCACTTTCACCAATGGACAGATGATCCAAAATTAAAGTAAATAAGGAAATACAAGCTTTAAATGATACACTAGACCAGATGGACTTAATTGATATTTATCGGACATTCCATCCAAAAACAACAGAATACACTTTCTTCTCAAGTGCACATGGAACATTCTCCAGGATAGATACCTTGGGGCACAAATCAAGCCTCGGTAATTTAAGAAAATTGAAATCGTATCAAGTATCTTTTCTGACCACAATGCTATGAGACTAGATATCAATTACAGGAAAAGATCTGTAAAAAATACAAACACATGGAGACTAAACAATACATTACTAAATAACCAAGAGATCACTGAAGAAATCAAAGAGGAAATCAAAACATACCTAGCAACAAATGACAATGAAAACACGACAACCCAAAATGTATGGGATCAGTGAAAGCAGTTCTAAGAGGGGAGTTTATAGCAATACAATCCTACCTCAAAAACACGAAAAATCTCAAATAAAAAACCCAACCTTACCCCTAAAGCAATTAGAGAAAGAAGAAGAAAAAAAAAAATACCCAAAGTTAGCAGAGGAAATAAATCATAAAGATCAGATCAGAAATAAATGAAAAAGAAAAGAAGGAAACAATAGCAAAGATCAATAAAGCTAAAAGCTGGTTCTTTGAGAAGACAAACATAATTGATAAACCATTAGCCAGACTCATCAAGAAAAAAACGGAGAACACTCTAATCAACAGTATTAGAAATGAAAAGGAAGTAACAACTGACACTGCAGAAATACAAAGGATCATGAGAGACTACTACAAACAATTATATGTCAATAAAATGGACAACCTGGAAGAAATGGACAAATTCTTAGAAAGGTACAACCATACAAGACTGAACCAGGAAGAAATAGAAAATATGAACAGACCAATCACAAGCACTAACATTGAAACTGTGATTTAAAATCTTCCAACAAATAAAGGCCCAGGGCCAGATGACTTCACAAGTGAATTCTACAAAACATTTAGAGCAGAGCTACACCTATCCTTCTCAAACTCTTCCAAAATATAGCAGAGGGAGGAACACTCCCAAACTCATTCTACAAGGCCACCATCACCAATACCAAAACCAGACAAAGATGTACAGAAAAAGAAAACTGCTGGCCAATATCACTGATGAGCATAGATGTAAAAATCCTCAACAAAATACTAGCAAACAGAATCCAACAGCAAATTAAAAGGATCATACACCATGATCAAGCGGGGTTAATCCCAGGAATGCAAAGTTCTTCAATATACGCAAATCAATCAATGTGATACACCATATTAAACAAATTGAAGGATAAATACCATATGATCATCTCAATAGATGCAGAAAAATCTTCTGACAAAATTCAACACCCATTTATGACAAAAACTCTCCAGAAAGTGGGCCTAGAGGGAACCTACCTCAACATAATAAAAGCCATATATGACACACCCTCAGCCAACATCATTGCCAGTGGTGAAGAGCTGAAACCTTTTCCCCTACGATCAGGAACAAAACAAGGTTGTCCACTCTCACCACTATTATTCAACATAGTTTTGGAAGTTTTAGCTTCGGCAATCAGGGAAGAAAAAGAAATAAAAGGAATCCAAATCGGAAAAGAAGATATAAAGCTGTCACTGTTTGCAGATGACATGATACTATACATAGAGAATCCTAAAGATGCTACCAGAAAACTTCTAGAGGTAATCAATGAATCTGGTAAAGTAGCAGGATACAAAATTAATGCACAGAAATCTCTTGCATTCATATACACTAATGGTGAAAAATCTGAAAGCGAAATTATGGAAACACTCCCATTTACCATTGCAACAAAAAGAAAAAAATACCTAGGAATAAACCTACCTAAGGAGACAAATTACCTGTATGCAGAAAACTATAAGACACTGATGAAAAAAAATCAAAGATGATACAAACAGATGGAGAGAGAAACCATGTTCTTGGATTGGAAGAATCAACATTGTGAAAATGACTATACTACCCAAAACAGTTTACAGAGTCAATGCAAAACCTATCAAACTACCAATGGCATTTTTCACAGAACTACAACAAAAAATTTCACAATTTGTATGGAAACACAAAAGACCCCAAATAGCCAAAGCAATCTTGATAAAGAAAAATGGAGCTGGAGGAATCAGGCTCCCTGACTTCAGACAATACTACAAAGCTACAGTCATCAAGACAGTATGGTACTGGCACAAAAACAGAAATATAGATCAATGGAACTGAAAGCCCAGAGATAAACCCATGCACCTATGGTCACCTTATCTTTGATAAAGGAGGCAAGAATACACAATGGAGAAAAGACAGTCTCTTCAATAAGTTGTGGTGGGAAAACTGGACAGCTACGTGTAAAAGAATGAAATTAGAACACTCCTTAACACCATACACAAAAATAAACTCAAAATGGATTAAAGACCTAAATGTAAAGCCAGACACTATCAAACTCTTAGAGGAAAACATAGGCAGAACACTCTATGACATAAATCACAGCAACATCCTTTTTGACCCACCTCCTAGAATAATGGAAATAAAAACAAAAAGAAACAAATGGGACCTAATGAAACTTAAAAGCTTTTGCACAGCAAAAGAAACCATAAACCAGATGAAAAGACAACCCTCAGAATGGGAGAAAATATTTTCAAATGAAGCAACTGAAAAAGGATTAATCTCCAAAATATACAAGCAGCTCATGCAGCTCAATATAAAAAAAAAAAAAATCGAAAAAATGAGCAGAAGACCTAGATAGACATTTCTCCAAAGTAGATATACAGATTGCCGGAAAAAAATCAAAGATGCTCAACATCATTAATCATTAGAGAAATGAAAATCAAAAGCACAATGAGGTATCACCTCACACCAGTAAGAATGGCCATCATCAAAAAATCTACAAACCATAAATGCTGGAGAGGGTGTGGAGAAAAGGGAACCTTCTTGCACTGTTGGTGGGAATGTAAATTGATACAGCCACTATGGAGAACAGTATGTGGTTTCCTTAAAAAAACTAAAACTAGAACTACCATATGACCCAGCAATCCCACTACTGGGCATATGCCCTGAGAAAACCATAATTCAAAAAAGTCATGTACCACAATGTTCACTGCAGCTCTATTTACAATAGCCAGGACATGGAAGCAACCTAAGTGTCCACTGACAGATGAATGGATAAAGAAGATGTGGCACATGTATACAATGGAATATGACTCAGCCGCAAAAAGGAACAAAACTGAGTTACTTGCATTGAGGTGGATGGACCTGGAGTCTGTCATACAGAGTGAAGTAAGTCAGAAAGAGAAAAACAAATACCATATGCTAACACATATATATGGAATCTAAAAAACAAAATGGTTCTGATGAACCTAGTGGCAAGACAGGAGTAAAGACACAGACATAGAGAATGGACTTGAGGATACAGGGTGGGGGAAGGGTAAACTGGGACGAAGTGAGAGTGGCATGGACATATATACACTACCAAATGTAAAATAGATAGCTAGTGGGAAGCAGCTGTATAGCACAGGGAGATCAGCTCGGTGCTTTGTGACCACCTAGAGGGGTGGGATAGGGAGGGTGGGAGGGAGACGCAAGAGGGAGGAGATATGGGGGCTATATGTATATGTATAGCTGATTCACTTTGTTATAAAGCATAAACTAACACACCATTGTAAAGCAATTATACTCCAATAAAGATGTAAAAAAAATCATAGTGACTGGCCTTATGTAATAATTAATGTCTCATTTGTGCATGCATTGAAAAAAAATGCACAAATGCTTGAAATTTTATCATCATAAATTATTTGTAGCATGAGTCAGTTATGAAGATTCAATATTTCATTAGATTTGAATGAAATAAGTAATCACCTGACCTTTAGAACTTAATATGATGCAAACATGCAGAATGTAAGGTTCACAAGAAATCATGGCTGGAAGAATAAGTGGATTTTTTTTCCATTTAATGAATACTGAAAAGTGTGCTGCAAATACCCCAAGTCTTTTCTTAATATGTAAATCTCTCCCATGAAAAAAGGTTGCTGTCTGTGTAGGCTGGTGTGTGATGGTGCCTTTTTTCGATAGCAGCGTCTGCAACCAAGTGCACACTGGCACTCTTTTCTTTCCTCTTGCAATGTCCTCTGGTGCTAATTGAGGATTTTTGTGATGAGCTCTGAATGTGCAGGAAATGCCTAGTAGGAGTCCAGACATTTGCAATGGGAATTTGTGGCTAGCTTATTATTCGATATTTATGCTAGTATTTGAGCTTTAAGTTTATTGAGTAATCCCCTCTGTACTAGTTTAAACCATTATTTGTCACTTTTAAAAGTGAATGTATAATATATTTAATCTGAAATATGTGATTTTAGTGTATTTCATTACAGACCCAATAGATGGCTCAAAGTTGAAATATGATAAAAATAGAAGTCAGCAAAATGTCTATTCAGGAAAAAAGGTTCAAGGTCACCACTTTTATTTATGCTGTAATTTCCCTTAGAATTATGAACATATTGCATTTTAAATGATGTACTCTTCATTTTATTTAAAAAGTTCCATTATTATTGAAAGAATAAAATACCTGAACTGAAAGGATTATATTTTTAGAGCTAACAAGTATTACATTTTTCAGAGCTGTCAAGTAATGTAGCCTTTTATAGTAAGCTGTAATGAGTTGCCAGTAAAACAAAGAGCTCCTATATCATTTAAAACCAAAAAGAATGTGCTTCTCTGTAAGAGACAGAATAAGAACAAGGGTTTTACTATTATCAAAGGCAGAAGGTTGTCATGGGAGGGGGGAACTGAGACTGGGCTTGAGCAGGGCAGGAAAGATAAAGAAGGGATACATGAAAAATAGAAAAATAGAGTAGGTACATTATGGTTTGTCACATTGGTGCAGATCTACCAGCTCCTGTCTGGCTTCCCTTCCTGCAGTTTATCAGAAACCATGTTTAATAAGCTACAGGATGTTAATAGTAATCAAGTTCTCTGTTAATTATAAGCAGTCATCAATCAATCAACTGGCAAATCAACAAAGTAATAAATTAATCTCCTACTGCAAGTAAGATATTTGCTATGATAACAGAGACCCATAAATCGACATTGAAGGCATGTGCAAAGAGGGGCTGTCAATCATGTGTCACAAGCAGAGCCTCCCAGAGTGATCACTTTGAACTAGAAACACATTTGGCAACTTTTGTTGTGATGGTAAGAATGCTTAATATGAGATATATCCTCCTAAAAACATTTTAAGTGCACAAAGCCAGATTGTTAACAATGGGTTCCATGTTGCACGAAGGATCTCTAGAACTTACTCAACCTGCATAACTGAAACTTTATGTGTCCAACAGTGAGGGATTTTTTTTTTATATAAAAAGTCAGTCTACTTGAGAAAGTCATATGCATTAAAAATAAACACACACCCTCAGCATAATCTTTGAATTTTCCCTTTTTCTCATACTACCATCTAAAGCCTGCTTGGTTTTATTCTTAAATTTGCCTCAAAATATTACCTCCTCTGGATTCTTGATGCGATTTTTGCAGTTGGAGTATTTGTCATCGCTTGGTGATCTATGACGAACTGCGTCTACCCTGACTTCCCTGCCAATGGAGCACTTATGCCAAACCCACACTCTCCACTGAGCGCCCTTTCTTTAGCTTAGAGGTAATCAAATACAGGCATCCTTCAGCATCCATGGGGGATTGGCTCCAGGACCCTCCCTGGATGTCAAAGTCTGCAGATTCTCTAGTCTCTTTATACAACGACATAGTATTTGCGCATAACAGAGGCACAGCCTCCCGCATACTTGAAATCATTTCTAGATTCCTTATAATACCTAATACAGTGTAAATGTTATGTACATAGTGGGAAAAGCAATGTAAATGCTATGTAGGTAGTTGCTGGCGTGAGGCAAATTCGAGTTTGCTTTTTGGAACTTTCTGGAACTTTTTAAATATATTTTCAGTCTGCAGCAGGTTGAATCCACAGATGTGGACCCCTAGGATACAAAGGACGATATAACTCTCTTCCTTAAACACCCATTGGCTCTAGAAATGAAGTTCTTCAAATAGTGCCATGTTCACCTTTCCAGCACATTTTTCTCGTGTTCTTGGTCTCATTACTGCTGTAGAGAACTTATCTTAAGTTCTTCCCTTCCTGTGTTCTTCTTCCTAAACCCCTAGGTTGCTAAGGCCCTAATTCAATGTGTGGGGCTACTCAGGGACTCATAGTATAGCTGGTCAAAGTGAGAGGACAAGCAAATACTAACGTTAAATAATGTGCTAACAGTATTAATGAAAAATTCCAAGAGGACAATAAACAAAATTTCAGTTTCTTTTCAATCATTCTCTAATTTCATTAAATGTACCTAGATAAACATTTGGCTGAGAAGTATTTTCTAGTCTTAACAATATGTTTCTTAAAACCTGGTTTTAAAATCCTCTAAAACGCAAATAAATTGTGTCTGCTTTGCAAGTTGAAAAATATAAATATTTTAGGGAAGAAACAAAAAAAGAGAAAAGCACATTAACAAAGGAGATGTACATGGTACAAGGCAGATCAAAAGACTAGCTAAGTCCGGTGAAAATATGGTACCACTGTGTACCATGGACTTTGAAGAGTTATATCACTAAGTGTAAGATAGTTAAGTCAAAAAAAAAAAAGGCACTTTGATGAACTGAAACAAAAACCCTAACCACCGTGGGGGGCTCACCTCAATGTTTAGAGTAATTTTGAAGTATCTTCCGGCCAGAGAATATGGCATCAGGAGGCTCTGTTCAAGCAGGAAGAAGTCTATAATAACCAGGTGGCAGTTCCTTTCTTCCCTCACTAGAGAGATGTTCTCTGACCCCAAATAGTAGATATCCCCACGTGAGCTTTTGTGGGTTTCCCTCTCACAACAGAGGGGCATTTAGTTTCTAAACTGTCTCTTTTTCACACCCAAACTTATGTTTTCCAGGAAGTCATGCCTTAAAAATCCATAGATTCTGGGGTCATTTACTTAGAGCAATCCTTAACCAGGTACATGCTGTTGAAAACATTCCATAGATAATGACCTTCCTGATGGGAAATATCATTCTCTTTGCCCTGAGGTCCAGTATGTTGACAAGCAGATTAGACTGGGTTACCTGTCTACTTTTATTCCCCAGGAGCCATTCCCCAGCACTTGGGATAAAAACAGCCCACAGATCAATAGTTTCACCTCCTTCCTTGCCAACCATCAATTGCTAAAGCGAAATTGTGAGAAACACGTTAGTAGTTTAAATACTGTGAGTTAAAAACTGTGCTATGACGTCATAATCACATTTTAATACATAAATTGGGATTTGGTTTTTGGGTTCAGGTTTAGCGATTCTTTACTCAGTATAAAAGGTATACCGTGGGAAAACATTCACTTTAGTAATGTTTAAATGTTCATTTCAAGGTTCAAAGAGCAAAGGAATAGGTGAATCATTACAGCAGCAACTCACCAATCAATCTGGAATCTGCAGAGTCCCTACAGATTGTGAGATTATGTCCTAACCCACAAAGGCGCCTAAGAAATGAGCTCGTTGCCTCTGTGCTTAACCTTGCAAATCTGATTCTGCTTTCATTTTTTTTCACTGCTATTGTCTAGATGCACCTGATTCAATACAGCAGAATCTCAGCTGCTCAGCCTGTGAAGGGTGCTTCAAATTCTGAAATAAAATATATCAGAGAGTCCTTAACCACTGCCAACAGAAAAAGAATTTGCACATCTGATTCACTCTGAAAGTAGCTCTTTTTGGGTAAAATACTAAGGCCTATAAAACTCTTCCCTTCCTGGGTAGCAGAGTCAGGAGAAAGACTAAAAATCTGTGCATGAGAAGATCCTGTTGACACATGGCAGAAACAAACCATCTGTGTTGATTGGCAATTGCATTCGCTCTCCAGCAGCTACATAGAGCCTGGGTGTGGGAACAGGAGTAGCTAGAATTGATGTTCAAGCTTCTGCTTTGTGCAGTTACAGAGACAGACTAAGAATGTCCACCAGTTCATACAAAAACCTGGGTATTACCCAACATCACTGAAAAGGATCCAAACAATGAACAGGAGGCCTATGGTAAAAGAAGAAAAGATGAATCAGGATTAAGAGGTTCATTTTGCTTTGTCACTAAAAGCTTCTGGTTTTGTCATACACACCCACATACTCACATGGACACAAATTTATGCTTATTCTGAGACCAAATATCATTAACTTGTGAGTTTAGTCATTTTCAGTTAATTATTTTACTTTCATTCAAAGTCTTCAGTCATAGGACCCTTTGTAAATTGTTTTAAAATGAACCTGGATGGAGTCCTGTCAAAGAGACAGAGAAGCTAAGCTGTAAGGGCACCCAGCGTGCAACGTTGGGGCAATTTGCACAGCCGATAAAGTAAAGTAGTATTGAATTAAGTAATGTCAGTTTTTTATACTCACTGGTGTAGTACTGGTGAGTATAAAATAAATACCCTTGAGTCAATAATGATAGAATCACATAGTAGAGTAATTTAGTGCATGGGGTAGAAGAAGCACATCTCCCATATAAAAGAATTCCAAATAATTTATGTAGCTTCTCCTCCCTCAAGGAGGTGAACGAGACCAGAAATCAATGCTAACATCGTGATTGACAGGTCATGCTGATAGAATGTGCCCTTGATATGATGTATTGAGAGTAACAATTTTCCTCTCTGGTCATTCTCCTTAAAACCCATAACTCCAGTCACATAACATGAGACAAATAGTATACAGACCTATATTGAGGGCTGCACCACAAAACTACCTGACCAATACTCCTCAAAGACAAGGAAAGTCTGAGAAACTGTCATGGACCAGTGGAGGCCAAAGACGCATCCTGAATACATGAAATATTGCATCCTGGATGGTATTCTGGAATAGAGAAAGCACATTAGGGAAATCCTAGTGAAATAAAAATAAACAGTGCTGTTTAGTTAATGGTAATGTACCAATGCCAGTTCCATAATATGGGAAATGTACTACAGTAATGAAAAATTTAACAAGAGAGGAAACTGAGTGTGGGATTTGGGGAAATGTTCTACACCATCTTTGCAACTTTTCTATAAATCTAAAGTTATTCTAGGGCTTCCCTGGCAGTCCAGTGGTTAGGACTCCGTGCTTCCACTGCAGGGGCACGGGTTTGATCCCTGGTCGGGGAACTAAGATCCTGCAAAGCTGTGCAGAGAGGCCAAAAAAATTAAATTTTTTTTAATTTGAAAAATAAAGTTATTCTAAAATAAAAAAGCTACTTTTTTTTTTTAATTTATTTATTTATTTATTTTTATTTTATGGCTGTGTTGGGTCTTCGTTTCTGTGCGAGGGCTTTCTCTAGTTGCGGCAAGCAGGGGCCACTCCTCATCGCGGTGCGCGGGCCTCTCGCTATCGCGGTCTCTCTTGTTGCGGAGCACAGGCTCCAGACGCGCAGGCTCAGTAGTTGTGGCTCACGGGCCCAGCCGCTCCGCGGCATGTGGGATCTTCCCAGTCCAGGGCCCGAACCCGTGTACCCTGCATTGGCAGGCAGATTCTCAACCACTGCGCCACCAGGGAAGCCCCCCCAAAAAAGCTACTTTTTAAACGTGCATGTACACAGATATACACAAGGCATCTAGACTGCAGAAACCCAAATGATAATCACAGCTGAGATATTCATGCTTTAATAAGCAGTCTTTATGAGAAACAGCCCTTCAGACTACCTGCTTGCCAAAATTAGGTCTTCTCTTTGTACACTCTGCTTTGCAATGACGGATCATTACAGTCTCTTAATTATCTCCTTCCACTCTCAAAATAAAAGCAATCTATTAGCATGTGGGCTCCTTGTAGGAAAGAGGCAGGTCTGACATGAAAGAAACAGAATGAAAAAGAGTTGCATAAATACACTCAGAGAAAGTGATATCCAATCTTAAGGATTTTCACTATTATTCTATATGCATGCCCTTAAATTTCATCAGAGAATGCAATCCAACCTTGACATATCTGAATGTTTTGAAAGCCCATCCCAAACTGCTAAATTTATCAACACAGAATTCTTAGAATAAGCCTCTAACCATATTTCAGTCCAGAGCCATTTCTTTTACCTGCACAGTCTTACACTGCAAGCTAATGGCATTTTCAATTTCTACTAAACTTTTATATTTCACTTAATGGTCATTATTCACAAAGATAAACATTTGCTAGAATTTCCTGAGGGATATCATATGTGCGTAGAAATCAGGAAAGCTACACCAAGGCAGAAGGACAGCAAGACCTCCTAGCTTTGCTCTTCAGCTAAACAGATGCTCCAACAAAGTACCCGTACAGGGATCTTGATTAAAATGTATGCCTTGGCAGAATTACAAGTATCTTTACAGCACATTCCTTCAGAGCCTTCCAACTATCAATTGAAACTAGAATATTAATCTGAAAAAGACAAAGTCCTACCAACTTTTGGCAGCTAGATTTTTTTAAACTAGAGAACTACTTGGAGGAGAGTCTGTAACCGTAATGTTTTGACAACACTGGCTTTATCTTTTCTAGCTTTCTTTTTTGTACAGGAAAGCTATTTTATAATTAAAATAGAAAGCATCCCACACGTTCCCTTTCCTGGTACCTAGGCATAGTTTCTTTCTTCCTGAGTGTGTAGTATGGTAACGAGGGGAGACCATCAGGAGAGTTCTCCTATTAATTACATGTAGAGTTTAGTGCCGTCGCTGTGTGCTTGTTTCATGTAGACACACAATTACACTGTGCGGCCACTTTGCAGGCTAACTCAAGAGGATAATAGCCAAGGTAAAGCTAAATCTATCTTAGCATCATGACACATTTTTAGTTCTCATTTTCACTGATGTATCAATAATAGTCCACAGGTTTTTTGTTTTGTTTTTTGTTTGTTTGTTTTATTGGAGTATAGTTGCTTTACACTACTTTGTCCATTTCTGCTGTACAGCAAAGTCAATCAGCTCTATGTATACATATATCCCCTCTTTTTTGGATTTCCTTCCCTTTTAGGTCACCACAGAGCACTGGCTAGAGTTCCCTGTGCTCTACAGTACGTTCTCATTAGTTATTTTATACATAGTAGTGTATGTATGTCAATCCCCATCTCCAAATTCAGCCCCCCCATCCCCTTGGTATCCAGACGTTTGTTCTCTACATCTGTGTCTCTATTTCTGCTTTGCAAATAGATCATCTATACCATTTTTCTAGATTCCACATATATGTGTTAATATATGACATTTGTTTTTCTCTTTCTGACTTACTTCACTCTGTATGACAGTCTCTAGGTCCATCCACATCTCTGCAAATGACCCAATTTCACTTCTCTTTATGGCCGAGTAATATTCCATTGTATATATGTACCACATCTTTATGCATTCCTCTGTTGATGGACACTTAGTTTGCTTCCATGTCCTGGCTATCGTAAATAATGCTGCAATGAACACTGGGGTGCATGTATCTTTCTGAATTATGGTTTTCTGTAGGTATATACCCAGGAGTGGGATTGCTGGGTCATATGGTAGTTCTATTTTTAGTTTTTTAAGGAACCTCCGTACTGTTCTCCATAGTGGCTGTATCAATTAACATTCCCACCAAGAGTGCAAGAGGATTCCCTTTTCTCCACACCCTCTCCAGCAATTTATTGTTTGTAGACATTTTGATGATGGCCATTCTGACTGGTGTGAACTGATACCTCATTACAGTTTTGATTTGCGTTTCTCTAAGAATTAGTGATGTTGAGTATCCTTTCATGTGTTTTTTGGCCATCTTTATGTCTTCTTTGGAGAAATGCCTATTTAGGTCTTCTGCCCATTTGTGGATTGGGTTGTTTGTTTTTTGATATTGAGCTGCATAAGCTGTTTGTATATTTTGGAGTTGAATCCCTTGCCAGTTGCCATTTCTTTTTGTTTCCTTGTGCTTGCATCAATATTATTTTTCAATCTACATGGTCTTTTTTATGCAGGAATCTAACATTTGTTCAGAATTGCTTGTGATCTGCAGTTAATGTAAACAACTACACACCTGGTGATACTTTAGAGCAAACAAAATCAATTGATTCCCCCGTTTATAAAATAGTTCCTACCTCATTTGCTTGGGAAGCTATGTTCAATATTATTAAATCAGTCAACAGTCCAGTTACTGCCTTTCATCATGACTTCTCTTCCTCATTAAAATTTTTTATAAATATATATATTTTAACCTATCTGATCATCATAACCTATCTGAACATATCAGGAAAATTCACCATTACATATATAGAGAGATAAAAGTATATTTCTTTTGTCCCAAGGTATTATGATTGTTTTAATTTAAAAAAATTAAATTGAAGTGTAGTTGATTTACAATGTTTCAGGTGTACATCAAAGTGATGCAGTTTTATATATATACATATATATGTATATATATATTCTTTTTTGGATTCTTTTCTATTATAAGTTATTACAAGGTATTGAATATAGTTCCCTGTGTTATGCAGTAGGATCTTGTTGTTTATCTGTTTTATACATAGTAGTGTATATCCTAAAACTTAAGGCTTTAAAATCTCCTGGGAACTTTTATATGCATTTTCTTAGTGGTATACTTTGCCTAGAATTTATTCATATTATGAGACAGCATGAACTAAACAGATCTATTGCTACTAAACTGATTTGGGTGCTCAGTGTCTCACCATGATTATTCCCATGGTCCCTGAAAAGTTCTCACTCTCCCCCAAAGCATTCTCTAGGTTTCTGCCAAAGTGAGCTTTCTGTAACAGCAATCTCATATTTTTATGGGAATACTGTACACAAAATTTGTTTTTCTCCTGTTAATCTGCATTATGTCTATTTAATTCTTTGAACAGCCAAAGAATCTAGATTGGAAGAAGGGATGTCTTCCACCTCTACAACAGGAAATAATGATTTACGTCTAGTAGCTGTTAATATAAAAAGACTCCTTTAAGTTATTCTAAAGTGTTTCACAGCACTTCCTCACTTTATTGGTTAACACATTCACTATACCTAATCTGCTGGAATATCACACATTTAACATGTATTAAATATGAGTTCCTGAGTTTTGGTTCCACTACATGCTATCCATAAACCCACTACTTCGGCTAATATTACTAAAAACATTGACAAAAATGCAAAAACAGCTACCTGGAGACGCTAAAAGAAAACAAAAGCAAGCAGATTATGCAAAGCTGTAAAAACTTGAGAAACAACCTGCATGCAGGGGAGCTTTCCAGTTTTCTTTCACCTTTCAGGACTTTGCCCCAAGTGCAGTGGGAGATGGTGTGTGTGTGTGCGTGAGTGTGTGTGTGCACACACATGCCTGCAATGCATGCCTGCACACACGTGCCTGTGTGTTTGTGAGACTAATTGCAGAGTAGCATGGTTACATGGGCAAAAAAACTTCAAGAGAAACCCATGCTCTTTTTCAGAAAAAGGAGATAAAGTCCCCTGCAGGGTGCAGAATGTAGGTGGAGTCTTTTAGAGGAAAGAGCCAGTGAAGGAGGATCCCCTAATTCTATGTATGCACCCACAAAAATCTCAGCCTAACACCAAACTCTTCACACCAAGGACAGACCCAAATCAACATAGCAAAAGCTTAGAAAACTGACCTGAGACTTAAACAACCAAACATAGAAGGCAAGTCAGAATCTATGATCTCAACATAACCAGTTAGATTTTCTATTAATATAAAACACCAACATTCTCCAGGAGAGCACAACAGAGAACACACCAAATAACATTCACAATATCCAGATACAATTCAAAATTATTCAAGGTACAAAGAACTAGGAAAATGAAACAAATCCTCATGGAAAAATATGATCCATATAGATGGTAACCTGGAGATGACCATGATGCTGGAGCTAATCACACAGAGACTTTAAATCAGTCCTAGAACCATGCTTCATGGGGTAAAGGAAAACACACTTGAAATGTATGAAATATAGGAAATTTCAGCAGGGTGTTTGAAACTATAAAAAGGAACCAAGTGAAAATTTTAAAACTGAAAAATGCAATGCCTTAAATAAAAACTCTATGAATGGGCTTAACACCAGAATGTAAATAACAATGGAAAGAAATAAATCTCAAACATCTGTTTAATTAGAGTCCCAGAAGAGAGGATTAAGAAACTGAAGCACAGAAGTTTTGTGAATATATAATGGCCACAAATGTCCCAAACTGGAGGAAGACAGAAATTTACAGATTGAAAAAACTCAGGAAATCGAAACAGAATAAACTTAAAGAAAAGCCATGGTTTTTAGATGCCTCACAATCAAACTGCTAAAAAACAAATGCAAAGAGTCTTGAAAGCAGCTAAAGAAAATTGCATGTTACATACAGGGGAACATTTATTCAAATGACCACGTGTTTCTCATCAGAAACCATGGAGGCCAGAAGAATGAGGAAGAGCATGTTTAAAAAGTGAAAGAAAACTTCTTTTTCAAAAGAAAAATTAGCAACCATGTCCTTCAGGAAAAAAGAAAAATAACGACTTTTTCAGATGAAAAAAAAAGTATAGAGAATTTGTCCCCAGTAGATCTGTTATTACAAGAAATACTAAAGGAAGTTTTCCATTCTGAAGGGAAATGATACCAAAAGAAACTTTGCTCTTCAGAAATGAAGGAAGAACAACAGAAATCTAAGTATCAGAATAAAAGATATTATTTCCTATAAACTAAAAATATGTTGACTATTAAAGTGAAATGGCCTCATGTGGTTACCATTATGTACAGACTCAACACATAACAATTATAACGTAAAAGCCAGCAAAGTGGGAGCTCCTTGGTGGTCTAGTGGTTAAGATCCAGGGCTTTCACTGCTGTGGCCTGGGTTTATCCCTGGTTGGGGAACTGAGATCCTGTAAGCTGTGCGGCACAGCCAAAAAAAAGATATATATTCTTAAGAAAAAAAGGAAATGTATCTCATCAATTACATCAACAGAGTGAAAGATAAACCATATGATTATAATCTTGAATGACAAAAAAGTATTTCATAAAATTTCAGTCATTCCTAATAAGAACAAAGTAATTAAGTATCAAAAAACCAAAAAGCCAGCAAAGTGTTGACCTATATGTTTGCGAGTTTCTGTATTTTACATCTATTAGACTGTGAAATTTTAGGTATTCATTTAGTAATTCATAGAGCAACTACTAAAAAAAGTTTGGTGGAATATAGCATAAAAGCCAACAGATTAAAATGAAGCATTAAAATATATTTATACAGTACAAAAGAAGGCAGAAAGTTGGGAGTAGAGAAATAAAAACAGAGAAGAGAAACAGAACATAGATAAATGTGGTAGACACAAATCCAAATATAGCAAACCCTCTATTAAATGGTAAGGGCCTAAACACCTCAATAAAAGGCAAACCAAGAAAAATGTCTTTTTCAGAAATGAAGAGCTTACTATAAGATGTCTATAAGAGTTGAAAATCATTGGACAGAAATAGATGTACAACTCCAAGAGGAAGCCCCAGGAGGCCTGAGCACCTGCTTTATTATCTAATACCATAAATTTCTGAGACCAAAGTTCTCCTCCATGTTTAGCAAAAATAGAATTAAAGGGAAAAACAGACAATTGCACGATCACAGTAGGTTTTAATGATTTTCTCTCAGTAATTAATAGAACAACTAGCCAAAAACATCTGTAAAATCATAAAAGATCTGATCAGCACATTAACCACCTTGATCTATAGCCAACAACTTCACAATGTCTATTCTTCTCAAGGGTACATGTGCCTTCACTAAGGCAGACCATATGCTAAGAAACAAAACAAGTTTTTTTAATTTAAGAATTCTCTTCCTGCAATAAAATTGCATTAGGAATTAATAAAAATTAAAGCAAAAATATGAATAAAAAATTAGAAAATATTTAGAGGAAAACACAAAATATCTGTGATATAAACAACATACTGCTAAGTAATTCAGAGGTCAAATATGAAATCACAAGAAAAATTGCAGTCATAATTCAAATACAACATATCAAAATTTGTGGGATGTAGCTATAGCAGTGCTTAACAGGGAGCTTATATTGTTAAATGCTTATATTAGAAATAGGAAGGAATAAAAAAAATCAACAACCATAACCTAGGTTTTACTTTAAGAACCAGATAAAAATGAACAATGCAAAGCCAAAGTAAGTAGAGGGAAGGAAATTATTTTAAAAAAAGGAGAAATCCAGAAATTAGTAAGCAGCAGTGGAGAAAATTAATAAAGAAGATTAGTTGATTCCTTTAAAAGATTACCAATATTGACAAATCCCTAGCTATTTTATAATAAATCATCAATATCAGGAATGGAAAGGAAATTATTATGACACATTATACAGTTATTAAACAGATAATTACAGTTAAACAGATAAGATAATTTTTTTCTTTTTCTTTGCTTTTACTGGAGTATAATTACTTTACAATGTTGTATTAGTGTCTGCTGTACAATGAAGTGAATCAGCTATACGTATACATATATCCCCTCCCTCTTGGATCTCCCTCCAACCCCCCTGTCCCACACATCTAGGTCACCACAGAGCACCAAGCTGAGCTCCCTGTGCTATACAGCAGGTTCCCACTAGCTATCGATTTTTCACATGGTAGTGTATTTATGCCAATCCTAATCTCCCAATTCATCCCACACTCCCCTTCCGCCTCTGTGTCCACATACCCATTCTCTACATCTATGTCTCTATTCCTGCCCTACAAATAGGTTCATCTGTATCATTTTTTTAGATTCCATATATATATGCATTAATATACGATATTTGTTTTTCTCTTTCTGACTTACTTCACTCTGAATGGCAGACTCTAGGTCCAGCCACGTCTACAAATGACCTAATTTCATTCCTTTTTATGGCTGAGTAATATTCCATTATATAAATGTACCACATCTTCTTTATCCATTCATCTATCAGTGGACATTTAGGTAGTTTCCATGTCCTGGCTATTGGAAATAGTGCTGCAATGAACATTGGGGTACATGTGTCATTTTGAATTATTTTTTTCTTAGGGTATATGCCCAGTAGTGGGATTGCTGCATCATATGGTAGTTCTATTTTTACTTTTTTAAGGAACCTCCATACTGTTCTCGATAGTGGCTGTATCAATTTACATTCTCACCAGCAGTGCAGTGCAGGAGGGTTCCCTTTTCTCTACACCTTCTCCAGCATTTATTGCTTGCAGATTTTTTATGATGGCCATTCTGACCAGTGTGAGATGATACCTCATTGTAGTTTTGATTTTCATTTCTCTAATAATTAGTGATGTTGAGCATCTTTTCATGTTCCTCTTGGCCATCTGTGTGTCTTCTTTGGAGAAATGTTTATTTAGGTCTTTTGTCCATATAAAATACCTAGGAATAAACCTACCTAAGGAGGCAAAAGACCTGTACTCAGAAAACTATAAAACACTGATGAAAGAAATCAGAGATGACACAAAAAGATGGAGAGATATACCATGTTCTTGGATTGGAAGAATCAATATTGTGAAAATCACTATACTACCCAAAGCAATCTACAGATTCAATGTAATCCCTATCAAATTACCAATGGTATTTTTCACAGAATTAGAACAAAAAATTTTACAATTTGTATGGAAACACAAAAGACCCTGAATAGCCAAAGCAATTTTGAGAAAGAAAAACGGAGCTGGAGGAATCAGACTCCCTGACTTCAGACTATACTACAAAGCTACAGTAATCAAGATAGTATGGTACTGGCACAAAAACAGAAAAATAGATCAATGGAACAGGATAGAAAGCCTTAGAGGTAAACCCAGGCACCTATGGTCACCTAATCTATGACAAAAGTGGCAAGAATACACAATGGAGAAAAGACAGTCTCTTCAATAAGTGGTGCTGGGAAAACTGGACAGCTGCATGTAAAAGAATGAAATTAGAACACTCCCTAACACCATACACAAAAATAAACTCAAAATGGATTAAAGACCTAAATGTAAGAGTGGACACTATAAAACTCTTAGAGGAAAGCATAGGAAAAACATGCTTTGACATAAATCACAGCAAGATCTTTTTTGACCCACCTCCTAGAGTAATGAAAATAAAAACAAAAATAAACAAATGAGACCTAATTAAACTTACGGTTTCTTTTGCATAGCAAAGGAAACCATAAACAAGACAAAAAGACAACTCTCAGAATGGGAGAAAATGTTTGCAGATGAAGCAATGGCCAAAGGATTAATCTCAAAATATACAAACAGCTCATGCAGCTCAATATCAAAACAATAAGATAATACTTTTAACATCTAAATGTCCACACATTCAACACTTTAGAAAGAATGAAAAATTTGAAAAAATGAATTAAACTGTTTTCCCCAAGGAGTGGGAGAAAGTAAGGATGCCCCTTTTACCATTCTATTCAGCATGGTACTGGAAAAATTATATTATTATATATTGGCAAAAAATTTGGAAAATAAAATTTAGAAAAAATCAATTTACAGTAGTACCAAAAAAACCCCAAATACTTAGGAATATTTCTATCAAAAAATGTCTAATGCTTCTAAACAGAATTGAAAATAATTGGTAAGAGGTAGCCAAGAAGACCTAAATAAATGGGGAGATTAAATTCATAGATTAAAAGAATTAATACTATTAAGAAGGCAATTATGCTAAAGTGGAGCAAGAAATTCCAGCAGTTTTTTTGAAGAAGTTGAAAGCTGATTCTAAAATTTATATGGAGGGGCTTCCCTGGTGGCGCAGTGATCGAGAATCTGCCTGCCAATGCACGGGACACGGGTTCGAGCCCTGGTCTGGGAAGATCCCACATGCCGTAGAACAGCTAGGCCTGTGAGCCACAATTACTGAGCCTGTGCATCTGGAGCCTGTGCTCCACAACAAGAGAGGCCCGCGCACCGCGATGAAGAGTGGCCCCCACTTGCCACAACTAGAGAAAGCCCTCGCACAGAAACGAAGACCCAACACAGCCATAAATAAATAAATAAATAAATAAATAAATAAAATTAAAAAAAAATAAAAATAAAATTTATATGGAAATGCAAAGGACTTATATATAACCAAATATATAAAACCAAATAACCAAAGCAATTATATATGTTATATATGTAATAAATATATATAATACATATAATAAAAGTGTATGTATTTAAAAATGAACAGAATTGTTGGACTTACCTGACCTAATTTCAAGATTTTCTATAAATTTACAGGAATCAAGACAGTTTGATTTTGTGAAGAAGATAAATATATAAATCAATGACAGGTATAGAGAGTCTGGAAATAGACCCACCCATATGTGGTTAATTGGTTTTAAGCAAAGATGCCAAGACAGATCACTGGGGTAAGGAGAGCCTTTTCAACAGATGATGCTGGGTCAACTGGATTTCCATTTGAGGAAAAAAATTAAGAACATCATCCCTTATTTAACACTATAAAGAAAACTTAACTTCAAACGAACCATAGACCTAAATGTCATACTTTAATTTATAGAAAGTCTAAATGAAACTAGAAAATCATCATGATCTTGAGGTGGGAAAGTTTCTTATGTAGAACTTAAAAAACACAAAACATGAAAGGAAAATTGATATTTGACTTTATTTAAATTAAAATAGATTGCTCTTTAAAAGATACCATATTTAAATAAAAGGCAAGCCGCTAGAAAATAATATTCATGATATGTATACATATCAGACAAAAGACTTGTATCCAGAATATATGAATAGTTTTGTGACTCAATCTTTCAAAAATTAGTTATCATGGAACTTCAAATTAAAACCACAGACTGAGACAACAATAAACAATGAATAGGTGGACTAAAACTAAGAGTGGTCAAATCAAGTGTTATTGAGACTATTTTGCAACTGAAACGTTCACTGGAGTGAACTTAAAATGGTTCATCACCTGGAAAAGCAGTTTGGAATTTTCTTAAAAAGTGAAACATACATAAATCAAGCGATGCAGCACTTCAATTCCTAAGTATTTACCTAAGACAAATGAAAGCGTATCTACAGAAAGCCTTGTATATAAACGTTCTTAGCACCTTTATTGATAGTAGCAATAAACTGTAAACAACCCAACTGTCCATCTTATGGGAAAAGACAAACAAATTGTGGCATTCACATAATGGAATATTACTCAAAAATAAGCAGAAATGAACTACAGATATATACAGTAATATGAATGAGCCTCAGAATTATTACACTGAGCTAAAGATGTTAGGTTAAAAAAGAAGGCATACAATATGACTTTTATTATATAACATTCTAGAAAATAAAATCCACTGTAGAGTAACTGACAGCACATTAATGACCGGCAGCCTGCAGATGGGTCTGGAGGGAGGGATGGAATAGAGACGGGCTCCGAGCATCATGGGGCATGATGGGAAGTGTCACAAGATGACGTATTCATAGACGTACAGAGATGGTAAAGCTGAGCTAAAAGTATACATTTTACACATGTTCATGTTATTGTACTTCAATTACTCCTCAACAAAGTAGGGGAAAGGAAAATAGATATGATAGATGAGATAGATGGATGATAGATAGATAGATAGATAGATAGATAGATGATAGATAGATAGATAGATAGATAGATAGATAGATAGATAGATAGAAAGAATAGAGACCGATGAGAGAGAGAGAAAGAGTGAAACTCTGTGGAAAATATTAAACTTTAAATGAAACATAGTCTTTCCCTTGTGGGTTTGTAGTCTCATGTGTAAAGAGGTATAACAAACAAAACTCAAATAAGTTTTCTAGGAAAGTGGAGAAAAATAAATAAATGCTGAAAAGTCAAAGGAACTATTTACTCTCATCTGTGGAATACTAATTAGAAAAGATGCATGCACGCATATGTTCACTGCACAGTGGAATGTTACTCGGCCGTAAAGAATAATGAAAATCTTGCCATTTGAGACATAGGCGGACCTAGAGGATATTATGTTAAGTGAAATAAGTCAGACAGAGGAAGACAAATATGGTATGATATCACTTATATGTGGAATCTAAAAACAAAACAAATGAACAAACATAAAAAAACAGAAACAGAATCATAGGTACAGGGAATAAACAGGTGGTTCCCAGAGGGGAGGGGTGGAGGGAGGAAATAAATAGGTGGGAGAGATTAAGAGGTACAAACTTCCAGCTGAAAAATAAATTAGTCACAGGTGTGAAATATAGGGAGTGGGGTATATGGTCAGTAACGATGTAATATCTTTGTAGGGTGACAAGTCATAACTAGATTTGTCATTGTGACCATTTTGAAATGTATAGAAATACCAAGTCACCTGTTGTGTAGCAGAAACTAACATAATGTTGCAGGTCAATTATACTTTGAAACAAACAAACAAACTTACAGAAAATGAGATCAGACTTGTGGTTACCAGGGGCAGGGGTGGGTGGAGGGGTAATTGGATGAAGGTGGTCAAAAGGTAAAAATGTCCAGTTGTAAAATAAATAAGTACTAGGGATGTAATGTACAACATGATAAATGTAATTAACACTGCTCTATGTTATATATGAAGGTTGTTAAGAGTAAATTCTAAATGTTCTCATCACAAGAAAAAAATTTCTATTTGTTTAATTTTGTATGTATATGTATATATATATATGTATGAGATGATAGATCTTCACTAAACTTATGATAATCACTTTATGATGTATGTAAATCAAGTCATTATGCTGTGCACCTTAAACTTATACAGAGCTGTATGTTAATTATATCTCAGTAAAACTAAAAGAAAAACAAGAAAATGCTGTATATAACCATTGAGAAGGGTTACAGAGATTGTTGCAATGGTGGAAATGCGAAAAAGGGAATGATATGAGTATAAAAGTAGCTTGAACAGATCTTGGAAATTATTTAGATGTCAGAGTGGGGAGAGTTTGCTTGAGAAGGAGAGGAAAGCTAAAAGAAAACTCCAAAATAATCTTGGATGACCTAAAAAAAAAACTGTAATGCTGTTGAGAGAATCAGAGATTTAAAAGAAAACATCTGGTTCAGTGGAGAGAAGTAGATTTGGGACAATGGAGTGAGATTTTGTAACATCTAAGTAGATAGCTGGGTAGACACTTGAGAGAAGAGTCAGAGCTGGAGGTATTTATTTGGGCATTGTCTTCATAGAAACAGTACTTGAAGTTCTGACTGAAACACAGGAAATGGTGATAAGGGTGAGTTTCATCTTTTTCTATATCAATAGTCTCCTTTCCCTTTAATTTTCAAAGTGCTAGTAAGCAACATTTTCCTAACTACAAAGCAGAGATAAAACAAGAATTTTATAGAAAACACCTTAAAGCATTTCAGCAAATTTTACTGAAAACAGAGAACTGTTTCACAGGATAGCTCAAGGTTGCTTTGCTTAAAAGTTTCTCTTGGAATGGAATTATTCCATTCAGTCCCTTATTTCAGATTCACCTGGTGTTACAGCTGTTACGGTGCTTATCATGTTAAAGATATTATCCTTCAATATGTCATGCTATAGAGTTCAGGGCTGTCAAAGGCAACAAAAACTATCTGATGTCTAATAAAAATAAAATTTTACCATTCCGTTCCCATCATGACTGTGCAAGACATACAGCATTGGCTCTGTTCAAATATCTACAGGACAATAAAATATATAACCATCACTCTGTAATATCTAGGGCATTTCAAATTCAACCTACGTAGAAAAAGAGAGTTTAAAGAAACCACTTGCAAACCTCTTCCCTATTTGCTGCTACCCTGAGCAGAGGCTCGCTGGCTGGCCAATGAGTGCTCCCATTCCTGTAACATTCTTTTCTTTTTGAACACTCCTTGACATAAATCGCAGCAAGATCTGTTTTGATCCACCTCCTAGAGTAATAAAAATAAAAACAAAAATAAACAAATGGGATCGAATTAAACTTAAAAGCTTTTGCACAGCAAAGGAAACCATAAGCAAAACAAAAAACCCTCAGAATGGGAGAAAATATTTGCCAACGAAGCAATGGACAAGGGATTAATCTCCAAAATATGTAAACAGCTCATGCAGCTCAATATCAAAAAACAAGCAACCAAGTCAAAAAATGGGCAGGAAATCTAACTAGACATTTCTCCAAAGAAGATATACAGATGGCCAAAAAGCACATGAAAAGATGCTCAACATCACTAATCATTAGAGAAATGCAAATCAAAACTACAATGAGGTATCACCTCACACAGGTCAGAATGTCCATCAAAAAATCTACAAACAATAAATGCTGGAGAGGGTGTGGAGAAAAGGGAACCTGTACATTCTTGAGAGCAGCACCGAGATAAATGGGACAGAATATGTCTGCTGAGCTTACAACAACCCTGCAGATAAAGCCTCGCTCAAGATAGATGTTCTGCAAAATCTGAACGATATATCCTTTTATAAATGTGCTCACTATCTTTAAAAGTGTGCTTTTGATGGAGTTGATATGGAAGAAATGCATTTATTTTTAAAATTTTTTTACATTTTTATTGGAGTATAGTTGATTTACAATGTTGTGTTAGCTTCTGCTGTACAGCAAAGTGAATCAGTTATATGTATACATATATCCATTTTTTTAGATTCTTTTCCCATATAGGTCATTACAGAGTACTGAGTAGAGTTCCCCGTGCTATACAGCAGGTCCTTATTAGTTATCAATTTTATATATAGTAGAAATGCATTTTAAAAACACTGTATGACGTCCTGGATAAATATGTCATATTTTTCTATTCCCACCTCAATCCATATTAATCTTATGGAAATAAAGAGATTTGGGGTGAAAATAGGATAAAAAAGTGACTTGGACGGTTTTATTTTAAAATAACAAAAGCACTTTAATATTCTTCAAATCATTATATTTCCCTCAAGGTCTTTGGTGTATAATAGATAGCTATGCCCATCTGCAACTGCCTCCAAGGACTGGAAATGACTTACAGTTTCTAATGCTGACATTTAATGTTCAGTAGCCTAGGCATTATCACTATTCAAAGGGAAATTCTAAACCGCAAGACAGTTTTCCGACTTATGACACGGATATGATTATATAAAGACTGATTCACTTATTTTTGCACTTATTTTTGAAGTCCCATTACCACCTTTGAGCAGCTCTATTACAAACCAGTATGGGTGGGAAGATTGTTTTACCTTGAAAAAAAATGCCTTGCACATGGTAGGGACAATCTTTCCCAATTTCTACAAATAAATAAACATTGTCCACAAGTAAAATAATCTTATTCATAGAACAACTACTATATAAACAGTGAAGAAGATAAATTAGAAACTTCTTTGTGAGCTTGTTGGCATGGTAAACATAAAAGGATTAAAAGTGAGTTATTAGTGACAAGAAAAAATGCTCCAGGAAGCCGAGGGTCTCTGATACCCTGTGGCTTTGGCAAATACCCTCATCTCTCTGGGTCCCAATTTTCTTGTTTTTCAGGTAACGTCTAGAGGATACCTAAGAGAATTTTCAGTCATAACATTTACAATCCGCATGGTTCTGAATCACTTCACGTACAGAACTGGGTAAAGAGAATAAGGGAGCCATGCTGCTATTAAAGAAGAGGATTTGTTCATTTTCATATATTTTGAAATAATATCATCAGCCCTAAGATGAAATCCATGCACTATACTTCCTCTCGCTTAGTTGACCTGCTCCCCTACACTGGAAGCTGATTCCTTAGGTCCATATTGAAGGAGCTTGTTGCTCATTTCACAAAGGCCCTTACACTTTCTAGCAATAAAGATGACCTAGGGAAATTTTTAAACAAATGGATTTTAGAAGTTCTAGGAGTGTGTCCTTTTTTAGAGCTAGATGTGTTTTTTGTACCATTTTCCACAAAGTCTCTGAGATAGGACCATACCTTCATCCTTTGCCTTTTCTCCTGTTGATGACCAAGGGGAAAAGGTAGCCCAGTCATCAAGACTACAGGGTTTTGGGTCAAATGAACATGCTACTCTCATTCTATATTTTGTAAAATGGGTCATATACACTTCTCTCCCAAGACTTGAAGAAATATTGAAAATCTTAACTTTGAGGTTATGCAGGATTAGGAGAGAAAACCTTCCCATCTTCAGGAATAGTAGAGAAGTGTACCAACAAAGGTGGTCTTCAGTCCTCCCATGACTTTGAACCTAGTGCTATATCTAACCTTTCCTGTTATGCTGGGGCAAAGAAGTGGGTGTCGGTGCTAATTAGCAGTAGTACAAACAAGACGTTTCAATGACGCATTACCCTAACTAGTGCCCAATTATGCTGAACTTTTTCCCTTTGAAGAATTCGAGAGCGTCATTTACTGTGCTAATCATGTAATATCCTATAGCATGATTAAAATTTTCATTTTGACTACTGGGCCACTATTAACCCATTCAGGTAAATATGGAACATATTTTAGCAAATTTGTATACATTTAACCACTGGATTTGTTTGGTTCCATTCTGATTATTACTAATTACCATTGTAATTTGAAGTATTACTAAATTGCAAAGGATTACAAATTTATGTCTTTTCCTAAATGGAAAAGTTGATACTTATAGGATTACCTTCTTTCTTTTTAATTTGTGTTTATAGTGTTAGATATATAAAAATGCATGTAATATATATGTAAGCTATGAAGTCAAGCAATAAAATGAACCTACCAATAAGCTTAAGGTTAGATGTGACCAGCTTTGTCGAATCCATTTCTGTGCTCCTCCATGATCCCATGATCTTGTCTCCTTTCAGAGATAAACACTATTCTGATATTTTTTATCTTCTTCTATTTTATTTTTGCTTTTAAAAGCATAATAATTAGAACACATATTATACGTTGCATGTATCCCTATATAAAAGTACTTAAAAAGAGAGCAGTATTCTAAATTCAGAATGGAACACACATGGAGATAAAGAGATTTAAAATGCCATGCCTTTTAAGCAATTTATATCCATATAAATATCAGGTCCCAGTGTAATAGACTTTACAATCTAGCTAAGGCTGAAAGTATAATCAGCCAAATTCTAATAATTTCTAAAATAGCTCATTCTATTGACCTGAATATGTCCTATATTCTCCAGTTTTGCCACTATACTATAGGAACAATATATGCACTACATTTTCAAATGTTTTCTTCATTTAAAAAGACTTGAAAAACATCTTAAAAAATAGACATATTAGCAAATACTGAACACTGTATCTAAACTATGGGGAAATGTGAATGTGTTTTCAAACTTTCACAATTACTTCTGTAGGGTAAGTTTCTCTAAGTGATATACATTCAACATTTGGATATATATTGCATAATTATCTCCAAAAAATGTAAATAGTCCATCACCTTTACATTAGAACATCTACTCTGCACTACACACTATTACTTAGATTAGAATAAGCTAAGAACCTGGTAGGCAAAAATATAACAATTTAAATTTACATTCTTTTTCACAAGAAACTGAATATACTATATATTTTTGTTTGTTTTTTAATTTATTTATTTTATTTATTTATTTTTGGCTGTGTTGGGTCTTCGTTGCTGCATGCGGGCTCTCTCTAGTTGCAGTGAGTGGGGGCTACTCTTTGTTGCAGTGTGCGGGCTTCTCATTGCGGTGGCTTCTCTTGTTGTGGAGCACGGGCTCTAGGTGCATGGGCTTCAGTAGTTGTGGCACGTGGGCTCAGTAGTTGTGGCTTGCGGGCTCTAGAGTGCAGGGTCAGTAGTTGCAGCGCACAGGCTTAGCTGCTCCGCCGCATGCGGGATCTTCCCGGACCAGGGCTCAAACCCGTGTCCCCTGCATTGGCAGGCAGATTCTTAACCACTGTGCCACCAGGGAAGCCCTGAATATACTTTATGTTTACTGACTATTAATATATAGAGTGTGCATTTTGTCCATATTTCCATTGGTTTGTTCAACTTTGTCTTACTGTTTTCATATATATATATATAAATTAATATTTTGTCATATGATATTTTATTCCATATTATTTAATAACATTTATTAATTAAGCCATTATTTCTGCATTTATTTAAAAATTACATTTTAATCAAATAATGAGTTACCATAAGGAATTGGTCCATATCTGTTCTCTATTTACTATTTATATTTGGAACCAATTTGCTATCTATTTGCTTGGATTTGCTATCTTATTGGTTTGGATTTTTATAAAAATTGATTACTTTCACAGGCATAAGCAACATGGAATATTAACTCAATCATCTAGATAATTTAACCAAAAACTTAATTTGAAATATTCACAAAATTAAAGGAAAAAAAATAAAAGGAAAAGTAGATCTAACATCCATATAGTATGACTTACTTGTTAGATATGTTATTCAAATTTGCACGTATGTTTTTAAAACTGTTCATCATTAATTATGAAAACAAGTTACAATTACAATTACATTTGTCTAATTTTCAGCCACTTTAACCATTGCATTTTACAAACCCCTAAATTAAACATACATGTTGGAAAGTAGGAAGATGGTGACGATTTTTAATGGCTGACTTTGTGATCATATATCCACCACTGTAGAGAAAACCAGACAGACTTAAAAAAGAAATTTATCAGAAGTGTATTTCTGTGCACAGAAGGATGAATCCTGAAAGTAATATCCAACCTTTCGAAACAGTTGGCAGAAACAAAATGTACACTGAGATTTGGGAGGAAGAACTATTATTTCTACTTGCCATAAAATGTGTGGATTACTGATTGCATTCCAAGTTCAAAATGATTACCATCTCTGTGAAATTTAATATACCATTAAAATTTTGTTGTAATTTTTATTATTAAACAATGTATAAGTCTACATCTCCACTTAACCTCTGAGAGGGAAACTAAAAATTTCATTCAACTATATAGATAATTCAAGCAAAAAAGAAAAAGTTCTCAATTCAGCTGAATTGTAATTATCCACCATTTTCTTATAAAAAATAAAATCAGATGTTTCTTTGATCACATAAATATTTGTAAAATAATTAAAATCTCTAAATTTTCACTTCTAAATCTAGTCTGTTGAAATGAACCAAGAGATCAGAAGGGGCTAAAAGTTTCTCTGCTTTAGCTGATGCAGAGTGGAGTCTGCAAAGAAACTGCTTCAAAGAAATTAAACAGAGAATGTATTTTAAAGGGTTTGGGGAACAGAGCCTCTCCAAGGACAATTAGCAGAATTTGGGAAAAGAAAACGAAAATGTTTTGATTAAACACCTTGACATGTGGTTTTCAGCCCAACAACCTGTTGGTTGGTGTGTATAGGAGCAGAGGAGCCCTCTGCAATTCCAGGATAAAGATGTGAATGGTTAATCCTCAGTAATTTAGTTCTAATTTAGGACCGAATAGAATTCCTCAGGATCTACAGGGGCCCGAAGAAATCTTTGTTCTCACCCAGTTCTCTCTTTTCTTTTGCATCTGGCGGGTGTTTGAACATTAGGAAAATGGGAAGGAACCGGGGAGGAGGTCAGGGCCAAGAAGGAAACGCTCGAATAGTGAAGGCTCCCAGCTGGGATTCCAGCACCTGCGGTCTCCCTTTATTAATTAGTGGACCGACCCAAGGCACGTCACAGACTCTGCTGTTTTTAATTTTGGCATCTATGTCAAGTTTGCTGTAAGGACTCTGTCTTCGTGTCTCCCACTCAACCCCATCCCTTTGCAGGGTGGGAAAAAAATCAAAAGGGTAAAATCTTGTCTATGTTATTTTGCTCTACAAATAAAACATACTTTCTTTAGAAAATATTCACTCATGTTATTTAATATTAAAGAAAACTTTTGAGGCCACTATGTGCAGGATTAGAGAATTAAATGAAGGGCAACACAGTTATTTTATTTATGAGGTTGATAGGCTAGTGAAAAAGAGATACAAGAATGCAACTTTTACTGGAAGCTAAGTGGGCAGTTGGGAGGAGGGTTCTGCAATGCCTGGCCTGGAAGGGTTCCTGGAATAAAACACTAAGGCAAAATGAGTGTCTTCCATGACACAGTGGGAAAAGACAGCGGGAAGGACACATAATGAAAGAAAGGAAGTCTAGTGCGGCTGGACAGTAGGCAAAGAGGAGATGACATGAAGAAACTTCAATAATATCATCAAAGGACCTGCAATTGATTTAGCTGAGAATAAAATATTAGAGTTCAAAGCAGACCAAGTTAGAAGGAAAAATATAAAAGACTTTCAGTGGCCACACTTTAGAGATGAAAAAGCTAAAGCACAAAGACCTCCTGAGCTATTAGTAAGATCCACCTGAATCATTTTGAAAGAGCTAACATGAATTATTCTTAGATGTATGGGGAGTGAATGATCATTTTCAGAATGATTTTTAAATTACACTATGCTGTGTAACCACTAGATTTTTTGAAAATGGAAATAAAGTGTCATAGCCATGCTTTCACATTGTCTCATTCTTAATCTTAATAAAAATCTATATAAATGTTGACTTCTAATATCCAATCTATTGAAACAGACACACAATATCAACTAGAATGATACTTCAGTGACTTTTGTTGAGGAAGAATCTATGGAAAAATTAAATGTGCTAAACCAGGAAATAATTTATTTTAAAAGTCAAAACAGAAAATCACAGTAACGTTAGCATCATTTACTAAATTAATTTTACATGACAGATATTATATCCTAACCAGTCACATTTTATGATCCTGTATATATTGATGAATGTGCCAAAGAGAAAAGGAGGTTTTTAAAATACGTCTGGTACATGTATACAATGGAATATTACTCAGCCATGAAAAAGAGTCATGTACCACAATGTTCATTGCAGCACTATTTACAATAGCCAGGACATGGAAGCAACCTAAGTGTCCATCGACAGATGAATGGATGTAGAAGACGAGGCACATATATACAATGGAATATTACTCAGCCATAAAGAGAAACAAAACTGAGTTACCTGTAGTGAGGTGGATGGACCTAGAGTCTGTTATACAGAGTGAAGTAAGTCAGAAAGAGAAAAACAAATACCTTATGCTAACACATATATATGGAATCTAAAAAAAAAAAAAGAAAAAATGGTTCTGATGAACCTAGGGGCAGGACAGTAATAAAGACACAGACGTAGAGAATGGACTTGAGGACACGGGGAAGGGGAAGGGTTAACTGGGACGAAGTAAGAGAGTGGCATGGACATACATACACTACCAAATGTAAAATAGATAGCTAGTGGGAAGCAGCCGCATAGCACAGGGAGATCAGCTCGGTGCTTTGTGACCACCTAGAGGGGTGGGATAGGGAGGGTGGGAGGGAGACACAGAGGGGGGAGATATGGGGATATATGTATACGTATAGCTGATTCACTTTGTTAGAAAGCAGAAACTAACACACCAGTGTAAAGCAATTATACTCCAATAAAGATGTTAAAAAATAAATAAATAAAATTAAATAAAATACATCTGGTAAGAGGTGACAGTCTCTTTCAGGATAATAGCAGTGGAGGTGGTACCTTTCCTTGGGATGATTTCCTCAAAATATATACACAAATATTAAATGTTTTCTTTAATATTTCAATTCATCTAAACTGGCAGTTATAAAAATGTGATCTATAATATAGCTAAACTTCTCCACAAATAATGTCAAGAATTTAAAATATTTGCCTTACATGTGAAAAATGCTAAGAATAAGTGGAATCCAACTTTCCTCCTTCAAAGCTAGCAGATATTGTCTTGTCATTTCATTCTTTTTCATTCATTTCTTTTCCTGCCACACATTGTTGTTGTATATCTAAATAAAATAGCTATATGTTTTCAAAAGGATATGCCATTGAAATTCACAATTATTTTCTCTGAGAGATGAACCATGAAGTTCTTGATCCTTGATACTTGCTTTTCCTTTGAAAAATACCATCATTCAGTGATCAAAATAAAAGTCAATGCCTGTATTGTTTTCTGGTACCTGTTTTGTCCCAGTCCTACCTTATTTTCCTATAGCAATGTCTAGGTCTAGTATATTTGCTTATCATATTAATTATACATGCACATAATTTAAGGAGTATTTTAGTTTTATGATCTTTAAGATAAAGAGCAGTTTCCAGCCTCCTTCCTTGTCCTGCATTTCTCCTTCCCTAGTAGTAACTATTTGCAACTGCTTTATGGGATTTTTTTGAGGTTTAGTTTCAGGCCTCTAAAAACCATGCTTGCATAGGTATTATTTTCCTTTTTAAGTTTTAGGCATTATTTATCGGTTTCCCATTATAGAAATAAGAATTTCGCCCTCTTCCTCTCCCCAGTCCAGATTTCACAGTTCCCAAATTTTTATCCTGTTAACAGTGTTATAATTGTGGCTGGAGAAGCATCTAATATTTACATTATTATAACTATGTAATTTCTATTGGCAGTTATCCATATAAATGACTCATGCAATATTTTCCAATATCTTCTTCCTTTCCTGCACAACATTTTGTATTCCCTAGGATTAATGACTATTTTTTTTCCTTAGAATGCTATATACTTGAAATTCAAACCCTGACTCTTCCCAGTCATGTAAATTTCTCCCAGTAAGTTCAAATGTATATTCTACCAAATTCACCTCCCTGAAGAAATCTTCCCAATCGTCCTTCTGCCCCAGTTTGTCCTGGGTCAGACCTCCCTTCAACATCATCCTGGGGATTCCCTTCACCTTTCCCTGTCACTGCATCCCTTGTTTTCTGGAACCTCTGGCTTTTTCTTCATTTTGTTCTCCAATAGTTTCCTGAGAAAGAGTCTGAGGAAGGTATATTTTCTTAGTCTTTGTATGTCTGAAAAAAATACTTATTCTTCCTTATTTGTTAAGTATTTTGATTGCATACGGAATTCTAGACTTGAAGTAATTTGCCTTCGGCATTTTAAAGGCATTGATCAATTGTCTTCTAGCTTCCTACATTGCTGTTGAGAAGGTCTTAGACATTTTGATTTCTGATTCTTTGTATATAAATGTCTATACATCCTGCATGATAGACTCTTATCAAGGACATAATTTGCAGATATTTAACTTTCTGTGGGTTGTCTTTTCAGTCCCTTGATAGTTTCCTTTAATGCAAAAAAGTTTTTTGATAAAGTCCAATTTATTTATTTTTCCTTTTGTTGTACTTTTGGAATCACATCCAAGGAACTATTATGAAGTCCAAGAAGATGAAGATTTATCCATCTGTTTAACCCTAAAAATACTTATATTTTTAGCTCTTATATTTAGGTCTTTCATCCATTTGAAATGATTTTTGCATATGAGGTGATTTGAATGTAGATATCCTGTTGTCCCAGCACCATTGGTTGAAAAGATCATTATTTCCTCCATTGAATGCTGCTGGCCCTTTTCAAAAAGCAACTGACCATAGATATATGGGTTAATTTGTGGACTATTGATTCTATTTTGTTGACCTATTGGTCTATCCTTACGGCAGTATCACACTGATTATTGAAGTATTGTATATAGTAAGATTTGATCTTCTTTTTCAAGATTGTTTTGTTTATTTGGGGTGTCTTGCAATTCCATAAAAATTTTAGGATAAGCTTTTCCATTTCTGAATAAAACATCTTTGAGATCTTGACAAGGATTGCCTTGAATCTTTAGATGCTTTGGGGCATATTGTCATTTAAACAATATTAAGCCTTCTAATCCATGAACACCAATTGTCTCTCCATTTATTTAGGTCTTTGATGTTTTTCAGCAATGTTTCGTAGTTTTCAGTGTACACATTTTATACCTCCTTGGTTAAATTTATTCTTAACTATTTCATTCTTTTTGATGCCATTATAAATGAAATAATTTTGTTAATTTTCTTTTGAATTGTTTATTGCTAGTGTATAGAAATGAGTCTGATTGTTTTCTGTTTTTCTTTTATCTTGTATCTTTCTTGAATTTGTTTATAAGCTCAAAGAAATTTTGTATGGATTCCTTAGGATTTTCTACTTATATCTTGTAATGTCTGTGAACAGAAATAATTTCACTTCTCCATCCTGATTTAGATGCCTTTTATTTCTTTTTCTTACCTATTTCCTCTAGCTAGAAATTCCAGGAAAATAATTGATGGAAGTGGTGAGGGTGGGCATACATGTCTTGATCTTGACTTTAGGGGAAATCTTTCAGTGATGTAACTCTGAGTATGCTATTACCTGTGTTTCTTAAATAAATGTCCTTTATCAGGCTGAGAAAGTGTCCTTATGTTTCTAGTTTGTTGAGTGTTTTTTTTTTTTTAATGAAAAGATGTCAAGTGTTTTCCTTCATCAATTGTGATGATAATTTTTCCTTTTAGTCTATTATGTGGTGTTATCGTATTTGTTGATTTTTGTATGTTGAACTATCCTTGAATTCCTGGGAAAAAAATCCCACTTCATCATGATATATAGTCGTTTTTAATATGCTGCTGGATTCAGTTTGCTAGTACTTTGTTGAGGATTTTTGCATCTATATTCTTAAGGGATATCGATCTTCAGTTTTCTTCTTTTGAGATGTCTTTGGCTTTGGTATCAGGGTAGGGCTGTCTTCATAGAACGAGTTAGAAATTAATTAGAAAGTCCTCTCAGTGTTTCCATTTTTTTAGAATTATTTGAAAAGAATTTGTTTAATTCCTAAATGCATGGTAGAAATCACCAGTGAAGCCTTTATGTTCTGGACTTTTCCTTTTTGGGAGTTTTTTAATTTCTGATTCAATCTTTTCACTTGTCATAAGTCCCTTGAGATTTTATATTTCTTTTTTGAAATTTTAAAGTTTTGGTAGTTTTGTGTTTCTAAAAATTTGTCTATTTTTATCTATGTTATCTAATTTTTAGCAAGTAGTTTTTTATAGTATTCTTGTATATTCTTTATTTCTGAAAGTCAGTTGTAATGTTCCCACTTTCATTTCTGAGTTTCATAATTTGAATCTGTTGTAATTTTTCTTTGTAAATTTTGTTCATTTTTTCAAAGAACCAAATGTTGGTTTTGTTGAATTTCTGTTTTTCCTTCTATTCTCTATTTAATTCTCTGCTATAATCTTTGTTGTTTTCTTCCATCTACTAGCTTTGGGTTTAGTTTGCTCTTCTTTTTCCAGTTCGTCAAGATGTAAAGTTAGGTTATTGATTTGAGATCTTTTTTCTTTCTAATGGAGGTATTTATAAATATTCTTCTGAGTGCTGCCTTTGCCGTATCCCATAAATTTTGGTATGTTATGTTTTTATTTTCTTTTACCTCTAAATATTGCAATTTTCCTTGTGAATTCTTCTTCGATCCTATGGTTACTTAATATATGTTGTTTAATTTTTATATGTTTGTGGATTTCCCACCTTTCCTTTTGTTATTCATTTCTAGCTCCATTCCACTTTGGTTGAAGAAGTTTTTATGATTTCAAACTTTTAAAATTTGCTGAGACATGTTTTGCAACCTAACATGATATATCCTTGAGACTGTTCCATGTCCACTTGAGAAGTGTGTATATTCTGCTTTTTGCAGGTGTGATATTCCATAGGTTAGGTCCAGTTGATTCTTTATTGTTGTTCTTTACCTCCCTCGAGTGTTAAAGGCAGACTTTCAGTAATTTCAAGTAAATGGGGACCAGGCACTGTTGTCCCCTTTATATTCCCACTAACTTGTGGATTTAAATATTAAAAAACAGACAAATGCACACACAAATAAAAAACAATTCCTGTATTATTGTTTCAGTGAGGCTTCAAGAGGGAAACAAGTGGATATTGAATTTGCCATTTTTTCTTGCTTGCATCATTTTCCAGGAGAAGTCAAATCTATACTTGTTCCTCTCTAGGTAAACTGACTTTTTTACTCTGGCTTCTTTCAGGATTATTTTCTTTCTCATTGATTTTCTATAATTTGAAAATAATAGGTGTAGTTTTTTTTGCATTTATCTTGCTCAGTATCCTCTGAGCTTCCTGGTAGTTTGCTGTCTCATATTACTTTGAGGAAATTCTCAGTAATTATTGTCTTAAATATTTCTTCTGTTCCTTTCTCTCTTTCTTCTCCTTCTGGTGTTCCCATTATGCATATGTTATACCTTTTGTGGTTGTACCACAGTCCTTGGATATTCTGTTCTGTTTTTCTTCATTCTTTGTTCTTTTTCCTCTTTAGCTTTCAAGGATTCTATTAATAGATCTTCTAGCTCAGAGAGTCTTTCCTCAACCTTGTCTAATCGACTAATAAGCCCATCATAGATATTCTTAAATTCTGTTACGGTGCTTTTGTAATCTCTAGTGGGGTTTTTGTTGTTGTTGTTTTTGGTTTTTTGGTTTTTTCTTTTTTGTTTTTTTGTTTTTTTGTTTTTGTCTGCACGGCATGTGGGATATTAGTTCCCCAACCAGGGATTGAACCCGTGCCCCCTGCATTGGAAGCACGGAGTCTTAACCACTGGACCACCAGGGAAGTCCTCTAGTGTTTCTTTTCATTCCTTCTTAGGACTTCCATATGTCTGCCTACATTGACCGTGTGTTCTTGCATGCGATCTACTTTATTATTAGAGTCCTGAGTATATTAATCATAGCTATTTTAAATCCCTGCTCTGATAATTCCAATATTCCTGTTATGTCTGGCTTTGATATTTGCTTTGTCTCTTCAGATTGTGTCTGTTTGCCTTTTATTATGCCTTGTGATTTTTCTTGATAGCCGGCCATGATGTACCAGGTAAAAGGAACTGCTGTAAATAGGCCTTTAGTGATGTGGTGGTGAGGTGGTGGTGAGGGGAAACCTCCTCTAGTCCTATGGTGAGTTGTCAGGCTCTAATGAGCCTGTGTCTCTGGACTGGGACTTCTATAGGAGTTTCTGGTTGTTTTCCCTGCCCATGAGGTGGAACAGGATGTCTAGAGTGGACTGGAGTTGTGCATTTTCCTTCCCTCGAGTCAGTTAGGCTCTGATAATATCTTAGCAGGTTAGACTCTGGTTAACTAGCTTCTCCTGAGGGTAAGCCTTGTTAAGAAGGACACAGTGCTCGGGTGTATTTCACAGTGGTTCCTCCCCCCACACACCATACAACCAAGGGTATTTCTCTCTGCTATTTACTATGAGAACCTAGTCAAGCTCCTGGAGATAAATCTCAAATATTGTGGGACCCCCCTGTAGTGGTTGAATCCCCCTGGAGTTTTAACTCTAAGTTATCCACACTGAGCCTCCAGCAATTTGTCAATCACGGGGTCAGTTCCTACCCAGCACTGGTTCCCCATGGTTGTTTCCACTTGGGAGTCTCTGCTCTGGAAGCCGTGACTCCCTCTTGTGGACCACAGTGGGAGGAGAGAGACAGCAACTAGCCATGCTGTATTCATTATGCCTGGTGTTCTAACCTCAAGGCGCTTTGCTCTTCAACAAAGTTTCCAAGAGAGGGTATAATTCATTACTGCTTGCAATAACTTAATAAACCTGGTTTATCTGCTTGGAATAGTTAACTCACAGGCTAAGAGAAGCTTATTTATGGATCCTTTTCATTCAAATAGAAAAATCACCTGTGTCTTGATAAGTTGTCGACATTATTTGTTTTTCTGGCTAAGAGTCATGACTATATTTGCTCTGCAAATTTTACTTCCTCTCTGGTGCAGGCTGCTCTGACTGCAGCCATCAAAGACCCCTCTTCTTCCTCCTCCTTCACAAATAATAATGACCTCAAAAACAGGGAGCCGAGAAATGCTCTTCCTTACCTCCCAGAGATCAGAGAGCCCAGAAATTCTCTGGGCTGCAAGAGGAAAGCTAATAGTTTCTGGGCTGTGAATTTGTGAAAACCACCCTGAAGGCTGAAATGGTCTTTTTTTGTTGTTTTTACTGCATCTCTAGCTTAATGCTTCTGTCTAGGTTTCTCTTCTTGTGACTAGCAAAGCTGTATTTTGCGAAGGTAGCAGAGCACAATTTCGATTCAGGGAGAGGAATAGTTTGATACCTAGCCTGCTCTGGCCCCCCATTCCCAAGCTTCATAAACTTCTTCACAAAGGCCTATTCTTCTCGGTTACTTAGATGTTCTTTTGACAGGATTGGTCCAAACTGGCCCTGCTAAGCTTCCCAAAGCTACAGAGTGCGCCATATGACCTTTGCAGCTTTCTTGTGAAGGCAATCATGTTAAACTCCACTGAGCCGTGATGGAATTAGCTCCGCTAGCCCTGACAGGGCAGGTTTTCACAGGGAGCATACAAAGCCCCACTGTTTGCCTAAAATAGCACCCCTCTCTCTCTCCGTCCATGTGTGTCCGTGATTTATGCCTTAATGCACATTAATGCCTGTACGATGCATTCATGCAGCTATTGCCATAAACAGAAAGTAAATCATGCTTGTGTTGAAGGACTCATTTTTTAAGAGGGGAAAGATGACACTTGTTCTTTCATGTATTCACAAGCACTTCCTAATTCCTCGATCAGGTTCACCTAGAATACAATGACCAAAGTGTCACCTGAGAGTAAAGGTAAATAAGCAAAGGTCTTTGTCAATGTTATTTGCCTTCCTCCAGGAAGCAAAAAAGAAAGCACAGGTATTTGCATTGAGCTTTATAGAAACTGGAAAAAAAAATAATAGTACCTTTGAACAGGTAAGGATTTTTAAGATGGAATGTTAAGTGCTGTATCTCAGACACACGTCTAGATTTTCCTACCACCTGTGTGAGCCCAATTATAGTATATTTTATTTTTATCCTAGTCCCCAAAATAATATAATAAGTGGAAAGCACAAAACAGTGTTAATTATTATAAGGGATATGAGTTCTCAGAAAATCCTTAAGGTTAACTAATTCAGTGAAAGAACTTTAAATCAATTTTAACATCCATCTTTGATCATTCTTTGTTGTTTCTTAATCAGGCAAAATAGATTTTGTTTCTTGATAATATTCGGATTTGGATGTTTCATATGAATGATACCTCCATCCTGCCCTTAGTCCTCGATCCCAAATACAACTTTTAATATAACATGGTGATAAGTGGAATCTTTCCTGCCAGATCAGTAAGCAAAGGATGTCAGTCATCAGCGATTGCAGCCACCAGCCAATGGTGAGCCCGTGAGCCCCGAGGGAACTGAGGAAGGAGAGAATACCTGCCACCTAGCAGCCATCAGACTGCAGCCGCCCCCGAGGGGGCGCCCCAAGGAAACTCAGGATGAGAAAGCACAGGATGCTGGCCGTGGATAGCTGAGGTGCACATCAAAGGAAGGATTTCAGTGAGCCCAGACTCTTGCATCTTCCCATACACAGAGAAGCGCTAAATTCCTTAACTGGAGATGTCTGGTTTTCTTTGACTAACAGTGATCTTCTGATGTTCCTGAGTACCAGCCCTTTGTTGCAAAACTCCTATGTATCCTGGATCGTCCCCTCGCCGCCTCGGAGCGGCTCTCTCGGGGTTACTTGAGGTGCTGCCTCCCGCGCTTGAAGTCCTAAAAATTCCCGCCAAATAAAACATCACGCTCAACTTTTAAGTTGTGAAAATATTTTTCAGTCGACGATGGCCATGAATTCCTACAGATTTTCCTTCAGCAACCCAGGATTTAATAACGCTGTCTTCCCACTGATTTATTACATTGACCTAGAGTATATTAGCAGATTTATCTACCTGGTGCTGCATTAGATAGAAAAATACCCCAGTCACCACTCCTCTCACCACGTGTGTGTTTCCCATGCACACTAGTGCTGTGGTCTTCTCCCCCATTCCATGCATGGAAGGGTAGATTTTGCAACTGTAGATGAAGAAGGGAAATGAGAGCTTGATAATGTTGAGTAATGGGTGGGTAATGAAGGTGACCAAGATGAAGGAAGGGAGACTAGAAGGTTAAATTATATGGAAATGGTTTAGTCCTTTTCTTGATCCTTTGAACTGATTCTGAACCCAAATGAAGAGTAGAGATAGAGACATTTGCAAAAGTGTGAAGTTATCCCTTGTGTGTGTATGTGTGTCCAAAATGTGGCAAAGAGGTTGTTCTTCTTTTCTACTTTTGAGCAAATTGCAACTCACTGGAGCATCAAAATGATGATTTGCTTGAGGAATGTACCAATATCCCTCTCTCGACAGGGGCACCAGCATTCCTGGGGGTGACATGAGACTGCAGAGCTGAAAGGGACCTTGAGCAGGAGTAAGCAGAATTTAAAATGGAAAATGCACTGCCATTCACATTAACACCCAAGAAAATGAAATACTTAATATAAATCTAACAAAATATGCACAAGACCTATATGAGGACACTATAAAAGTTTGAACTGCCTAAAGGGGATTGAGATTTGTAGTGAGGAAAAAAAAACTCTTAAATACCCTTGACTTCATACATACAAAATATATGAATCATCAAGCATTTGATCAATTGAATCTGTGTATCTAGCACTTATCAGTGTATTGTTTTCTGAATAAACCCCATATTATTTCATATAGATAAATGTTCCACCAACTACACAAGTTTGAAAACTCTTACACTGTTGGTGGGAATGTAAATTGGTGCAGCCACTATGGAGAACAGTATGGAGGTTCTTTAAAAAAACTAGCAACAGAGCTACCATATGACCCTGCAATCCCACTCCTGGGCATATATCCAGAGAAAACTATAATTCAATAAGATAGATGCACCCCAATATTCGCTGCATCACTATTCACAATAGCCAAGACATGGAAGCAACCTAAGTGTCCATCAACAGATGAATGGATAAAGATGTGGTGTATATATACAATGGAATACTACTCAGCCATAAAAAAGAATGAAATAATGTCATTTGCAGCAACATGGATGGACCTAGAGATTATCACACAAAGTGGACTAAATCAGACAAAGACAAATATTATATGATATCACTTATATGTGGAATCTAAAAATATGACACAAATGAACTTATTTACAAAACAGAAACAGACTCACAGACATAGAGAACAGACTTGTAGTTACCAAAAGGAAAGTGGGGAGAAGGATAAATTAAGAGTTTGGGATTAACAGATACACACTACTATATATAAAATAGATAACCAACAAGGACATATTGTGTAGCACAGGGAACTATATTCAATATCTTATAATAATAAACTATGATGGAAAAGAGTCTGAAAAAGAATGTAGACACACGGGCGGGCTCGGAGAGAGAGTCGCACCCTCCTGGTGGTTTGAATCACTTTTATGGGGCGTTTCTTCCGGGTTTCCTTTAACCAATCATCTGGCTTTGCCTGATTCAGAGTCCATGTTTGGTTAATCTCAGAGTCCTCCCATGTGTGCACAGGCATCTCTTAGCCAAGGTGGATTCTAGCGAAGAGGACTATGGGTAGGTTGACATCACCTACTTTGGGGTGGCGTCCCCTCCCTTTTTGAGCTCCACGGAGCCTTTCTGAGCATGTGCAGTTGGGAAGGTCTCCTTGACTTTGACAATGAGGAGCATGTGGTCTTTTATCTCTTCGCTGGGCAGGGTGCAGCCTCCTCTCTCGTCCTGCTACTGGGTATTTTGGAGTTTCTGGCCACAGGGAATGAACTCCTGCTGCTTACCCTGGGGCCCATCTGCCTCCTGCCTCATTTTCACTGCCCTAAAAATTCTGTTATCTGTCTATTCATCTCCCCCTGCCCCCACCCCAAACCACGGATCTTTTACTGTCTTAAGTTTTGTCTTGTTCAGAATGTCACAGAGTTGGAATCATATAGCATGTAGCCTTTTCAGACTGGCTTCTTTCACTTAGTAATATTCATTTAAGCTTCTTTCATGTCTCTTTATGACTTGATAGCTCATTTCTTTTCAGTGCTGAATAATATTCCATTGTCTGGATGTACACAGTTTATTTATTCATTTACCTATAGAAGGGTACCTTGGTTGCTTCCAAGTTTGGGTAATTATAAATAAAGCTGTTATAAATATCCATGTACAGGTTTTTGCATGGTAATAAGTTTTCGAATCTTTTGGGTAAATACCAAGGAGGATGATTGCTGGATTGTATAGTAAGAATACATTTAGTTTTGTAAGGAACTGCCAAACTGTTTTCCCAAGTGGCTGTACCACTCTGCATTCCCACCAGCTCCACATCCTCGCCAGGATTTGGCGTTGCCAGTATTCCAGATATTGGCCATTCTAACAGGTGTGTTGTCCTATCTCCGTATTGTTTTCATTTGAATTTCCCTGATGACATAAGGGGTGGAGCATGTTTTCACACGCTTATTTAGTATCTCCACATCTTCTCTGGGGCAGTGTCTGTTCAGAACTTTGCCCTTTTTAAAATCTGATTGTTTGTTTGCTGTTTGAGTACCAGTATTAATGCTTGCCTAATACTTCTCTTTTATTGAAGAGTTTGTGTAATATTAGCATTATTTCTTTAAGTAAGTGGTAGAATTTGCCAAAAATAAGAATCCATCTAGGCCTCTGTACATAATGTTTCTTTTTTCTCTGATTCCTTTTTAAATTTCCTCTTTACTTTTTAGCAGTTTGAATGTGATAACTCTAGGTATGCATTTTGTGGGAAAGATGACATTTTTCAGCTTTATGCTCTTTGAATTTCTTGGATCTTCAGTTTAATGCTTTTCATTCTTTTGAGAAAATGCTCAGACATTATCTCCTCAACTTTTTTTGTTCCATTTCCTCTCTTCTCCTGTGAGAAGCTAATTACAGTCATGTTCACTCACCTGACATTGTCCCAAAGTGCAGAGAGCTCTCTTCCATATTCTGTTTTCTCTCCAATTACTCTTTGTATTTCAATTGGGGTAATTTGTATTGACCTGTTTACTAATTATTACTTTGGCTGTGTTGAATCTACAGATGACTCGGCTATAGAGTCATTTTTCATCTCTATCACCTGTTTTTCATTTCTAGTATTTCAACTTGATTGTTTCTAATAGCTTCCATTACTCTGCTGAAATTACTATCTGTTCTCACACACTCTGAAGCTTTTCTGTAAGAGCCTTTGTCATATTAATCTTTATAGTTTTAAATTCCCTGTCTGATGGTTCTAACATCTAGGTTTCATATCAGTATTGTTATTTTGACTGGTTTAGCTCTTGATGGTGGGTTCTTATTCTTGCTTATTGTGTACCACTGAATTGCTGGTTGAAAGCCAGGTATCATGTGTATGCCAGTGGAGACTCGGGTAAATTCTCTTGTTTGGTTGGGCTATCTACCACAGGGGCTCAAACATTCCAGTCAGTAGGTCTGGGTTTGTGGCTTGTGTTTGCTATGTTTAGCAATTTCAGTGTAGTGCCAGTTTAAACCCCTCTTGCATTCTTCATGTCTGCAGCTTTCAGGGGTTCTACATTCTTATGGTGGCCAAAAATTAATTTTTTCAAAATTTAGTTCAATAGGCAGCCTTACCTTCCTTGGTGCTTTTCCCCAGGTAAATCAGTGTCCACATGGCCATTTGGCTGTAGGGTTACACCGGTTTTCTTAGATATTACAGTAATTAGTTGCCTTGTGAATTCAGCTCTAATGTATTCAAGGAATTTTGTGACTTATAGATTATCTAGTGGTTTTTCCTTATTATTAGGATAGGAGAGATGTTCTTTCAAGCATTTTATATTGTAAAGTCAATACTTTTCAGAAGCTGAGAGGTTTTTTTTAACTTTTTGTTTGCTTTGCATCAGTGGTTCTGTGAAGAAACATACAACCACACTTTACTTGTGTAAACTATTTTCTGGATGGAAATAAGATGGGAAGAAGAAAAACTGATTGCTGCTAATATTACATGCATTATTAGCATAGTAGGGCACCAATAAAACATAGTCTTCCTTGAAACATTTATGGAAATGTATATTTCATAAGGATGTGACAATTTGGTTACTTATCAGAAAAATATATCTCACAGAGATTTATCAGATTTTACACATGAAGTCCATGAAGTTTTTAATCTTCTAGAGACTTGGAACACTTTACAGACAGTATTCACTACTCAAGTTTTAGTTTGCAGTTCTGCCAGATATAAGCTTATCTTGTACAAAAGAGAGACAGGGAGAGAGGAGAAAAAAGAAATAAAGAAAAAGAAAGAAGTTGTCAGTTATCCACTGTGCTGTTATAGGAAGTCGAGCTATTTTAAGCACATCTTTCAGTGAGGAAACTAACTCGATTTTTTTCCTTCCAAACAATTTCAGACTTAGAACGCTCCAGTTCATCAGCTGCTTTAAAATGTTATCCAGGTAAAAAGAGGCCAATCTCATAACGTGATGTCTGGGTAACTGAACAATTTCACCAGATATTGCCTTCTCCAGATATTTCCTGGTGAGATTCACAATCTGAAACTTATTTTAAGTGAATATATAATAAAAATTTTAGTCATCCCAGACTGCTTTATTTATTCCTAGAATATAAGGATTCTTTACAGAATGGTCTCCAGGTAGCATACAATTTCTTTTATTTTTAAATTTTTATTTTATATTGGAGTATAGTTGATTTATAATGTTGTGTTAGTTTCAGGTGTACAGCACAGTGTTTCAGTTATACATACATATATCCATTCTTTTTCAGATTCTTTTCCCATAAGTTATTACAGAATATTGAGTAGATTTCTGTTCTTTATACATTATTTTAATTATGATTATTTATTAATACCCTAAATCTGGAAAACACTTTCAAAAGGAGATATCTATTTGATTTTGCCTTTAATACTGCTTAAAATTTTGTGTCCAAAACATACAATTAATGAGATTTTACATTTTCTTTAATCACAAAACAATAAATGTTGTTTTCAAATAAATTATGGAAATATTGTTTCCAAATAATTTCTATAATTCTGGTTCCAAATCCATAAAAAATTAAGTATCACAAGCAAAATCTTAGTTAATCTTCAGCTTGAGATTGCAGAGTAAATTTCTCTCTGTATGTTTTTATTTTTAAACCATGGGAATGAGAAATAAAAATAGAAACTCTGAATCTCTGATGACACCAGAGGACATCTTTTTCCCCAATCACAGTAAAAATAAGAGGTTGTCAAGAGCAACAAAAATTGGACAAAGTTGGGAAAGGATGCCAGGAGTGACTGATTTCTTAAGGCAATTGTTTCCTTTCATCTTTAATCAGCTGGGGTATGAGTATCATCAGATGCTTATTACAAAATAATTTTGGTGTATTTGTCCAATGATATTGTTGACTAAAAAAAATACATTCACAACCTAAAAGTTGAAATTTATGTCTTATTAGGGGGAAATTTTTAGGACTTTAAGGCTGGGAGGCTGCATTTTAAGTAACCCTGAAGAAACTGTTCTGAAGAGGTGAGGGGGCTAGCCAGGGTATATAGAAATTTTGCAACAAAGGGCAGGTAGTAGGAACAAAAGATTACAGTTAATAAAAGAAAACTAGATACCTCAAGTTAAGAAACTTAGTGCTTTTCTACGTATAGGAAGATGCAAGAGTCTGGGCTCACTGAAATCCTTCCTTTGATGTGCACCTCAGCCATCTGCGGCCAGCATCCTGTGCTTTCTCATCCTGAGTCTCCTTGGGGCGCCCCCTCGGGGTTGGCTGCAGTCTGATGGCTGCTAGATGGCAGGTATTCTTTCCTTCCTGAGTTCCCTCGGGGCCCACGGGCTCACCATTGGCTGGTGGCCGCAATCCTGATGACTGTGGCATCCTTTGCTTACCGATATGGCAGGAAATATTCCATTTCTCAATATTAACTAATGAAAAGGACAAATGTTAAAGCTCAGTGGATTTTAGACACTGTCAAAGATTAGAGACACTGCTGCAGTTTATCTTTCTAGTTTAATTTCTTGAAAAACCATTAAAAACCAAAGAGTAATCAAGATATTTTCCCAAAATGGGGGACAGGAGGCTCCACCCACTTCATTTAACATGCACGAGTTTTATTTTTAAATGGATTTTCATTCCATTTTAAACAATCATTGTCGTGATTTAACCATAAGAACGACTTTGTGACAAGTAACCTCTTCCTTACTTCAGTCTCTTCAGTTTCCCTTATTCTTTGGAATTCATTTTGTAAGATTCTTTTCTCATTATTCTATGCTGTTGATTTCACTTGCTATATGACTAAAATCAATCTTCCAAAATAATATTTGAATGGGAAGAAAAAAACGATGGATTTGAAATCCTTAGGACATATTACCAACTAACTTATTCAGGGAACCTCTTATCTTGCACTCATGTTCCATTAAACTGACCAGGACAGGCTAATGATAAGAGTGTAAAAGACAAGTTTAAGACTGAAGAGCCAGAATTCAATCCATTTCCTGGAGCGCTGATGAAACGTGGGACTCAAGATCTGTATCAGTTAATGGTTCACTGAATCCCAAAAGATCTCAAGATGGCAAATTTCCATTTACTTTTAGTTACTTGAGCAAAGGCAGCCTTTTAGTAGCAGGAACCTTCATCTGAGTGTCTTTCATTTGTATGAACTCAAGCTCTGTATTTTTTTATGACCTATTTAATGACATCAACAAACAATAAACAAGTTTTCGTTCATTTTATTTTCTTCTTTCATCAATGCTTTCTAGAAATATTTTTAATGGAAAGCATCTTAGCACATGCACTTTACGCCTACTTTTTCATAAGCTTAAGGGTTGTCTCCTTGAATTTACATCTCTTTTAATTTCCAGTCACCCCGAATACTTAGCTCATTAACTTTCCCTTGTCCTGTTGACATAGACCGTGGTTGCTTTACTAAGCAAATATGTATTTATGGTGAATTCATAATTCACCATGATAATTAATACCTAATTTATTATGGTCCAGATTTGTTGAACTTTTAAATTTATATTGACTTTATTTATAAAGCTAAGAAGGCAGATATTCTAAGAGACAAAAATTTTTGTTTATAAATTATAAGCAAATCATTTTTTCCTAATTTGTTCAGGAAGATGAACTCAGGAATCAAGTGAAGATGGGGAGGAGAGATTATTTAACCTAATAGAAAACAACTTCAAAAAAAAATTCACTGGTTGCAAGGAAAGCAGATAAATTTTGTGACGCTGAAAACTTTTTGAGGGCAGGATTGTGTGTTGTTCATTTTTGTATGGACAAACCCTAACACAGTGACTGATCCTTAAAAAAACTGTCATTAAATGTATGGTGTTTATTATTTTATTGAGTTAAACCATCAATGACTCACCAGAAGACTGAATACCTCAGTGGATGTGTCAATTTACTGAGCAGCTTGATAGCACTTAGAATCTTCCATATTGGCTCAAAAGCACTTTGCAACCAAAGGAACTCTGCTCTGGACCTGCTGTCTGTGACTTCCTGCCACTGGTCACTTGTCTGTACTGAGGCAAGATGCCAAGCCCCTGGGGTGTTATTTTCTCATCTGTATCTGGAGATGTTCCACTCATCTTTAATAGACTGCAAGAAATGTACCTCAAAAAATTTCATAAACTGTACGGACAAGTTGTTTCATAAGACCTTTAACTTCCAAGCTGGTATTCTGCATCCATTTCTCCTTTCCCCTCAAATATGTGGATTTTCTTTTAAAAAATATGGAAAAAGAGTCAACCCACTCTATGTTTTCACTCAGAACAATCCATACAAAGTATAACCTTCCACTGTATTGGTAAAGCATGCACTCTACAAATAGTCAGCAGTGTCTACATAAACTCTCCAATATGTGACGGAGTGAAAAACACAAAACAATTCCACTGGTCAGAAATGATGATGAGAACTATGGGAGATTTTTTTTTTCTCCTGTTACCTGCAATGACCTGTCAGAAATGATCTATGTTTTCAAAAAAAAATCTCTTTTTTATCATTTATCATTATTTGGGGCTAGCCCATGAATCTTTAACAGGAACATATGAAAACTCAACTTTAGCTCAATGGTGAACATAAATGATGCATCAACAGTTTTACTTCCTACACACAGGACGAAATTCATGAGCAAAGTGACATCAGAGCTAATGAAGGCTATCTGCAGTCTTTTCTCAGCCGTGCAATAAACTCTTAGAAAACCTTACCACTGACACAAGGAAAAAACCTCACCAATATTTTGGCATTCTTTTGTCCACTGAATTGAATGTCATTGATATGATTAAACTTATTTTGACCAGGAACAATGAAGCCACCTATCATAAAGAGCTAATGATAAAATTTTCTTAGCTTAAGTTATATTTTTAGTCATTATCAGTGAGCTCCTTGATATTTTCACATCTTGTTCAGTGAGGCTAATAAAACATTTATTTGTAGTTACCTCTGTTTGACACTTCTTTGGATTTCTGATATCATCCAGCATCATCTTAGTGTAAGAAACTACTTCTCTTTTTTTCTTTTAATAATAGTAATGAATTTTTTTTTTGGCTGTGTTGGGTCTTCATTGCTGTGTGTGGGTTTTCTCTAGTTGCAGTACATAGGTTTCTCATTGTGGTGGCTTCAGTAGTTGCGGTGCATGGGCTTAGTTGCCCAGTGGCATGTTGGATCTTCCCAGACCAGGGATCGAACCCATGTTCCCTGCATTGGCAGGCGGATTCTTAACCACTGGGCCACCAAGGAAGTCCTAGAAATTACTTCTTTATTTTATCATAACTTCATTCAGAAAATCTTCATTCCCCACTAAATGCCAACTCACAGCTATTCTGCTGTGTCCTCCACAAGCAAGCGTGGAAGTGCTTTTTGGTTACTGAATTTTCTCTTTTAGATTATCAGTCACAATATACTGCAATCCATTAATAATTTAGACTCTCTTTTCTGGTATCTTTAGATGCCTCATTCTGTTGCCTATAAAACTTGGATGACAGACCATAACATAGTAGACAGAATACTAATCATCTTTTTATATACCTATAATAAGCTTCATAAATTTTTCAGAAAAGCTTAAATAGGATAAAATAATACCAACTACTATTGCACAGGCCAAAGAAATGTTATATTTTCCTTTCATGCTTATTTTGTCTTCCCTTGTTATTTGAAAATAGTATTAACAACACTAACTTCCCTTTTGTAAACTGAATTCGTCCAAAATTATCAGCTCAGCACCAACAGCAGTTGTATATGTGCCATTACTTTATTTTAGAAACATAAACTTCACAAGTGGAAAATACCCAGGAGACTATTATATCAAATTCCCTTCTTTTATTAATGAAGAACACCTGGAGGGCTTAAGATTCCTGTTTAGGTTGTTTAAGTACCGGCAGAGTAAGGTCAAGAACTATGGTATTATGATTTCTAATTCAATGCTCATATTCACCCTTTTCACTAGACAACCCATGTGTTCTTTAGTGCAATTTATCTTTGTGAATATCCCATATTCTCTTATGAAGTGTATTAGGGTTCTCCAGAGAAAGAGAACAAATAGAGAATAGATAGATAGATAGATAGATGATAGATAGATAGATAGGTACAGGCAGACCTAATTTTATTGCAATTAACTTTATCGTGATTCACAGATATTGTGTTTTTTTAAAGCTGAACGTTAGTGGCAACCCTGCCTCAGGTAAGTTAATTGGCACCATTTTCCCAACATCATCTGTTCACTTTGTGTATCTGTGTCACGTTTCAGTGATTTTTGCAATATCTCAAACTTTTTATTATTATCATATTTGTTATAGTGACCTGCCATCAGTAATCTTTGATCGGTAATCTTAGGTGTTATAACGGCAACTCTCTGAAGGCCCAGATGATGGTTAGCATTTTTTTAGCAGTGAAGTATTTTTTAATTTAGGCATGTACATTGTTTTTTAGACATATTGTGATCACACACTTAATAGACTACCATATAGTATAAATATACCTTTAAAATGTGCTGGGAAACCAAAAATTCAGGTGACTCGCTTTACTGCAATGTTAGCTTTATTGCGGTGATCTGGAACTGAACCTGCAATACCTCCAAGGTCTGCCTGTATGTAAAAAAGAAGATATAAAGTGACCGTGACTGTGGAGGGTGACCAGGTCACAAGCTGGAGAGCCGAGAAAGCCAGGGTGTAATTCAGTCCCAGCCCAAAGGCTCAAGAACCAGCTGGTTCTAGTCTGGAGGGCAAAAGCCAGGAGCACCAAAGTCCAACAGCAGGAGAAGAGGCATGTCTCAGATCAAGCAGAAAGAACACCTGCTCCCTTCCTCTGCCTTTTTGTTCTATTCTAGTCCTCCGTGGATTGGATGATGCCTGCCTGCATTGATCAGGGTCATCTGCTTCACTCAGTTTGTGGATTCAAATGTGGATTCAATTTCCCTTCTGGAAACACCCTCGCACACACAGCAAGAAACAAGAAACAATGTTTCACCGACTCTCTGAGCATCCCTTGGCCCAGTCAAATTGATACATTAAATTAACCAGCAAAAGTCCACCTCTTTTCAACCTGGAACTCCTACACATCTGCCTAAATTATACTTAATCTCCAAATGAAGAAAATAACAAGGTCATAATGTCACCTGACATTATACAACTATCCTGCCTGCGGCCCAAAACTCACAAATTCCTTCCTCCTGGGAAGAAGTAAAGTCCTTGAGTGATATTCACTCTTCTCCTTACATCATGTAACAAATACTATGACGTAAAATTAACACTTAAACACTGTTATAAAGTCAGGACATCTTATCTTACATGATAAGGAAATAATTGAGAAGAGAAAACAAAGATGTCTGCTTAATATATGTGCTAAAATATTCATAACACGATCAAGAGAAAAGACTTATAATTAGAGTCCTTGATTTTGTAAGTGGTCTCATGATCGTAGCTGGTATTTACACCACCTCCTTCTGCTATCCATTCCATATTCCCTATGACTTCAGAAAACACCTCAGCTAGTCACGGTTCTTTACCTGATGGAGAGACCCTAACCTTCATTCTTAAGGTTCTGGGTTATTACTAATCCTACCTGGATTAAGTTGTAGTTTTCCACTGACATTAAGCACAGGACGTGGTAATACTAAGAGATGCCCTGTATTACAAACATACTTTTTGTTATCTATGTCGACTTTAAAAAATGCACAATGTGAGAGTTGCAAGTTAAGTTTTATTTGGGGCAAAATGAGGACTGCAGCCCGGGAGACAGTATTTCAGAGAGCTCTGAGAAACTGCTCCAGAGAGGCGGGGGGAAGGTCAGTATGTATGTGACTTGGGGGAAGGAGGAGTCCATGCAATCAGACACATATTTTTTTTCAGGTTTCTGCTAGTCACGAGGAGGAGTCGTCAACATGAAAGATTTTAGTGTTTTTCTAGATACGAGGAGATATTGGGCTCATAAAATTGGCTCCTGAAAATATCTGTCTGAAAGCCTATTCTGCCAGTTTTTCCCAGAGCACAGAGGGCCTCATTTCTGCTCTCCACCTGAACTCCTTTTGGGGGTGTTGAAAGTCAGCAGCTGCAGACTTTCACAGAATGGGTCATCTGATCTACCTGATTATGAAAATCCCCATCTGCTGAGGTATTTGTGACTGCTCTGGGGCACAAATATCTTCATATCTTTTGCCCTTTGAAAGAGGAATATGCACATATATCATCCTCAAATTTCTTTGTCACCAATTTTCCAGTTATGTTCCTTCCAAAGTCTTTGACCATCCGGCCCAACCATCCATCGGCTACAGCCATGAATTGGTATCGTCACATGTCTGACTATTGCTCCTTCTATGGGAAGTTAAAAACCAGGTTCACTAACCAAAGTTCCACCCATAAGGAGGATTTCCCTTCACCACGTCCTTCAAGGACGTCCAGAGAAGGGCTGCAATGCTGCAGTTGCCCACTTTTGGGTAATGTCTGTATATTGCGCAGAACCACCTGTAAACCAGGCCATAGTCTTTTTTTTTTTTTTTTTTAATGAGGATCTTGAATCAGATGCGTATGTTTGATTGATTGATTGATTGATTGATTTTTGGCTGTGTTGGGTCTTCGTTTCTGTGCGAGGGCTTTCTCCAGTTGTGGCAAGCGGGGGCCACTCTTCATCGCGATGCGCGGGCCTCTCTCGTTGCGGAGCACAGGCTCCAGACGCGCAGGCTCAGCAGTTGTGGCTCACGGGCCCAGCCGCTCTGCGGCATGTGGGATCTTCCCAGGCCAGGGCTCGAACCCGTGTCCCCTGCATTAGCAGGCAGATTCTCAACCACTGCGCCTCCAGGGAAGCCCCAGGCCATAGTCTTTTCTTCTCTGTCAACTATTTGTAGAGAGCTCTCCATGAGCTCATAGGTGTAGGCTTGCAGACAGAAGGCAGTGCAGTGGGACTATGTAGCCCTTGGGGACCACGGGCATTAGGGCCACTTCTTCATGTAACTTGTGCTCGACCTGATCACGTGTATGCCACTTCCATTTGATGACAAAGTGTGGCTTGTCAAACTCAAATTCATGGCTTGATGGGCCAGGTAACACCCAGTTCATGATGGGCAGCCCAGGTCACGTGGTAACTTGGTGGCCCAGGGTCAAGTGTTCAGTTTCTACTAGCACTCAGTAGCAGACCAAGAGCTGTTTCTTAAAAGGAGGGTAGTTATCTGCAGATGATGGCAGGCCCTTGGTCAAAATCCTCAAGACCTGCACTGAAATTCACCTATGGGCCTTCCAAGGCTCCAGACAGCAGCCTCATCTGCCACAGAAACTTCCAGCACCTTTGGATCTGCAGGATCACGTGGCCCAAGCAGGGGAGCAGCTGACATAGCCCTCTGGCCCTGCTGCAGAGGCTTCTGTGATCTGAGCCCACTCAAAACTCACAGATTTTCAGATTGGTCCGTAAATGGGCCAAAGTAACACACCCAAATGAGGAATATCTTGCCTCCCAAATCCAAAGAGGCCCACTAGGCGTTGGGCTTCTTTTATTGTTCCAGGAGTGGTCAGATGCAACGACTTACCCTTCACCTTAAAGAGGATATTTCTACATGCCTTATACCGCTGGCCTCCTAGAAATTTCACTGTAGTAAAAAAACCCTGAATTTTAGTCAGACTCGTGTCATACCTTCTGACACCCAAGTGTCTTAGGAATAAGTTCAGAGTAGTTGCCATTTTGAGCTCACTGGTTTCAATGATATTAGATAGATACATACATACATATATAGATACATAGAAACATATATACATAGATACATACATAGATAGGTAGATAGATAGATATTGATAGATAGATGATAGATATTGATAGACAGATATATACAGAGCTAATAGAAACCTATTATGTTGGGATGAAAAGACTCCTGTGTTTGTGCAGTGCTGATGAAACATATTCTGATCCTGAAATAAGAAGTGTCGCTAATGCCATTTTGGAGTGGAAAGAAAGGAGAAAATAAACATGGAAGACACTCTTGAGTTTTGAACTGACTGTGGCTTTTGTGGAATATCCTAAGTACTGTTTTTCCTATTCAAGCAAAGGAGAAAAAGAACCAAGAACTGAGGGGACACAGTAGCAATGCCTCCGGCAGGAGGAAGCGGCATGTATCTGCAGGAGGGCACCTTGAGAGTTACTCCCATTGTACACAGATTTGGAGCTGCAGCAGTGACCTCACAGCGTCTGCAGCTCACGTTGGCTCGAGCGGCAGTAGTTTCAGAGGGAGATTTGCACACTGCTGGAACTTCTCCATCTTCTGGAGGAGTTGAGATAATGAATCTGTGAAGAGAAGGGTTGATATCGACAGGATCTCATTTGCACACACTGATGGGTAAGCGTGTACTCAACTTGGTAAGTAGAGATTCCCTAATACACAACAACTCGGCTGTTACTGGTGTCCTTATTACTAATGCATAGAATATTTGTACTAGGAAGAATCCTACAGATGCTCTTTATGGTCAATCTCAGTGCAAACGTTAGGAGGGGCAAATGAGACAACCGACCAATGACTTTCCATGGGCAGAAAGCTGACCCATACCCAAGAGCGCTCTGGAAATAATAGAAACTCAAATTTAATAGCATAAAGAATAATGAGCTGAGTTAAAGGGCCTTAATCATGGTCCACATGGATCACATTCTGTTAATAATTACATATGATATTTCTGTATTTAAAATTTGTGTCTTTGTAATTCTATATTTATACACAGGTATTCTCACGTAATAATTTTATTTTACAATTATAAACTTATTTAGGGGTTTTGTTTGTTTACCCATTATTGACCCCTGGTGCTTAGTGACGTGCTCAAAAAGAAACTCAATGAATATTTATAAATATCACAATAAGCGGAGAGATTAGCCCTAGATTGTCCTAGACAATTTTCTGGGTCTCGAAAAGCATCATAAAATTACAAATTGTTCCATTAAGTAGCATGGAAGAACATTTTTCACAGTCAAACAATACATGTTTTCATCTGTATCCATCACTTCAAATTCGTGAATATAATGAAAAGACATTTGGCAGTGGTGTTTGTGGTGCATGTGTTTCAGGATATAAAGATGATTCATTCTACTAAAATAACATGTTGCAAAATCAGAACTTTGGTTCGATTTCTCAAGAAGAATTTTTAGTCAGCCCCAAACCACTGGATATTAATTATTTCCCTCTGACTCTTGGCAACAATATATCCTTGGCATAAATGTTGGTCTAATCTAATACCAATTTCAAGTGAAAGAAAAGAAGATGAATCAAATTTGAGGAGAGAGTTCAAGATATTATATCATGTCATTTCATTTTATTTAAACATGCTGTATTGTTTTTGCCCAGTAATATTATAATGATAATCCTCAGTTTATTGCCAAATGAGCAGAGGAAATGTTTTTGAACCCATTGTTATCACAATATAGCCTAAATCAGCAATCAGTAAAGTCAAGAGATGATCAATGTTTTATTGCTTCAGAATGCTTCTTTGAAGTTTTTTTTTTTTTTTTTTTTTTTTTAATGTCTACTCTCTATTTGTTGAGCTTGGGCAGTCTGGATTGATTATTTTTTCCAAAGAGCTAAGTCTAGTAAGATTTTATTACTATTTATAAATTGATAGAAACCATTTTCTTGGTGTCTCCCATAAGAAGACACTTAAAAAATATTTTATTGAAATATATCCTGCAGACCCAAATATCTGTCTCTCAATGCCTTTCTTTCTCCTATATTCTGCATATTGGATTTGCATTGTTTAACGTTCTCTGTGACACAATGTGCTATGTTAAAACTTGCCTCTTACCTGAAGAGTTTTTTAATGAGCAGTACTTTAGTGGTTATTACTTCTGAAGTGTGGACACAACTAAAGGGGTCAATGCCTTGTAGCCTTTATTGTCTAATTCCCTAACATTTGAATGGACAAAAAGATCATAGATAAATGCTGATTGATAGAAAATATGGCCATTTGATTTTTTAAGAGCTTTGTTGTGGGAAAAGCATCATAACTCTTCTATAACCCACACTGGATTCCTTGTTACTGGAAGGTGCCTCTTCATCTTTAACCTCAACTTTGTACTAGGATTTGCCACCTGTGGCTGGTACCCCCTTGCAGAAGACAGTCAAGGTACGCAAACACAATTTGCCAGTTGTCCTGTCCAGTTCAGTTCAGAGGACAAAGAATAGGATTTTCTCCTAGGACTATAGTCAAATTATTGTTCTTTCTGAAACAGCTGCCCTGAATGGATTAACCTTCAAACATCTGTCAAACGTGTGTGTTTACACATTAGCATCTGATAAAAGGGACCATGGATATGGGAGGTTTTTTGAGGGGTGTTTGTTACTAGAGTTTAGAAACTACAAATTGGGTGGCCTTGTTAGCACAAGTCCGCGTGCCGGCCACACAGTGAAGCCAAACAAACTGAAACTTTGGAGTTTGGAGCAGAGAAAGGTTTATTGCATGGCCATGCAAGGAGAACTGGTGGCTCATGCCCTTAAAAAACCCTGAGCTCCTGGAGGGTTTCAGCAAAGGATTTTTAAAAGCCAGGTGAGGGAATGGTGTCGAGGGGTCTGTGATCATCTCATGCACAGTTATCTGATTGGCTGATGGTGAGGTAGCAAGGTGATGTTACAGGGATCAACGGTATCTGTCCTTAGGCTCCAGGAGGCCTGGGGGCTGTGTGCTCATGGTCAGCAAGTAGTTAATATCTTGCATTTGCTGTGGGGAGCAGGGTTCCCATCTGTAAGACAGCTCAGGAAATGTGCATCAGCTACTGCTATGTGGGTACTGCAGAGAGGGGCTACAGCAGAGGACACGGGGGAGGGTCTGTCCCGGGAAGGCCCAGATCGTCCTGCTCCGTTACAACCTGAATGTGGAAAAATATATTAAAGGAAACTGAATGCTTATAGCCAAACTTAAAATCTAGTTATAGCAGCTTAAGGAAATACGTGACCAAGACTGTACATTCCCCTCAACTTGACTAAACGTTACACAGGTTTCTTCCTTGCCTGCTTTTTCTCAGAGCATTTACTCTAGAAGACATACAATTGCAAATTCCTTCTCTGTCCCTTTGAGATATAACACTTCTCCCACCCTTCTTTCTCAAGAAGTGGGAACCGTCCCTTATAATGGTATCACTGAAGAAGTGCCCTATCTCCCAGATTCTGTGGGAGGGTAAGCACCCATTAACAGCTGCTTTGACCAAACTGCCCCCGGAGTCCTCCAGTACTATTCCAGTAACTCACCGCAGCACTTGATGTTCTCCTCTTTTTCTTCCAGTGGCATTGGGTTTGATCTCTCTCTTATCGCAATAGTCCTGAGTAAAATCTTCCTTGCCTGTATAACTTGTCCAGTGCAATTTTCGACACACATATGCCATGGTTACTTTAACAAGTTCTCAACAACATATTCATTAAAAGTCTAATATTTTCCAGGCCCAGAGAACTTTTAGGCAAAATTAGTATTCTTGGTAAAGGGCACAGTGGGCTATACCAATGATTTAAGATATTCTGTTTAACACCCTCTGTGTTTATGAACACGGATCCTGGAATTGATATTGGAGTCCCTAGCCAGTGTGGACCAAGAAAAGAGACATTCCTATCTCTGCAGAGCTATTCCAACTTTCTGTATCTCAAAGAAAAGACACCTGCAATTATTTGATCAGAAATCATAAGGTAGATGAGGGACAATAGGAAAAAGGTGTTTCTTTAGAGGGGAAAAGGAAGAGGGTCTGATGTGTGAATCGGCCTTATTACGATAACCTAGAGGATGTTCAGTGCATGAACTGAAGAATGGGGGCATCTAGAGCTGGGGCACTTTGGGCCATGGAGGAATGAGTCTTGCAATTTCCTGTGATATTGGAAACTTTTCTTTCCCAGAGAAATGCTACATAAGAAGATCCCTCTAGAGCCTCCCTGGTGGTCACCAGGCAAGTTGGCCAGCTTCAGAAGTAGTATTTTTGGTTCAGCTGTCAGAGGCAAAGCGACAAACTGGGACTGAGCTCATGTCTTTGAGGCCAGATTTCAGATGAAGAGATTATATCACCCCCATGTGTCTGATTCCATCGCTCTTCCCTATCTTTGAATTAAAAAGAACCTGGATTTATGAGTAAATCCCCTGCACTAAATTTCTGACTAAAAAAAAATGTGCAACATGAGAGTTGCGAGTTAAGTTTTATTGGGGGCAAAATGAAGACTACAGCGCGGGAGACAGAATCTCAGATAGCTCTGAGAAACTGCTCCAAAGAGGTAGGTGGAGAGGTCAGTATATACGTGATTTGGGGGAAGGGGGGTACATGCAATCAAGCACATATTTTTGCAGAAGGTTTCTGCTCGTCTCGTGAAGGTTACTACTAGCCACGAGGAGCAGACGTCACCATGAAGGAATTTAGTGCTTTTCTAGATATGAGGAGATACAAGAATTGGGCTCATAAAATCAGGTCCTGCAAATATCTAACTATCTGAAGGCCTCTTCTGCCAGTTTTTCCCAGAGCACAGAGTGCCTCATTCCTGATCTCCACCCTGAACTCCTTTCAAGGGGTGTTGAAGGTCAGCAGCTACAGGGGCACCTGATTTAATCCTTGTAGAGGTAGATGGCAAGTGCCAATGGCAAGTGACAATTTGTAGTTGACAAAATATAGCTACAAAGAGTAAGACACTTGATATCTGAAGATTTGGTCTTTTAGGGAATGTGGCCCCTTGGCATCTGTGTCCACTCTAGAAGCTAATACTTCTACTGGATATTACATCAATACTAAGGCCAACTTCTTCCTCTGCTGTCATAGTCAATATTGGATGACAAAACCACTCCAGAATGTACAACTCCCAGTGACTTTCTTAAGAATTAGGCCAGGACAGAACACAGAAAGGAGGGTAGATTTTTGCAAGAGGGATGGACTACATTTCCATCACCAGAAGAAGACACCAATTTTTTACACTGGAGAGACTGGTACATGTTATTTGCAGCCTGACCTATGCAGGACAAGTTTAATGTTACATAGGACTTTTATCTTATTCAAGTGTTGGGTGACTTGAATTTTCTTAATTATTGCTTTCTTTTTCCTTAGCCTTAGTTGATGTGTGTAGATATAATTAATATCCTTCCTTGTTGTAGCTCTTGACAAGCTATTGAACGGTAATACCTTAAAGGTTCAGTTTGGTGTAGCTTAGATATTTTTTAGTCTGTGCCAGACATTTTATTCTTACTACCAAAAATGTTTATTTTTTTTCCTTTCCTTGAGAAGTTTATAGTGCAGCAAGATGCAAGTCTTTTGGTGGTGGCTTTTTGCTTTTATTTTTTTGGATTTTTGATTGTTTGGTAGTTTTTTAAATTAATCACACCCCATTAATTTTTCAAAAACTGTGTTTTAAAGAATTGGCATCATTTTTATCTCATGATGGTATAAAGACTGCACCCTTTTATAGCCCCTCTACTCTATACACGCGAATGGATGAACTATAAAAAGGGAAAGACAAAATGACATAGCTGGGTTCAAATACAGGCTCATATCTCTTTGAAGCAGAACCAGAACATAGAAAGATGCAAAATGTAAATTCTTCCAGAAGCAATGTGAGATTTCTGGCTTTGGGGTCTAGAAGTTGGCAGAAGAGTCTAATCTTACATAGGAAAGGGACGAAAAGTTCTCCACACAAGATTCAATTCAAGACTCACTGTTTAAAACCAGTTTTTGAAACATGAGTTGTTTTTTTTTGCGGGGGTGGGGGAGGTTGGCTGTTTGTTACAGTGTTGAAGAAGATTTCCCATTAAAAAAAATTTTTTTTTTTCAAAAGCCAAAGGAAAAAAATTTAAAACACATAATTTTGCATTTCCTTATTATCTTCAGAGATGACTATTTCCATTATTTTTTGTTTTATTAGGATATTTTCGTTCCTTGAAAGACTGGATTCTAAGAATGTAACTAAGGTTTATTTAAATTTCACTTTTTCTTGTGCTATTATCCTCCTTTGTGTAAAAGTTCTATGATTTTTATCAGCCTAAAACATTTTCTTTATTCTTCTGTGATTATAGTACCATCTACAAATATCTATTGTATTTAAATTTGTCTGCATAGATTATTTACTATCATAGTTTATTGAACCAACTCTTGAAGCTGCCTAATGAAGGCAAACTGGGCCCTTTTCAAGCGACTGTGAGTTGATTTCAGTGGTCTTCAGCTATGAAATTGCAAAGAACATGATACCAATAAATTACTGACTTGTATTTCCCGTAGTAATGGAAATCTCACACATTAGTTGTCTAACATCTCATACAGATCTTGCCAATTTTGCTACATTTTTTTACATTCTAAAGTCTATGACAGATCTCCATTTCACAGAAGCTTTTCACTTTTGAATTATATTGTGATATGGTGAGTTTGATTGTCTTCTTCTAAAACATCCTGTATTATTTTACTACTGCTTTACATCCTTTGCTACCTTATATTGGAGGATATTTACATGTTGGATGGGTTGGAAAAAGTTATAAGTTCCCACTGGGCCTATCCCACCTTCATGGACTGATTAGATTTTCTCCCATATATTCTGAAAATCAGCCCTAATAATATTTATTGCTATTGTGCATTCATTTGTTGGAGTAACTATTACTTTACATTGTCTTATAGGCCATCCACAACCTGAATCCATCATTTTACACTTCATTTAATTATATTGCTATCCTTTCCTAAAATTTTAAATAGAATGTCAGTGGACATTCCATCCGTTGCCTCTTTGGGGATTTGTCTTTCTAATGGTGCCTTATGAGTAGAGGGTTCTATCCAGCTTATTACAAATAACACCTGGTTCAATACACTTATTCTGTTCATTTTTCTTTTGTTTCTCAGGCTTAGCTTTAAAAGAATAGTTTTTATCCTATGGCATCATTCCCACGCATGCATTAAGCCTTCAATGTCTTCAGCAGCTGTTATGCTACAGAGCTGTTTATTTATTTATTGTTTCTTCTATGTTTTGCATGGACTTTATTAGTATTTTCTTGTTTTACATTTGCTGTGCCCACACATGTAAAGGTTCTGAATATCCACTTGGGCTTTGTTCATATATTCATTTAATCATGCTTAATTTAGTTAATTGATTTCTGCAGTATTTCTTCCAAGGGCTGAGGGCTGTAAGTTACATGAGAAACTGGCTATGCTTCAAATACCCCCATGAAAAAGGATTTGGAAACCACCTCATTCACAGCCTTAGACTTTAACCCTTGATCAAATATCTCAGCCTTATTTCTGGTGCTGCTGAAGGAATGATGTCTATTGCTTATAGATTTAGGAGCTGCTGAGTCTCATGACAGCTTGGCTTTTGACAGAGATTTTGCTAAGTGCTCTAATTCTGTCCTGTTCTCTGCCCTGGTTTCTATGACTCCTTTGAGTCTCTTTCTGCTTCAGTATTGTTCCCTAAAATAATTGGTCTAGCTGAGCCAGGAGCCCATAGGCCATTATCTGGCCCACAGCTTATTTTTAATACCTAAGAAGCCAAACTCAGGTTAATGAGCAAGAAAAAAATTTTATTGTTTTAAGCCACTCAGTTTTAGAGAAGTGTGTTGTACATTATAATTTAGCAATAACTGATAATACACACTCATTTTATACCCCTATACAAACATTTAAACAAACAGCAGGTATATGAATATCTAAAACATTTAATGTAAAAAGTAAACTTGTTTTCTGCTTATTAACTTGTTAATTTATCTGATCTAAGTTGTATTAACAGTGCTATTTTGTGGGGGGACAATGTATGCTTTAACTATTTCATTTATTTTAAATAAGATGTGTAATAGAGAAACCAAATTGAAGAAGATGTTTTAAAATAAATTTCACTTCATTTCAAAATTTTATCCCAAACTGAAGTGAGTCCATATTTTCAAATGTAGCCTTAATTCTTAATCAGTGGTCATTTCCGATAATTTATGCTGTAAAATTTTAAAGATACATAGATTTCCTAATTCTACCTTTGATGCAGATTTTAAATATTTCTATCAAATTTCTTAAGGTATTAAGTAATAACTTCTTAGATATGCAATAGCAAGATCTTCACCTACTTCAGTAAGACTTATTGTTACATTATGAAACATGTCATAACAATCTGTAGAAACTCTGTTCTTCTAAGCTTCCTACTTTTACAGTTGCCCTGTGATTCTAACTGCCATTGAAAAACATACAGAATTTTTTTCTCACATGGGAGTATTAATGTCATTATAAATACCGAACACAATAGACAACATTTCAAGTCAGTGTGCAAACTGCATTTTTCAGAACCTGGACCCAAACTGATTTCTGGTTTTGCAGAAATACCGACAGCAGATCTCCGTAGATCTTTTTCCTTCAATAGGGCATTACACCTCATTTAGCAATAGTGGTGTTTATTTTTTATTGAAGTAGAGTTGATTTGCAATGCGTTAGTTTCAGGTGTGCAGGTGTACAACAAAGTGATTCAGTTATACATACATATATTTTTTTCAGATTCTTTTCCCTTATAGGTTATTATAAAATATTGAGTATAGTTTTTGATCAACTTCCACATTATTAAATAACACAGAGCATATTCTCTAAGTTATTACATTAGCATTTAAGTAACTCACAGTTTTCCTTCTGTTGCTAAACGCACTGTTGAATTTAGCTGACCTTTATTTTTATAGTAAAACTTTCTTGATGAAGGAAGTACCAGCTCCTTAGTCTGGGTAAGTACCCCAGAATGTTTTCGTGTTATTGCAACAGTACCATCCAAATACACTCCGACACAATATTTAAATTCCAAGCCACTTTTTTTGTAATATAATCCTTCATATTTGTAAATTATTCAGTTGGGTTTTTAGGAAATGAAATGAGAAAAGAAATTTGTAACTCCATATAGCCATCATGTTCAAATTGCACATATAGAAAAGGAAGTTTTATTTATTTTAAAGAAAAGTCTGTTTTTGTTCTTCCTATGCATGGTGTTCACATTTCTCATCTACTGAAATCTAAGGTATGGGCCATGGACTGGTGTTCTGCATGAACCGTTATGACCACAAGATAAATACCTACATCAAGAGTGAGCATTTAGAAACGTTTATAGCCAAGTAGCATGTAATTACCATCCTCAGCTCACTCAATGAGCTATAGGCTATTAAGCGGTCCAGGTATTATGCAATTTGCACATGAGTCACCAGTGGCAAGAGCTGCACACTCCTTGCTGGCACTAAATAGAAAACTATTACAAAAAAAAAAAAAAAACTATTACAACGTGTGAGCCTTCAGAGTTACAAACCAACTATAATCTGAAAATACATACAAATATGAGAAAACGTGTTGTTATTTGGTAATTTCTTATCAATAATCTAAATTTTTAACCAAGTCCATTTTTAAATCATTTATCACCATTACCTGAATTAGGGAAGCAAAATATATGCTATGTTATGTTATTCAACCCAAATTTAATGATGACAAAATAAGCTTCATTGGAATTTTGTGTCAAAAAAAGACAAAATTGGTCTGAGTCTCTGCATATTTCTCCCTTTGTGCAATTTCCTTTCCTCCAGTTCCCTGTCTGTAAATTCCAGCCACCTCAATAATATTAATCTCAATTTTTATCTTCTCTGCTCAGATTATTGAGGCACTTCTACTCTTGTACTGCAGCCAAGTTCTGGAAAAAATGCCAGGGTCATCACTTCTTTTTCATATTTCCAGATGTTACAGGCCTGCACTTTGTTGTCTGAAATCTAAAAACAGTATTTCTTATATTGATGTACGTATTAAACATATAGTCCATGTTTTCTTCAGATTAAACTTGGATACGAGAATCTAATAGGTGATAATGATGCTCCTATAAGAGAAATTAACATCTCTACTTATATGAGCAACGTAATTATTTTCTTCCTGTTTTATTTAAACCATTTATTTATGAAGGTTAGTAATTTTACAACAATTGCTTATTTTCTATTGTATGAAAAACACTGTGTAATAATATAAAAATGGAAGTCCTCACCGATTGACTTTTGTTGACTCTACAACATCTATATAATAATTAAATCCATCTGAATCACGTCCGCTGCTCTTTACACCCATAAGGATCCACTACATAAATTTATTTTTAATTTCAATTTTATCTGAATTTTATAAAATATATATATTGTATATATATTGGGATAATATTTCTTAACATGAATATTAATTGATGTGGATAAAAAAATGAAAGCAGCTAACAAATTACCCACAATTAAAAATTAAAGAAGTGGAAATTAACATGTAATAGGAAAAACATAATCATATATAAAGGTAATCTGACATGAAAATTACATTTATTCTGAGTAAGAAAGCACTCTCTACTTATATTTGCAAATTGGAATACCAATTTGTTTTTGCTTAAGTTATACCTGCTCACTTTACAGTTCTATTTAATGCTATTTTAAAATGTAGAATTGTTTTAAAAAACTCTAATTTGTCTGAGAAGAGAGTACCTGACTACTACAGGTAGTAAGAATGTTTTTTCCTCTATCAAGTAAAGAATCTACAGTATTACAAGAAGAAAATTAAGCAAACATGAGAATTATTGTGTTACATTAAGAGAGGGAGAAATATAAGGGCAAAGTTGTAATTGCATGCCTGAGAATACACCTAGCAATTTATTGGATGTGCAGTTTAATAATACATGACACTGTAATTAATCTGAAATATTTGATACTTAGTCATTTATTAGAATCATTTAATTTGAACATGTAATGATTAATGGCATTAAAGTTTATCTAAAGTGTATATTACTTTAGGTCATTCTAACACATTTAGTTTGATAAGATCTTTTAATTAACTTATAATTTATATCTATTAAATCAATTCTGAAAGTCTTCTTAGACCCAAATAAATTATAATCATGTAGACATCAGTAGATAATCTACATTAGACAAATGGTGTATCAAGACATACTTGTGTTACTGTATGTGTGTGTGTACAAAAAGAAATAAAACCAAGGTATTTATTATCTTGATTTTTGTTAACAATAAATTTGAATCTGAACATTTGATTGTTTTCCAACTGAAGATAAATGTTTCCTCTGGCTGGGAGAATTGTATGATCCAGTATAAAAAACACCTTGGCACCTATGACTTAGGGCCCAAGGCTCTTTTAAGAAATGAGCACTCGACATTCTTTTTAACTTAATTTTCAATGACCTACAATCAACCTAGGCCATGCAACAGTGAAATAAAATATTTAACAGAAAGAAGATACTATAAATCACTGTAGATGTGACATATCATGGAATGTTGAAACGGAGAATGAAGTTTTGGTTAAAACAGTAGGATTTGTTGAAAGTCTCCAAGGAGCAGTTAGATCAGTGTACACCTTCAGCCCCTTTGTGGGGGAGTGAAGTGTCCTTTCTCACCAGGTAGACCCGGGAGAGAAGGGGCGCACAGTGTGTCTATGATGGAGACCATCAGGCATAGTGGGAATATTGTAGTAAAAGTGCAGCAACTAAGTGAGAGTGTATATGCACCATGTCAACCACTCAGCTCCCAGAAAGGGTAAATCACTGTGAACCTGGAACAGTCTTCCCTGAGGATTCCCACCACCTGCAGTGAAGCCATGGTTGACCAGTTGTTCTCAGGTGTCTAGAATTCTAATAAACTCCCTAGTGCCTCATTCATAAATATGAACAGAACACCAATGATCACCAGACATTTGAGAAGAATATCTTTTATGAAAGAGACCAAAGCAAACAAATACAAAAAAACAACTTTAAGAAACAGATTGTGAAAGTTAAGGAAAACTTAAAAAAAAAAACAAACTATCACCAATTAATTGAGAGACAAAGGTAACGATATTCCACCCCTGAAACAAGAACAGAACACAATACAAATGAATATTTGGAGAAGAAAAAGTGCTCTTGGCAGTTAAAAATATGAAAACAGAAATGAGAAATACAAATGAGGAGGAAGACAAATTTGGAAAATCTTCCAGCAAGAAAGCAAAAACAAATTTTCGGTTGGAAAATAGTAAAGAAGTACAATTAGCAGATGAGTTAGTTAAAGAACAAAATCTGAATAATAGTTTTCCAGAAACTGAAAATTACCAACACAATAAATGAAAATCCCCAAATTTGAAAAATAAGACTTTCCCGGTTTTCTAGCACAGTAGATTAAAACACACATTTATTAAGCATATGGTTATAAAATTTCAAAACACTGGACAAGAAGAAACAATGCTGTTAAGTCTCCAGAGAGAGAAAGAGAGAGCATCTAACCATAGAAAAATATGATTAGGAAGTGGGCTTTCAGTATAGCTGCATGGCTGGTTTCTGTTACAGAGAGCAATCTTATTGTTAGGTTTGAATTAAAAGCGAATAGGTCTTTTCTATCTTGTCTTCTACACAGGACTTGTTCCCATCTTGTGTCACTTTGTTAGAATTCCACAATCTATTCTCATTCCTGTAGAATAACACTTGGCATTGAAAGGTCTTAATGAGTCGACTAGTCTGTAGCAAAGCCAGGAGAAAAGAGATACCAAAGAATAATAAGAAAGAGAGAAAGAAATTCAGATGCAGAAGCAATGTATTTCAGTTCAGGCTGGAAGAAATATCCTTAAATTTGCCCCAATTTTTAGAAAGTATTCTCAACAATTTGGAGTAAGTTCTAAAACTATCTTTGTAGGAAAAAATATTCTGAAATCTTCATGGGGAAAAACGGCACATTGTAGGTCAGTATAAATATCTGTATGAGGCATAAATAAAGAAATAGGAAAGGGGAGAGCGGGAAGTGGGGAAGAAGGAAGGAAGGAACGAAGGAAGGAAGGAAGGGAGGAAAGAAGAAAAGAAATTTACTTTTCATAATGAAATTTTATTTTCTTTCTTACTGTTTTTGTTCCTGCACCCATATCACTGAATAATCAAGAGAAATTTCTACAATGGGTCCAAATCTCTAAGCTTCTGACTCCAAATTATACAAAATATACAAGTAATTAAATCAGTGCTATTTCATAATCGTACAGCAAAATGGTTGAACAAATTTTGGGCAACCTTTCTTTTCCCACTTATTTCCCCTATAAAATCACTGCATTGTTTTCTTTCTTTTTAAAGACTTTATTTTTTAGAGCAGTTTTAGGTTCACAGCAAAATTAAAAGGATGGTACACAGATGTCTCATGTACTGCCCACCCTCACACATGCAAAGCCTTCCCCATCATCAACATTCCCCACCAGATGGAGTGGGAGTTACACACAAGAAAGGGGAGGGGGCCAGACTCATCCTTGAGGTAACAGACTAAAGAGGCGTCAGCATGGAATCATGGTTAGTTAATATATACACAGAAGTATAAATACAGAAATAACTGTAGACACAATGTATACACAGCTAAGTATACCCACAGATATTTCCAACCTCTGCCTGTTAAGTGGTACTAGAAACAAAAACACCCAGGTAACAACAAGGACACCAAGCACCCAGATCTTGGTTTTTAATATCATTCTCCAATGTAAGAAATTAGGGCTCCTTGGAGAAATGACTGATTCTAGGACTGGGCAGGATATAAACCAATTAAGTCTGGAGCATATTTATAAAGTAATAAAGTACACACACACATTCACATGCACACAAATACACACCCACAATGATGGGAGAATGTCAAAAGGACATAGAGACAACAGAAAACTCCCAATGGCCAAAGTGGGACCATTTGCTTTGATTATAACTCAAAGTATAAAATAAATATCTATGAGTCCATATTGATAAAATAAATAATTGAATCAATAAATAAATGGGGGAGAAAATTCCAATAATAATAAATCAATGGAGGATAATTCTTTGAGAAAGAACTCCAAATATCTTAAGTAGATCTTTCACCTTGAAGAAGGGCACTCACTGCTTGAGGGACTCCTTGAGTCACTTACATAGTGAGTTTCTTCCAAAGAGAAAGGAAAGGAAAGGGAAAAAAGAGTAACTTTACAGAGGAGAAACCTGACAATCACAACCTCAAGCCAGATGATCAAGGTTGACTCAACAGTAATAAATCCTATTGATAGAACAACTCTTTTTTTTAATGTATTTTATTGAAGTATAGTTGGTTTACAAGGTTGTGTTAATTTCTACTGTACAACAAAGCGATTCAGTTATACATATATATATATATATATATATATATATATATATATATATATATTCTTTCTCATATTCTTTTCCATGATGGTTTATCACAGGATATTGAATATAGTCCCCTGTGCTGCACAGTAGGATTTTGTTGTTTATCCATCCTATGTACAATACTTTACATCTGCTAATACCAGACTCCCACCGCATCCCTCCCCCCATTCCCCCTTGCCCTTGGCAACCACAAGTCTGTTCTCTACGTTGAACAACTCTTGATGCTTTGTGCTGAGACTGGCACTTCACCTCTCCCCACAACACATTACCCCCGGCTGGCCATGAGAAAACTATCAGAAGAGTCTCATCTGAAGAACATTTTACCAAATATTTGATCAGCAGTCTTCCAAACCACGAAGGTCACTAGTACAAGGAATATGAGAAGTAGTCACAACCAAGAAAGGCAGAAGGACACAAGAGGACTAAATGTAATGTGTGCCCTGGAAGGGAGCTGGAACAGAAGAAGGACACTAAGGAGCACAGAGGACATCTGAGGAAAAGATGGATCTGAAGAAAAGATGGGTCAATTGATCAGGTATCATTACTGACATATTACTTGTGACAAATGCGTCCTACCAATGTAAGATGTTAATGCTAGAGGAAACTTGGTATGCGGTATAAGAGAACTGTATCTTAGTTCTCTGCACTATCGTCACAATAATTCTGTACATCTAAAACTATTCTAAAGTTAATAGTCTATTTTAAAAAAGAATGTCATAGAAACTAAACATGAAGTAGAGAAGATCAACAAATTAAAAAGGCAGTTTCATGAGACAACATACAAACTGAAAAACTATCTGGCTAAAATGAATCATAAAAAAGCTTAAAAGCACAAAATACATCAGGAATGGAAAAGAAAACAGTGATACTGATATTTAGAAAATGATAAGGGAATCTTAGGAATAAATTTATGTTCTTACTTTTTAAATTTAGGTAAAATGAAAAACAAGTAAAACTATGCAAGGTCACGTATAATGAAGATACATATGGAAGATATTTTCATATTGCTTAGAAATGAAGACATGAGGATTAAGTCATAAACATCTAGCACAGCCATTATGGTTATGAAAGTCAGGATAACATCATCTTGAGAAGAGGAGGAATAGAATCGCGAGAAAGAGTCACCGGGGGTTACTTGAAGGGCCGGCACTGTTCTGTTTCTTGACATGAGTGATGGTTTTGATGCTGTTTTCTTCATAACCATCTTTTATCCTGTACATATATGTTTCTTGCAGTCCAATGCATGTATGATATATCTCAGCAGAAAAAAAAGAAACCACATTATTCTCTTTATCATGTATAGTATGGATAAGTGTGTTGCAAAACTGGAAGCACACACGTTATCTGGGAGAGTATCGCACTGATACACAGAGGCGTCAAGATGTACGTTTTTCCTTGCATTCTTGTCCATCCATATCAAGCCTCCTCAAGTACTCAAGGGCCCCTTCCAGTGAGTTACCATAATCCACACACAGTATGTCATCATTCTCCAGTATTGCCTCTGCTACATCTGCCCATCTTAAAGCGCTTTCTCACTTTTTTATTATAATTCCTACTTGGGTATTTTCTTCTAGGGATGATATTATTTCTGTAAACACACATATGCACACAAAAAGTAGATTTGGGTGGAAAATTTTATGAGGTATAAGTGATGACTCCCACGTTTCTGATTTGGACATCAGTGTGGATATAGGGAACCCAGGAAAAGAATCATGTTTAGAAGAAAAAGAGTGCATTTACCTTGAGGCATTAATTCAGTGGTTCTCAACCAAGGGTGATTTTTGTTCCCTCAGGTGACATTTGACAATGTTTGGAAACATTCTGGGCCGGAACAACAGAGAGGTGTGTGTTCCTGGTAACCAACGTGTAGGAACCAGGTATATTTCCAAACATCTTACATCAAAGAATTACCCAAAACGCCCACAGTGCCGAGATTTAGAAACCCTGGTTTAATTTGAGACAACTGTGGAGAAGTCCAGGATGAGATTTGATACACTTCCCTGAAGGTCAGGAGAGGGATCTGGTTTAGGAACGTCGTCTGGCTAAGCACCAGAGAAGCTCCTGCAGTATCTAAGCCCTTCCCTAGTTTCACATATTACCCTGTAAGTGTTTATTGACAATTCTGTGTGCTAGTCTAGAGTGTGAAATTACTCAATTGATGAATAGATTTTAAGGAAATATTCTGCTCTGAAAATATATTTTCCCTTTAGGTTTGTTTTGAAATAGCAGCCAGTGACAGCTCTCCAGAGAGCTTTGAACGGGATGACATAAAATTGTGAGAATTGATAGCGCAATGCAAGACATAACTACTGAGCATTTAAGTGAATGATGTTTTGCAAGTCTATGATTATTTTGGACCTGGCATCAAAAAATCCATTCTCCCTGAGAGAAGCGGTTGTTATTTTCAACAGATTCCATTTTCTATTCAGTTGGAAAAGGGGGAAATACTTGTAAACGCTTTAAAGTGATATTCCTGTCAACTCGCAATTACAATATCCTTTGGACGTGATGTTCACGCATGGTAAAATCATTTGATTTGCGTCTTCGAGAGGTAGCCAAGAAGAGAGTGCTTGTGCATGCAACACATTCATCTAATTCGTTGCACATAATGCTGTCGGAAGTCAGCCTTTTCATGTCGATTTCTGCAGGTTTTCTCTAGTGAAAACCTACACTCTCGTTCCTGTCAGGTGTTTCCTGCTTAGGGGTTCGGCTTGTGGGTGACCGTGAACTTGGCTGTACAACAATGAACAGCTCCTTCCAGACCTTGTTTCCTCATTTCTTTCCCCACCCCACTGTGTAAAAGAGACATGTTTGTTGCCACCGAGAAGCTCAAGCACTTCTGAAAAAAGCATCCCCGCGAGGCAGGTGCACCGTCCTGCTGCTGCCTGATCCAGAGCCTCGGATACTTTTCTAGAAAAGGCTCTTTATTAGGGACAAAACAAGAAAAGGTAGAAACACATGGGGGCCTTTTCTTATGAAGGTTCATCTCATAAAATTCTCTTGGAACAGCCCTATTTAACAGAGCTCTTGTTATTTTAATCTTTTTATTGGAATATAGTTGATTTACAATGTTGTGTTAGTTTCAGGTGTACAGCAAACTGATTCAGTGATATATATAGATATAGATATATATTCTTGTTCATATTCTTTTCCATTATGCTTTATTAAAGAATATGAATATAGTTCCCTATGCTATACAGTCGGTCCTTTTTTATTACCTATTTTATATATAGTAGTGTGCATATGTTAATCCCAAACTCCTAATTTATCCCTCTCCCCCCCTTTCCCTTTGGTACCTTAAGTTTGTTCTCTACATCTGTGAGTCTGTTTCTGTTTTGTGAATAAGTTCATTTGTGTCATATTTTAGCTTCCACCTGTAAGTGATATCATATGTCTTTCTCTGTCTGACTTACTTCACTTAGTTCTCAAATATAGAAATTAGTAGTATTATCTTATAATAATGTTTCTTATACTCTTTGTAAAATCACAATCTCGAGAATCATTTAAAACTTGATTCTTTTTCTCCATGAATGTACTACAGAGCTCCAATGCTTCAGTATACACATATGTATAACATACCAGTGACTTTATTCAAAATCCTACACAGATAACACCATGAGTTACAATGCACCACCCGAAGAAACTTGATTCTTAACCTCAGTGCTACCTTTCCCTAGTTTGTTTTTGAGTCAGGTATACAAAGCAATGCTTCTAAAATTTTAATGTGCACATGAGCAGCCAGGATCTTGTTAAAATCCAGATTCTTATCTTAACAAGCTCCCAGGTGCCGCTGGTGCCGCTGACACACTCTTTTCAAAACAGAGGACCTTTGATCTCACTAAATACGACTGACCTCAATGCCCATGAAGGTAAAAATGGTAGCTGAGAAATACGAAATGTGCAATTGGCAACCCTTATATACAAACACTGTATTTATTTGAGTTTGGAAAGAAATATTCTGGAGCAAATGATAGCTGATCGAAGTCATTTTAACCTTCTTTTCTGTCTCGCAGCTTCTGAGCAGGAAAAGCAGAACATTAAACACTGAAACGGAAAATGGCTGAAGGAAAGGTCAAATGGCTGAGTTGATTATTTTCCGAAAATTTTAAATAGAGTCTTTTCTGATAACAAACACTCATCATAAAATCTGGTCAACTGCAAATTAGGGGCAATTGCACTACGGAAAAGCTTAGACAGCTCTTATCAAATCTCTGATTTTTACATTAACACAGGTATGTAAAATGTTGAACATGGCTTGATTTTTCTTTATTGTGTGTTTTACCTCCTTGTGTTGTAGACTTAAAAGTCTGTTTTTGTTTTTGTTAGTTTCTGTTGGAGTGTAGTTGATTTAAAATGTTGTATTAGTTTCAGGTGTACAGAAAAGTGAATCAGTTATACATATACATAGATCCACTCTGTTTTAGATTCTTTTCCCATATAGGTCATTACAGAGTATTGAGTAGAGTTCCCTGTGCTATACGGTAAGTCCTTATCAGGTATCTATTTTCTATATAATAGTGTGTATATATCAATCTGTTCCCGGTGAATTTAAGGTTCTTTCTTTGTCGCAAAAGAATTCGGAGATGAAATGATAAGAATCAGATTTATCTAGAGAGATGCATACTCCACAGACAGAGTGTGGGCCATCTAAGAAGGCGAGAGGCCCCGAAATATGGCGTGGTCAGTTTTTATGGGCTGTATAATTTCATAGGCTAATGAGGGGGAAGATTATTCCAACTATTTGGGGGAAAGGGCCGAGATTTCCAGGAACTGGGCCACTGCCCACTTTTTGACCTTTTATGGTTGGCCTCAGAACTGTCATGGCGCTGGGAGGCGTAGCTAATGTGTTACAATGAGCATTTGAGCTCAAGGTCCCCTGGAAGTCAAATCTTCCATCATCTTGGACCCAGTTGGTTCTAACTAGTTTTTGTCACGTACTATGTCTATGTCTTTTAAAGGTTGTGCCCTGCCTCTTTCCCTCCTGTTTCAAATCCCAATCTCGCAATTTACCCCCCTTTTCCTCCCTGGTAACCATGTTTGTTTTCTACATCTGTGACTCTATTTCTGTTTTGTAAATAAACAGGAATCCTTCCTCCAATGGTTATTTGAGTGATAAGCACCAGCCTCTTCTTTTCCTAACTGTGGATCTTTGCTCAAGCTGCATGACTTTGGTTTCTTCTCTTTAGAGTCTCCCAGTTTCAATCCCATGATTCTTTGAAAATCATGGAAAGAGAAAGCTGCACTTTCTTTTTTCCTGCCAGGTTGTGTTAGGCTATTCCATTATGCACTGGTTTTTGCGTAGGAAACCTAGACGATGCATATACTCTGCAGGTGTGGTATTTCAAACCCCACTTGGCTCAGGGGTGCTCTGGGGAGCTCAGGGTTTTATTTACCAAACAATTCTGAAATGCTTCTCCATGACGCGTTGGCTCTGCTGGTGCTTGGCTTCTCTTACCCACCTAGTGAAATGTGATGTAGTTTAAAGTAAAGATATATTAAAATGACCGTTCAGTCCCTGTTGAGACAAAGAAAGCCATTTCTGAGACCAGGGATGACCATTTAACGACCTGAGTGATCTGTCACCTCTGTGTCTGTTTGCTTCCCCCCTGGGAAGAGGCTTGGGTGTTCTCTTCTTGCTTCTATTGTTTCTCCTTGACTATTCTAGCCTTGAATCACCTTTGATTTTTATTTTGATGTGTACAAATAGGTAAAAGAATTCCAGTGTTTTTCATTGTGTTCCTTCTCCACATCCCAGATGTTTATTCTGCCATTTTTAGTATGTTTTCAGTATTTTTAGATATGCAGATAAATATGTTAACTAAAATGAGAAGAAATGGGAGACAAGAAAAGAAAGTTTTGTGAAGATATTTTAATGAATTTGAGAGGCTGTATTTGCAAGGCTATATCCTAATCTGTTACTAGATAGATAGATACATAGATACATAGGTAGATAATCTGTTATTTGGGCAAAAAAAATTAACAGAAGCAACATTTGCTATCCTGTTATTAAAATGACAAAAAAAAATAATGCAAAAATTTGCAACTAAAATAAGAGAGACCAAATCTACCCAACACCACAAAAAAACCATTTGGAGTCACTGCTATATGGTAAGCACTGTAGTAGCTCTGCCAAAGACATGTAAGTTATATAAAATTTTTGTATTTGTTTCGGTACACAGTTATCTAGTAATTTGCCCAAAGTAAATTGTTATTGAACATATTTACTTCTCTTTCTGTGTGAAATAATTTCCTGATCCAGCTGCAAGAAAGAATACAATAGAAATGCTCCAAATCTGGGAAAAGGAGGATTAAAGAGATTGGTCCAACCTGTGTAAATGAGAAAAAGTGTTCCAACTTGCTACGCTATGTTTGTGCTCTGCATTACACATGTGGATATATTGACGTTTTGGAGCTAGAAAATTCTAAAAGATAACGAACTCAGCGGTTCTCAAAGTGTAGTCCCAAAAATAGCAGCAATAGCGTCAACTGGGAAACTGTCATAAATGCACATTATCAGGCCTCAACTCAAACACACTGAAGCAAACACTCTAGGAGTGGAGCCCAGAAAGTCTTATTTTAGTAATAAGCTCCTTGGTGATTTTGATACACAGTAAATTTCTTCTAGCCTAATTCCCTCTTTATCAAAGGAGAACATTAAAATTGAGGAGTTAACAGGATCATAAAGGGAGCCAGAAAGTTGTAGAACATAAAGCGTAGCACCCAGTATACAGTCCCATCCATGGCATAAGTGAAGCCATGAATAATTACATGTAAAATATGAGATCATGTTTTATATCTGCATTATTTCTGCATTTGGGGGTATACGGCATTATTCTAATATCAACAGCAAATCAAAAATTGAACTCAGTCAGGTCACATCGTATAGTTATTTACCGATGGTGACAAGATATCAAGCATGCGATTAGGTTCTGGTGCTGATATCTCTCATAATCATTAGAGAGGTTTGTTTTTGCCTTAATCTCACCCTAATCTGAGTATGAATTCAGGAAGTCTTAGTTTGCTTGTTGAGAAAGAATTGTAGAAGGTATTGAACTGAGAAACAGAAATAGCAAAATAGTCATTTCTCAGAACGTAATGAAAGGAGTTAATGTATTTTTTTAGTGTGGAGAAAAGATCAGTGATAAGTGAAAAGATAAAATTCTGGTTGCTTTTAAACACATGAAATATGCACATTTCTGTGTCTTCAGCTCTCCTTCTCCACCCGTTATTTCCCATTTGCCTCCAAAAATACCCAGCTAACACCATCTTAAAAATAAATTTGACTTCTCTAAATCTTCATTTAATCCTCCATACTAACTTCATTCTTTCCTTCACCGCATATTTTACTTTTTATAGCTACAAAATTCATACAGATTAAGAGCCGCAAAGTTAGAAAGCAGGGACAAGATCAAAGGTAAATCATAAGCCTTTGTATGAAATGCCTGTAGTTAATACGTGCTGTCAGAGAAGGTATATATGTTCATTTGTTCACCAAAAGACATAATGTAATAATTGCCTTGAAGCTTTTTAAAAAATTAACAAATTTTGAAATTTTCCATTTCACTAAGTAGTCTTTTGAAGGCATAATTGCAATGGATATTTAATATTCCATATATAGACATACCATAATTTGTCAATGCCTTATTTTTAGTTATTTAAGTCATTCCCAACTGTTCAACTATTATGCTCAATCCTGTGATGACAAACCTCCTTGTAGCATACAAGTAAAATCTTCTTGTACCTTATCTCTTATAATATTCTTAGCATAAAATCTAAAAAGTAAAGTTAACCAAAACCATTTAGAATTTTGCTACGCATTGCAAATTGCCTTTCATACTTCCTTAGAAGTATGTAATATTTCCATTCAACAAGTAATATCTAAGTTACTTCTTTTATATCTTTAACAATTTTATAGAGCAAATAATAATATTGTTGTTTCTGTTTCATTAATTGTTATTATTGTGGTGGATTAATATTCTTACATAATTATTGGCCATTTGTATTTCCTGTTCAAGTACTTTGCCTATTTTTAATGTTGTGCTCATATGTTTCTTACTAATACACAAAAATCTCTTTAAATATTAAATATTTTGCATTTCTATTGGAAAGACTTGTTATCAATATTTTGGAAAAAGCGGTTAAAAAGCACTGCATAGGGAATTCTCTGGGGGTCCAGTGGTTAGGGCTCAGTGCTTTCACTGTTGAGGGTCTGGGTTCAATATCCTTGGTCAGGGAACTAAGATCCCACAAGCTGCATGGCATGGCCAAAAAATAAAAAATAAATAAAAAATAAAAATAGAGACTTCCCTGGTGGTCCAGTGGTTAAGACCCCATGCTTCCACTGCAGGGGGTGCGGGTTCGATCCCTCATCAGGGAACTAAGATCTCACATGCCTCACTGCCAAAAAAATAAAAATAAAAATTTGTTTAAAAAAAAGCACTGCATCATTTTATTTGCATTCTTCCCTTATCAAAATTTAAAAATCTATTTTCCTTTCCCACTACTGCAAAAACTGCTCTTGCTAAGAACATACTCATGGTCAAACACATTTCACTCCTCCTGCATCAACCGTCTGCCACCGCCAGATACACATTAAAATTCTTCTGCTTCCATTTCCCTGGTTCTGCTTCGATCGATGAAACTGTCTTTCATTTCCTCTCTGGTTCCTCCTTCTTTGAACTCCCTTGAAAAGAAAGTTTCCTCAGAGTCCTCCCCTTGGCTCTCTGCTTTGGGTCAATATACTCAAGAGGGAGACCCACACTTGGAAGAACTTAGTTCTGTCTGACATCTCCAACTCTTACCAGCATCTTCTCACTTAGCAGATAATCCATTTTCAAATTAAGAAAATAGTCATTGAAGCCAACGACGCTCAGCATTTAAGCATACCAATTTGACTTTGTCCTTACACACTTTTTCTTCTTCCTTTGTTGTTGCAATAGAAAATCCCAACTGCTTGCCTTGGTTAAGGCATCTCCTAGGCAACTGAGAATTGCTTTAAATAAACAAATGAAAAGTAATAACACAAAGCAGCACCACCAACAAACTCCATCAAGAAGCAGGTGGCTACTACAATCAACTATGAATTGACACTTAGCTGCCCCAACTCAGCCGTAAGAACAGCAATTGTGAGTTTTCCCGCAAGAGCAAGGTGTCCCGCCTCCTTTTCTCTTCCCAATGAGGCTTCATAACTCAGAGCCAGGTCGCATGAATCCGCATCCTCAAGCACTCCGGCTCCAAGACCAAAACTATGCGATATGATACCAGGGCCCAAGTCAGGGCAGCAGCAGAGGTAGAGACACAGAAAGTTACTTTACTTTTTAGATGACTGCGCTTAAACACGCTTTAAAGCTGATGGGGAGGGGAAGATATTCTTTTCAATATAAGTTATATTCTAAGCCCCAGTTTCACAATCTGAACAATGGTGAAACTCTGAAAACTACCCCTCAGAGTTGTGGTGAAAATTAAATGTAAAGTTGATATTAGTTGCTCGATAATAGTAAGAATTTAATTTTTAAAACACTATATTTACATTTTCCCCCCCTCACCATTAATCTACATTAATTTTATCAATGCAGTTACTTCCCCAATTCTCATTCACTCTTCAACTACCTGAACATTGGAAACAAGCAGAAGAGATTACCTGGTGATTTCCAGAGCGTCCAACAGAGCTTAATTTTCTATTGATGGGGTGATTAAAAAATCCATCGAGACAGAAGTTAACCTGTAGATTTTGTCTGTTCAGTCTGCAAATTGTTTCTGTCTGGTGAAACTGATAATTCCAGACATTAGAGTTGATGGTTCTAGCAGATATTAATCAGTGTTGTAACTAACCCAGGACTCCTGACATTTCTTTGCTAAGTTGTCAACAAACACCTAATCTTCAAATGCTCATTGGACCATCCATAGCACCTTTCTTATAATTAATGAGTTGAATAAAATTTTTGACAAGAGTTCATTTTATTTTTACATGAGTCATGATTTTACCTTTTTAAAAGCTATACCGGAATTCACTGCAATCTAGCACAATATTCACAATATTATTGCAAAGTAAGAATATTTGTCTCTGCTTGTCCATTGAGAAATGCGAGGCTCACTAGAGTTTCCTAAGCCTGAGACACCTTGCCTATAATAAGACCGACTGTGTGTTTGGGCATCATACGGCCAGCCCCATGGTCACATCTGGTCACTGCTGTTGTAGAGAGCAGCGCAGTGTCCTTTGTCTCTGACCCAGGAGTCTCCTGTCTTTCACCAGCAACCAGGAAACTATGGCAGGCTAACCTGTTGGCTGAGGTTGAGACCTGTTGGTCTCACTATAGTGTAATCTAGAACATCTTAACATTTTTAGGATTCTTTCTAGAAAACAGTTAACTGAAACTCTTTTTCCTGAATCTGATACCAAATTATAAGCAACCTAATAGTCACACATATTTAATTACTATTAAATCAATATTATACGTTTAAATATAATTATAGTACAAGAATTAGAGCTCTGATGAAGGAAAGATCTCCTGGCCAATTAGGAATTTAGTTAACCTGCATTAAAACTGGCAGATTCTTAGACCTGACTATCTTGATAAAGTACATGATATTAAGAACTGACTGACACAGAAAGAGAAAGACAAATACCATATGATATCACTTATATGTGGAATCCAAAACACGACACAAATGAACCTGCCTATGAAACAGAAACAGACTCACAGACATAGAGAACAGACTTGTGACTGCCAAGGTTGAGGGGTGGGAGAGGGATGGAGTGGGAGTTTGGGGTTAGCGGATGCCAACCATTATATAAAGAATGGATAAACAACAGTGTCCTACTGTATAGAACAGGGAACTATATTCAATATCCTGGGATAAACCATAATGGAAAAAATATGAAAAAGAATATATATATGTATATGTATAACTGAATCCCTTTGCTGTACAGTAGAAACTAACACAACATTGTAAATCAACTGTACTTCAATAACGTTGTTAAAAAACTGACTTACAATTGTCATTATAATTGTACATCACGTGTACCTAAGATAATATTTTTTTTTCTAACAGGTTCACAGTCTGCAGTCACCTTACCCCAGCTGGGGCTTATGCCCAGAGAGAAAACTGCTCTCTTCCTTAAGTTATAAGAGAAAATCTTACAACTGCCATGGTTGTGCAGCGCCAGTGTTGTATTGTAAACCTAAACACTTCTGATTACTTTTCACTTCCTTATTTATGATCTTCTGGGGAAAGAGATGTTCAAATCCATCTACATAATGAGACTCCATATATTTGAAACAGACTATTATTGCCATTTAACCGTGTAATGTTAACAGTTGTACCCGTAATGCACAGAAAGCCACAATCTGGCAGCGCTGAAATTTAACGACACATAGGAATCAGTTGTGTTTTGAATGGAAATAAGGTTTCTGAGTATCTATTTTAAGCAGCACGTTATTGACAGCTGTGTAAGATTTGAATCTGAGAAGCAGCAATGTGACGGCACAAATTCTGGTTTTCTTCACACACCAGTCTTTTTATACCTACGGCTCAGTACACCATTTCTTGAAATTTTTCTATTATCTAGATAAAATCAAGACCCTTTTTCTTCAAACCTTTTCAATGCCTCTATCGAAATATAATCTCACACCACTGTTACATATCCATATGTTATATACACATTGTATGCTGTCCATACCGGCAGCAGCTTTGAATTCAAATATATTTTTACATCTCTCTCCCTAGAGACACGTAAGCTGCTTGAGGGCAACAGCGCTTGTCTGAGCTAGCAAGGCACTGCCTAGGATACAGTAAGTTTTCAATAATTCTTCTTAACCTAATTTTTAAGTCATTTGCTACTTGTAATCAATCTGTTTTCTTTCTTTTCCTCCTCGCATACATTATTTTTTTTTCTGTGAGAATTTGTTTTTCAACTCTGCAGAAGTGCTACTCCTCAATTTGGTTATTTACCTCTCACATATTGTTCTTTCTGTGGTTTTAAAAGCCCTGTTCTATTTCAATTTCTGTATCAACTTGAAAACCGTTCTCGTTCATATTCTTTCCTAAAGGAGGCTGTAAATACAATATGAATGCCTCACCATTTCCAGCAACGTTGAATGTTAAAGACGAAATTGTTCTTATTAAAATTACTGTCATTATTTTACTTTAGGCAGGTGAGAAATTTAAGGAATGAAGGGATCAAAACTACCCACATGTAACCAAGGTAGGTCTAAAACTAGAAATTACTTTCTTGCTCGAAATTGAGTTCAGTTCAGTTTTGTTTTTGTTTTTTTTTGGTACCTATATTTGATTTGTAGTAGTATTCTTTGCATTTCTTTTTAGGAAGTTAAAATGGTACTCTATTCTGTGAAGTATTTCCATACTGGGCAGTAGCTGCTTAGGTTACCACATTTGTCCTGTGCAATTCCATTGCACTTTGATGAACCATCTTGACAGTGGAAAGGGAAGAGCCCTACGGTTGTGCAACAGGAGAATAGATCAGACACAGTTCTCATCCTCACCCATTTACCTTTTCTGCTAGCCTCTCTCGGACTGGTTTTCTTTTGAAAAAACTCTCTACTCTCTGGTAGGATGAGAGAGTTGTAATAAGTTCAGACATGTGCTAAGCCTCCGAAAGCTCATGTTCCTTGCATTGTCCTCTCAGGTTCACAGTGAGCACTAATCCTTACTGAATCATAGATGAATCACATCTTTAAAAAATTCTCATGACTCTGTTTCCTTGGATACAGTCCTTGTCACCGATATATGTGTATGTACATGTGTGTGCGTGTGCACACAAGGGTGTGTATAAACATAGATGTAGGTATACATATAGTGCTGATTTCACTTAAGATCCTTGCTCTAGGGACCCATTTATTTAACAAATATCTTGTGATTATCATCTATAGATCAAGCCCTATGATGTGCGTTGAGTATATAATGATACCATTGCTTATTATTTCCCAAATTTGGCACTAACCTTCATCAAATAACCACAGAAACAAATATATATTTGAAAATTATGAAAGTGAACTAAGAAGAAAAATTGGGACATTGCATGAGAGATAATTGAAAGGGAATTTAGATTGAGATGCTTCTTTGAAACAGCTACAATGAAGCTGACACTCCAAGGGTACACTGCAGTTGAACTGTAGATAAAATAATGTTTCAGACAGTGGATCTAGCCTGCTTCAAGTCCCTGAGGTAAGGAAGACCATGGCATCTTACAGGAGAATTAAGAAGGACTCTGGGCCTGGAATCTAGCACTGGGGGGGTGATGTTTAAAAGAAAGCCCAAGGACCCTGCAGCACTTTGTAGGATGCAATTAGGATTTGAAAGTTTTACCTTAAATGCAATGGAAAGGCCTGGAAGAGTTTAGAGTAGAAGGACAGCATGATTTATACGTTAAGAAAATCTTAGTATAATGTAATGATGACTGAAATGAATAAATGGAAGTGAAAACAAATAAATAAGTCTTCTAGATGTATGAAATAAGACACACAAGGACTTGGTGATTGAAACTGATTTGTTGGAGACCATTTGGATTTTGGTGTTAGATATTACTTCTAGTTCTCTTCAGTTTGGAAGATTTCTCATTAGCTAAAGTCAATAAACTAATAATATTCATACTTGCAGGAGGAACATAGGAAAATCCTTCATGCCAATCTGGGAAGACGCTGCATAGTGATCTTTACAGAAAAAAAATTTGGTTGGATATTTGTGTTGTCTTATATTCATCGTGTCTTCAGATTCTTCTGGAAATGAACATTGAGAACAGATACTGAAGATGAGTGAGACTCACATTTGAAGTTAAAATTGTCAATCTGCTGCCAATGCAAATATCCATTAACATTTGACACATTAAAAAAGTAAGTACAACTACACTGTCTTACTGGTACTAGTTTTTAAAATATGAGATATTTCTAAGGGAACCCTCCTACACTGTTGGTGGAAAAGTAAGTTGATGCTGCCACTATGGAGAACAGTATGGAGATTCTTTAAAAAACTAAAAATACAGCTACCATATGATCCAGTAATCCCACTCTTGGGCGTATATCCAGAGAAAACCATAATTCAAAAAGACACATGCACCCCAATGTTCATTGCAACACTATTTACAATAGCCAGGACATGGAAGCAACCTAAATGCCCATCGACCGAGGAATGTATAAAGAAGATGTGGAATGGAATATTACTGAGCCATAAAAAAGAATGAAATAATGCCATTTGCAGCAACATGGATGGACGTAGAGATTATCATACTAAGTGAAGGAAGTCAGACAAAGACAAATATCATATGATATCACTTATGTGTGAAATCTAAAAAAACAGGGTACAAATGAACTTATTTACAAAACAGAAGTAGAGTCACAGATGGAGAAAACAAACTTATGGTTACCAAGGGGTAAAGGGGGGAGGGAAAAATTGGGAGATTGGGATGGACATACACACACTACTATATATAAAATAGATAACTAATAAGAACCTACTGACTGTGTAGCACAGGGAACTCTACTCAATACTCTGTAATGGCCTGCACGGGAAAAGGCCTGAATAAGATGGAAATTCACTGAAGGGTTTTAAGCAGGAGATAAATATGATATTGTATTTATATTTGTAAGAGATCCCTCTGTCCAGTCTGGAGACCATGTGTGAAATGCTAGGACTGAGGAAGCATAAGTGGCAGCAGAGTAACCACTTAGGATGCTAAGTCAGTCCTTCAGGGGAGAAATGACAGCTGTTGGGCTGACATGATAATGCTGAGGAGACAGAGTGAGTTGGATGGGTTTGGAGTATGATTGGAAAGCAGAGTTGGCAGTCCTTGCTGATTGCTTGGATTTAGGAATTGGAAGATTATGAGGGAAGGGGAGTCAAGAATCACACCTCAATATTTAGCTTAGCTTGTACTGGTGTCACACAAAGCCTCATCTGTTTCTCATCATATAAGCTCACCAGGTAGTCATTAAAGTTGTGATGTCACAGATGATGAAAGGGACGTTCAGGCAGGGAAGGGATTTGCCCAATATCACACCGGGACGGAATGGCAGAATCAAGGTTCAAATCCAAAGAGCAGTATGCTTGTTTGTTTCCACAACAGCACACTCGATAACAATGCACCTCTAAGTTTTTCCTAGCTGCTTTGACAAGATTAAATAATAAAGACCTACAAGGACAAGCTGAACAGTAGAGCATTTAGTGCACAAAAGCTAGAATTAGCAGGAAAATCTGTCATTAGCCTGCCCGTAAGCCACCAAAAGCACTGGTTCTTTCTACCCAACCCAGACTCTGCTTGAGAATTTCAGTCTGCGGGGGACTTGAAGCAGACCATTACATTTAGCATCTTTTTTTAAAGTGTCAAGATCCACCTTCCGATTTCCTCATTGGTGCAATTAGACGCCCACACTAGACCGCATGCTCAGCTATATCACAATCATTAAAATGTTCCAAGATAAAATTGTTTCCTCCCAAGAGAAGATTCCAGCACCCTGCACAGTGTTTTGAAACTGGAATTGAAACAACTTTTGACTTTGAGTTGGTTTTGCTTTCAGTAGCACATATGCTTTTAAGAGAATTCCTTCATTTTTCTACAGGGAGTATGGGTTGAAAAGAATTCTATGTGCACACGACTGAAAGAAATAGAAATTTCTTTCTATTGTTAAGGATTTTAAGGGTATAGGAATAATATCTGATATCTGCCATTAGGTCAATTCTACACTATTAATGTTAGTTTTATTGCCTTTCTATAGAACTTCCTTTCAGTACCTAAAATAAAAAACAGGAAGGAAGAGTGGTCGGTGAATGCTCTCACTGGTAGATCACCTTGGTCTGGGGAAGAGTGATCATGTCAGGTGCAGAGAGCTTGGCCTCTGACAAACCTTTCTTTTCCCATCCTAAGGCACAAGCAGAGGGAGAGGAAACAGCGCTATGACTTCCGAAGCAGCTCGAAGAAAGACACCTCACCTGCAGAAAGCCAATACCTGATTCAATTATCTTTTTTAAAAAATAATAAAGGAGCCATGTTTAAAAACAATAACAAAATTTTAAAATACTTTTTATAATTGATATCTTTCTGTCTATTGAATTTCCATTTTCTTCAACAGCTACCTTATAAAAAGATTCAATTCATTCCATTTTAGCTTTGTGTGAAAAAGGCTCTCTGCTCTTTGGACTATAATTCCCCTAAAATATCACAACCGTTTAGCTAGAAAAGCCACAGTCTTCATGACATATGTCCTGAAGAATATTATGTTTACCCAAAGAAAAGAGGGTCAAAATATATGCTACACCCTAAAATGTTTAGTGGGGGAAATTTCCTCTGTCATAAGTAAATTTCTATGTAGGCTAAGATTGCTTCATAAGACTACATAAGTAGTCTTCAGATGCTACTTTAGAAGTTTTCAGGCTGCAGTAGACTTTCCCTTTCATTATCCCTATTAATTTAAGGAAAATGTAGCACAAAGGAACATTATAATGATTTATGATTCTTTGTGGTGAATGTTGGGTAGAAAAATCAGTAAATGAATGAGATGAGCCCATAGCTACTATTGTGAAATTGTAATTTGGTTTCATGAAATATAAATAATAGTCTAAAATAGAAGCAAGGAAATTAAGCCTATAAAGAAATGCCAATCTAAGATGTAGATAATGATTTATATAATAGGATACTTGGAGAAATGTTATTAATACCATCAATTTAGAAATAAACTTCATGCCTAGTGATAGGAAATTATGTAAATGTATTCATTCATAAGCCCTTAAAATAATGTTTTCACAGACTAGTGATATAAGGAAATGCTCATATTATAACCTGATATGATGCAATGCAAAGTAACATAGGTTGTTCCTACCTTAAGCCAAGTACTGTTATGTACCTTAAAGCATTTTATCATGTAATTGTCATCACTCTGAGAAATAAGTCATGTTATTATTTTCATTTTTCTGATGTGTTAACAGTAGGGACATTAAATAATTTTCCAACTAACACATAATAGGTGATAGAGCTCTTTTTTGATGTAAACCCAATGCATCTGCTTCCAAAGCCCATGCTCTTAATCATACCTTGCCCCATTCCTCAGCATTGTCGCAAATACTCAGCTTAACTAATTTCAGCTTAATTGAATTTCATTTTTATTGTTTATTACTTTCATACTAATATGAAGGAAACAAAACACTCGGCGCTAGTGTGATTCCATCCACGAACTTTAATAACAAGGTACCCATTGTAATTCTTTTTTTTTTTTTTTGCCCTGGTAGCTCATTCACGTAAGAAATTCGGGGTTTGCAAAACTCTCCTGTTTCAGTGACCATGATACCACAGTAAGTAAAGGTTTCTTGAACCTTTTAGTTGTGAATTCCTATACTGTACCGTTACACACTTGGTCTTGTTTTTGGTGCTCACTGAATAATGAAAGCATGATATTCAATGTGCACTAATTTTACATAGTGCTTGCTTAGGCATCTAAGGGGATTTAACTTTGTGTCTTTCTTTGTGTGACCACCTTCGGCTTATCTGGCTCATCCTGGGTGTCAGTTGGTATAGGAATCCCATTAGCCCCATTCTCCCTGATACACCTGTACTATGTCTCCTTACAGGACACCAGACTCTGCTGATTTTACTCCCGCCTCCCTGGCTGTCTCTTCCCATTCTTCTTCACTGGTTCATCCTCAGATCCTCACTTCTAAACATCGCAGTGCCCAAGACTCAACACTTAGACTTCTTTGGTGGTATTTTATCCATTCCCATGGCTTTCAATGCAATCTTTTAGCCCATGATTCTCAAATTTTATATCTCAACAGAAGTATATCCAAGTGCCCACTTGACAGTCTCACTTGTGAGTCTACGTATTTCAAACTTCTATGATCAAAATATTTCTTGATTTTCCACTCTAGCCAATAAACAAAATCAAGGAATGAAACAAATAATATTTGAAAAAAAACCTGTTCCTGTCCCTTCTCATTTCCAGTCTCAGTAAATAGCACCACCATTCAGCTAGTAGCTAAGATTATACCCTCACATACAATCCATCACAGTATCCTTGAAGCTTTATTTTCAGAGTTTATCCCTAATTCACTCACATCTCACAGCGCTCCCAGACATCATGGTTCACCTAGACTCTCAGAATAACTTCTAATTGAGCTGCTTGCTTTTGCTCACACCCCTTTGCATCTACTGTCAGACTTACCAAATTCTTATGACCAGCTCAAAGATTCACCAGCTCAGTGACCATGTAGGAGTCACTTAATTTCTGCATCTAAGTTTCTTCATTTGATAAATAAGGAACATAATATAATCCACCTCACAGATGTGACTTGAGGATGGTATAGGATATTTGAGATAAAGTGCTGTGCACATGTTTGCACATAGTAAGCATTCATTAGTGGTTAGTGATTATTATTTTGAACCACAGCCAATTTTAATACTGATCTTCCTTGACTTATGATGGGGTTAAGTCCCTATAAACCCATCCTAAGTTGAAAATACCTCAGGTCAAAAATGCATGTAATACACCTAACCTACCAAACATCATAGTTTAGCCTAGCCTACCTTAAACGTGCTCAGAACACTTACATTAGCCTACGGTTGGGAAAAATCATCTAACACAAAGACTATTTTAAAATAAAGTATTGAATATCTCATGTAACTGATTGGATAGTGTACTGAAAGTGAAAAACAGAATGGCTGTCTGCATACAGAGTGGTTATAAGTGTATCTGCTGTTTACCTTATTATTGGCTGGTTGGTAGCTGTTGTTGCCCAGCACGATGGGAAAGGATAGTATCATATCTGGCTAGCTCAGGAAAAGATCAAAATGCAAAGTGTGGTTTCTACTGAATGTGTATTGCTTTCACGCCATGGTAAAGTAAAAAAAAAAAAAAAAAATCATGAGTTGGACCAACGTTAAGTCCGGGACCTTCTGTACATAAATTCCATCATGTCACTTCCTTGTTCCAAATTCTCTGTTGACACCCATCACAATTTAATAAAATCCAAAGTCCTTAACATGACCCCAAACCCTGAGAGATTTGGCCCATTGGCACACCTGACCCCATTTCTAACTACTGTCTCCCAGCTTGCTGTGTTCAAGCCACTTGTTTCCCCAGTGTCCCCTGAATTTTCTAAGCTATTTCAGCCTCACTTCATACATCCAGGGACCGCTGCATGCAACTCATCACCCAGACCTTTGCAAAACTTTCTCATTGCACTTACATTTTTGCTCAAATTTTACCCAGATTTCAGGGGTGACATGCCTTCTCTGACTACTGTCTCAAAAATAACAGCCCCCAAATACTCGCCATCTCTTTACCTTGCTTTATTTTCTTTCATGGACTTATCACCACTTGATACATTTATTTGTCCATTTGTTTAGTTCCACTTCTCCTTAAAAGAGAGTAATCTCCATGAAAAAAAAGACTTCTTTAATCAAGACTTTTCCTCACCTCCATATTTCCAGCTCCACAGATTGGCCCTAGTATTAACAGGTGTGCAATGAATATTTGGTGAATGACTACATAAAGTGTGTTATAATTATCTCTTTACACGTCTGTCTCCCCCAGTAAACATCAGCCTCTCCATTTTCACTGCATGGTAAATAATGAACACCTGATAAATATTTGTGAGTGAAAACTATTAGTGAATGAATGAACATAATATAGTCAGAAGAGCAGTCCCATGAAAGATATAATTGGTGAAGGAGTGATACAGCTGAAATGCCTTATATCTGGAAAACCAAAGAATTAATTTACAGGAAATCAAAACTATCTCTTTTCGTCCCAGGTTATCATTCCTAATAAATATTTTGTTCCTTCTGATTGATTAAGCACAGGTTAAATAATACAAATATGGATTAATTAGTTTCACAGTAGAAGTAGTTGCCACTACCTTTGACACTTAAAAATAGATCCAGTTATATAAAAGCCAATAAATTTATATTTTGAGCTGTCATTGATAAAAACTCAGTAGGTTCAATTCAACATGAGAGATTCTCTTTGACTTTAACATGAGTAAGTCTTTTTCATGGATTATTATGACCTAAAGCCTGAATTCCAATGGCAAAGATAATTAATATTTGAGAGAACAGAGGGCATGGTACTGCAGACAGGAGCACACCACAACACCCAGTAGAGGGCTTGGGAAGGATCAGAAAAAATACTTCATTAAACAGTCAAACCCTCTGAATGTGCTTATGCTTGAAAATATTTCTTATTATAGGATTTTTCCAGGATCTTCTCTAGGAGTCTATATGGTCAAAAATACATTTAATTTGAAGTTCTCTTGATAAAACCAGCTTGAAAAAACAGCAGAAAATATCTCTGTTCAAGAAACTAATTGAGATATATTTACTACCAAAAGGGAAGGTGTAAAGATTCATTTGATCCTTTTAAGAACAAAAAGGAAAACTCCATTGAGGAGAGGTGTTTCAATCTATTCTAGTTACACAAAAATATATTCCAGGGTAACTAGAAACGCCACTTGGGAAGCACATGCACAAGACATTTTCTGACCCGAATAGGAAAGCGAGGGCACGATTCTGCCTGGCGTGTTACATACAGAGATCAGGGAGTTCTGGTTCTGTCACTTCCTAGCTCCCAGGATATGGGCATGTTTCTCACTGGCTCTTCATCAGTCGTACTTGTCATCATGACTTCTATCTAAGATGACTGATTCAAGGAGCAAATGAATATCACCTTTGTTCAAGCAACACCGTGTTCTGGAGAGCAGGCAACATGGCCCTTGCTGATAAGTAGCTGCTAAATGAAATACTTCAGGAGCTACAGACCCTCCTACACTGTTGGTGGGAATGGAAATTGGTGCGGCCACTATGGAGAACATTATGGAGGTTCCTTAAAAAACTAAAAATAGAGTTACCATATGATCCTGCAATTCCACTCCTGGGCATATATCCAGAGAAAACTCTAATTCGAAAAGATACATGCACCCCAATGTTCATTGCAGCACTATTTACAATAGCCAGGTCATGGAAGCAACCTAAATGCCCATTGGCAGATGAATGGATAAAGAAGATGTGGTACATATATACAGTAGAATACTATGCAGCCATGAGAAAGAACGAAATCATGCCATTTACAGCAACGTGGATGGACCTAGAGATTATCATACTAAGTGAAGTAAGCCAGACAGAAAAAGACAAATACCATATGATACCACTTATATGTTGAATCTAAAAAAAAAAATGATGATACAAATTAACTTATTGATGAAACAGAAATAGATCCACAGACATAGAAAACAAACTTATGGTTACCAAACTGGAAAGGGAAAAATTAGGGGTTTGGGATTAACATATACACACTAATATATATAAAATAGATAAAATACAAGGACCCACTGTATAGCACAGGGAATTATATGCAATATTCTGTAATAGCCTAAATGATAAAAGAATTTGAAAAAGAATAGATGTATATGTGTGTGTAACTGAATCACTGTGCTCTACACCTGAAACTAACACAACAATGTAAATCAACTCTACCTCAATTAAAATATATATATATATATAAAGTAAAAAATAAAAATAAATAAAATAAAATTTTTAAAAATAAAAAATAAAAGAAAGCATAGGGTAGAGAGTGCCTGGTGAAGCCGGTGCACAGGACAGAGCTTGCCCCAGTTCTCGTACTCCACGCCCCAGACCCATCTGGTGTTTTCCAGTTTCCAAGGTTTGCTGTACACTGTCTCCTCTGCCTGAAAGGCTCGTCCCCCATCACTTTCTCTCCTTTGCCCCGCCTCCCACTTACTTATCTTCTAAGTCTCATCTTCCATGTCATCTTCCCCAGGCCGCTCAGACTGGACAGGCCACCTCATTCCCAGGGAACATCCTTTGCTTCACGACTCAGCTTTTCCTGTGACGATTGTGAAAGATCTCTCTTACCCATCACACCAGAGGTTCTAAAAGGGCAAGGGCTCCGTGTGTTTGATTCAACACTGTATCTTCAGACTATGGGAGGGGGTGTTCAATAAATACGTGTTGGATGCATTAACAAATAATTTAAATCCACATCTCAGAAAAATCAGGAACAGAATAAGGAGACAGTGAGGGATTGAGATATAGGAGAGGGAGCAGTGAAAGTAAAGACATTTAAAGAAAATCATGAGCAATTTGCCTTTTCCTGTAAAACAGAGGAAACTTCACTGCCAGAAGCACCTTGTATTATTGTGTAGTATAGAGCCTGTCATGCAATACGTATTCAATAAACATTCATTCAGTAAATATGTATTTAAATGAAGGCACAGACAGTTAACCTGAGCCCTCTGGGTCACTGATATAAGACAATCTAGGTGTGATTTTTAACACAAGGAACAGCACTTGATTGTTAAAAATGAAATAAATTACAATTTCAGGAACGAAAGTATTAAGGACTATTCTGAGATTTTTTTTCTGTTGGATTTATGAATGTTCAAAATGCCTTGATTAGTATTTGTATATATTCATAAATGTGAATTGTGAAGAGGAAAAGATCAGCCCTGAAAGCGTTTCTCCTACGTTTACAAAAATGGTGAAAAAGTGATATATGTTTTTTCGACATGTAAGAATGTTCACATTTACAGTAGCAGCCTGAGGGTCACCTGCAACAAGAAATGGACTTACCAGAGGGAGAGGCAATTTTTACTGAGAAGATACTAATTTCAGCTTTGAGTCTGTTCAGACTGAAGTGACCCTAGATATTTCTAGCTGTAGTTGAGGCTTAGGGCCAGTTATGTCATTTCTTTTGCCTTTATTTCATTCAGGTACAATGAATATGACAATAATATTAAACTCATATTGTTCCTGTATTAGAAGCATTGATATATGTAAAATGTTTAAAATAGTGACTGGCAGCTAATTGATATTCAATGAATATTAGCCATTATTATTAATAATATCAGTGATATTAATAAGTATACTAGACAGTGGAATAAATAGATCTAGAACTGAGGAAAGAGAGCAGGGTTAACCACACACATTTGGTTAACTCAGCAGAGATTATGGTTAAATCTATAGGGAAAAATGGGTGTCTCCAGAGAGAGACTATATAATTAGAGTATAATTGAGATAGAAGGAAAAAAATCTCCCGGGAATATTTTACATTCATATTGTGGCTGGTAAGGATTTATTCACTGAAGGAGGCTAAGAAGAAATTGAAACAAAACAGTCCTTTTTGAAAGGAAATTATTGTAAAGATGGTTAAACAAAATGAATTTCTTTTGAGTTAGGAATTAGCAGGAATCTAGTCATAAAATATGATTTTTTTAAAAAGAAAACAGCAGTATGTAAAAATAATGTGCTCTAAAAAAGTTTCTTTGGAGAAAGGGATAATTTATGTTGAGTTTTGTTTCCATTTCCTTAGCAATTGTGCTTTGGCTCCAAACTGGGCCAAACAGAAGCTACTGTGATGCCCTCTCTTTATGCGGCAGTTTAGCAATTCTCTGTTATCCCTGGACCACATCCGTCAGGAGGTTACCCTCGCCTAAGTGATGTAGTTCTGACTACACATCCTACCCTCCCATGGGACTTCACTAAATGCCCTCCTCACTTCATATACATCCAGTGATGTATTTCCATGATGTTCAAGTGCCCGCTCTTGGGCACCTGTCTGGCTATTTGGTGAGTGCAATCCTTAATTCATTTTTATTTTTAGGATACATGTTTATCACATTGCGTTACTGTGCGACCTGTATCTTCGCATGCGAGGGTTACACCTGCCCCCATAGAGACCTGCCTCCACCTCCTACTACTTCTGTGACTCTGAGCAAATTAGTTTACCTCTCTGTGTCTTTGTGCCTCAGATTCCTTGCCTGTAAAATGAGAATAACTGTAGTATGCGTGTCCTAGTGTGATGCCTTGAACAGAATATGGGCTTTGTCAGTGTAAGCTATCATTATCATTATTTTGAAGCAGCGTTAAGTACTCAAAGATGAATAAGACATATTTACTCCCTGCCTTCGGGAAGCTCACACTATGATAAAGGAAGTAGATGTTTAAGCAACTCACTGAAAATATAGCATCATTGTTGTATTAGAGAAATGTCCACTAGGTACAGCATTTGAACGCAAAAGCACTTAATCAGCTTTACTTGGGGTCCAGTGGGTGTGAGGGGGTCCAGGTTACGTGCTACAAGAAAGGGAAATCTTCACAGGCTATTTGAGAGATTACTTGGTTTATGCTAAATTACGTATCAGAACGATTTTTGTTGAGCCTTCTTGATAAGGATGGGGAAATAAAAAGGCCAATCATGATCGTGCGGATACCTGGGAATGAGAGCTGGCCAAGTGGAAGAGGCACGTTATCAATACATGAAGGTGAAATAGAAAGTGAAAATAGTAAACCGTGGATGCTTTTCAGCCATTAATGATAAATTTTATGTCTGTGAAAATGTTTTCGTGTTTTGCCATTGTATTGGGAAAGAAAACATGGTAAGAGGGATAATATGATAATGCGTAAATAATGAATATAAACCTGAAAATTAAACATGAAAATGCATTGAAATGCACACATTACTGTAAAAATAATACATTTTATATGCAGAAGTTTTATGTAAACTACAAGCCCAGATATTACTATTTTATTATCTTATAGAGCTGAACACTATCTTTATATACATATTAAAAATAAACATTAAAATGCATATTTGACACTGTATACTCAATCTAGGTTTTTAACCAGTTCAAGTTTTTATTTGCAAAATGTTTTTACATTTTCTAGAAGCTAATTAATATGTAATAATGGCAATTTATGTTTGTATTTATAATGCCACCTTTTTCAAAAATGGTTTTAAGGACAGCCACTAATCAAAGACGAGCATGTGTATTTCCTTACAGATTATTAGACTGAAAAATTGTTCTCCTCGTAAATATTTAAGACATCAAGAAAAATAAATGTAAGTACTTACTTTAAAAAATCTATGGCAAAAACATTTAAAATGGTCTTTCTATGAACTGTCATGCTGTTTTTCTGGCCAGTTTTATGCAACTGTCTTGCTCAGAGTAAGTTTCATTTCTGGATACAAACCCAATCACAAGAGTGCACCTTAATTCAAAAGGTAAACTAATAATTACCCCCTCAAAAAAGTCCTTCTGGATTTAGCTTTCTTACTCTTCAGATATTCAGCTGTTTGTCTGAGAACTAAAGAGATCCCATCTGATGAATGGGGACAAAAGGATGGGGGTAAGGAATCAGCCCTGGATTATAATCCTGGCTTGTCCTTTACCAGCTCTGCACAGCTGACTGATGACTTAACTTCTCTGTCCTGAAGATCATCAGGCTCTTTGAAACTTATACTGGTAACTAATTATCCTTTGATGTTGGAAACTGTTATTCAGATACTTGGGCTATATTCTTTTTTCCTAACTCCAGGAAGCTATTTCCAGATATTGAAGCACAATTTTATTCACCATAAGTTATTGTTTTTTTGATGAAGAAAATGCGGAAGAGAGGGCACAGTGTAAACATGACTCCAAAATTCTTTCCCAGGAAATGTTTCAACTTCACAACTAATTATGAAGTACGAACACTGGAAATTAAATTTTGAAGAATCAAATACTTTAAAATAAATTTTAAATAAAAAACAGCAAGACATAAATTGGGGCTTGATTTAGTTACTTTGATTCATATGTCGTACCTAACTAGTTGCTTAATTTTCTTTCGAAAATCCCTTTAAAATATCCATAATAATTCACTCCAATCCACTGAATATTTTTTTGAGTTAAAAAAACTAGGAAGGTAAGTTAACAACGTTATAAATAATTAGCAGAATAAATGCTATAGAGGATGTGGGATATTTTTAATACACACATGAACATACACACACAGAGAAACACAAACAATATTAAATAAAAATGAACAAAGACATGCTTATCTCTTGAACACAAAGAGCTGACAGGATAATGCACATAAAACAGACTTGACAGGCTTCTAAGATACAGACTAAGTATAGTTATAAATCCAAGAATGCATTTTAATTTAAAAAGAACCCCAAATAAAGATGACAAGCTTCACACTGATTATCCATGCCAAACCTCACTGAGAACTAAGGCACATATTTGCAAGAAGGCTATGTAAAGATTGATAATGCTGTCTGTGATCTCAGAATCACATAGAACTCAGTGTCACATGCGACTGCCATTCATGACTTAGACTTCAGTAAAATTGTTCTCTGATAGTTGAGAGAACAAGACAAGTCTAATTTGGGGAGGGAAGGATGGTGGGAGGGAGAAAGACACAGGCAAAGCAAGAGCATATAGTTCAGAATACTATAGATTTACATTTTCATAAGTATCTCAAGAACCTTGCAAATCGTTTTCATGAGGCTATTTCCTTGTAAATCTGTAAATATTTACACAAAAGTGTTTTTAGATATGGGTCAAATATTCAATAGTTTAAAATTGTAATAAGCATGGGGTTTTTTTGGTGTTTTTTTTTTTTTGTAACACAAAATTCTTGAGGGGGAGAAGGTGATTTTTACATGAAAAACCTCTAAACTGCATTATATTATGTCAAAAAGAGAAAGAAATAGAAATCATGCTTACATTAATTTATAATTGATTTTGGTTCTGAGTCTTACCAAATGGACTTTCTTATCTATTAATATTGGCAATATAATGGGTGATAATTAAAATACCATGACCATAACACATAAATTCTTAAATGTAACATATATTTTTCTTTGGTTTAGGAAATTCAACAAAAGGGCAGATTCCTCCAAAACGCCTTCCATCCGAAATAAAATACCCTCAATGAATTTAGGTGTGATTTGATGTAAATGTTTAAATAACATTTTTAAATGATAAGCTGTAATACTCATTTTAAGAATTTTCATGAATAAATTCTCAATTGGCCGGTTTACAGTTAAGAAATTACCAGCTTGTTTTAAAATATTTCTTTTCTTTAATTTTTGTTGCAGTTTAAATGTCAGATGCTATTTAGCTGCTGACCAAAAAGATTGGGTTGGCCAAAAAGTTCGTTTGGTTTTAAGTAAAAATAAAAGACACATTTTTCATGTTCACCAAGAACTTTATTGAACAATGTGTTCATTAACCAAACGAACTCTTTGGCCAACCCAATATATTGAATGATATTTGAATACACTCTTATCCAAAGAAATAGATTCTAGAGATATACCTTAGCCCTTCAGGTGGCAACAATTTAGAACTACCAAACTGTGGTATTTGTTAATGGATTTAATTTGACTCTTTGAAAACAGAGATAGAAATATTGATTGGTTGTCAAACAAATTTATGGACAAGCACAGTTGATGAAACCTAAGATTTTTTTTGAGAGAGGAAAATATTTTGAGTCTATATTTAATGAGATCGTTGGTGACTGTCATCAGATATCTACTCTAAATTAAAGTTTGAATGTCTTGTTGGACAGAAATATATAACTCTTAATTGTCAGAGTTACCCATATACTCAGATTATTTCTAAGTGAACGGGATCAAAGTCTACACCCTTTAAAGAAAATATAATACTTATCATCAGAAAAGCGTTTTCCAGTGTAGCCCTTGCCTTCAGTTTCTATTTTTTCAGATACATTCAACAAATATTTGTTAGACTGAATGAACCGGATTAGTGAATGAACGTCATAGGCTAGAACTGCCTTTCTAATGTCTTAGGATGATAAAACAAATTTGGAACTGAATACCGAAACGTTTTTCTGCACCAAGTGGCACCCCAATGCATGAACTTATTTCTTTAGACCACTTTTTAAAGAAGAGACAATGTTTCCTTATGTTTTAAGTGATCATATTACGTTTCCTTTCCTCATCCAGGGAAACAGTCCTAGTATCCACATCCTCCAGGTGAGAAGACAAGAGACAGAGGGAGACGTGCAACAAGGGCGGGGAAAGCTAGAATCCTGGTTTTGAGTCCCTCCCAACTGCTTAATCCACTGCCCCACATTCCAACTTACAATAAAATGAAATTGGCCCATGAACCTGAAAGGGAAAAAAAAAGAAAGAAAAATGACCAAATTCATTCAGTGAATTCAGGCATATCCAATGAAGTAACAGTGAGTTTATGCATCTCCGCAACGGAACTTGGTTCTGAAATACAGCAAGTCCCCTACGTAGGAACGAGTTCTGTTCCCAGAGCACATTTGTAAGTCCAATTTGTTTATAAATCCAACCAAGTTAGCCTAGCTACCCAACTAACACAATCGGCTATATAGTATTGTACTGTAATAGGTTTATAATACTTTTCACACAAAAAATACATAACAAACAGGCACAAAAAAATAAAGAAAACATTTTTAGTGTTACAGTACAGTACCTTGAAAAGTACCAGCTACACCACCGCTGTTTTTACACTTGCTTCCGGACAGCCTGGGCTTGAAATAAAGATACTGTACTACTGTACTCTATACAGTCCTGTACAGTGAAGTACACAAAAGCACAACGACTTGTAGCGGACTCACACATGTGACAACATACGCGAGACACGTGAACTAACCTACGTGATTGGACATGCGAATACACGTTAGCAAGTTTGAAAGTTCGCAACTTGAAGGTTTGTATAGAGGGGACTTATTGTATCAAAATTGACTTTTACCTAGTGGGGAAACAAGGCAATTAAAAAATAATCTGGAAGTGCTTGAGGGTGGAGTTAAAATAGAGAATCGGTTCGTGTTCATCCTAAAGTGACTTGAAAAAGGAATTCTGATGCGCAAACATATTAAAAATAGAGTTCTCACTCTTCCTGCTTCACTGAAGAGCCTCCCTTTTCCTACAGAAACTCTGTAAATTGTGGGGCTCTTTAAGTACATGGAGGAATATAACAAATTTGCAATTGTTGGATCAGAATATGTGGCTGATGCAGAAATAGAGCTGAGCAGGATATGTTTACTTCACTCCAGAAATTCTTAGTCATTTTTATGGTTATTAAGAAGACTCTGAGACTGTCAGTCTTGTCTTTGACAAAATGAACTGCATTCTAAGTGCTCTCAAAGCAAAATCTCTCAGGAAAGACAAGCCAGAAATAGACGGGATACCATGGAATAAAAGCCAAAAGGCAAGATGAATGAAATGTTTAAACTCAATACCATTCGAAGTATAACATATGAAAAATTGCAGTTGTACATAAGGGCAGGAAGAGAATGTAAAATGGTGAAGCAAGAAGGAAAGGAATAGAAACAGGATATAAAACACAGACACAAAATCTTATGATCCAGATTTATTCCAGGCACTTTCCTACCTGCATTGGATATTAGGTCATTTGTGTTAGTCTGTGCTTGCATATCTTCATTTATACATAAATATGTTTGACCTTTCATGTCCTTAGAGTGCCATATATATCTATGAGTTGTTCTTCTTTGAAACACAGAAATAGAGAATTTATTGATCAGTAGCCAATAGAATTCCCAGTGTCATGGTCTTACCAAACCAACACATTGAGAGAATGAATCCTTCCTTTTAAAAAATTTGATACAACTCTCACAAACCATTTAATACAACCCCAAATTCTCATTCAGAATATCTTGATGATTCATTTATACTTACCCATTTTTCATGTTGGAGATTAAAAATAAACCGATTTTAAATATTGGAACACTTTACACAAAATTTACTCTACTTTTAAACAGATATTTATATCATTCTGTTTCCTTTAATAAGCTTATTTAGAGTTCATATAAAACTTGTGGAACTTAACCAATACACTCTCCCAAGTTCATAATATATTACTAACAAACCTTACACCATCAGTTAAAGTTGGCAATAGAGAATGTATGCGACTAATTCAATCCATACACCTACCTATTTCATTTGAATTAGAAGAAAATGGAATATTTGCCTGAATTACATGATGATTTCACACAACAGACTAGCAGGTTCTCAAAGTGCAATAAATAAACTCTTATCCAGCCTAAAACAGGTTTCAAGACCCGCAAATACATTTTAAGGTAGAAGTGATACTTGAGTTTTGTTTAAATTTACTGGGCTGATAAGGCTAGGACATGATGAGATAGGAAATAGAAAAGTGGGAAGAAACCACATTGTATTGTTTTCTAATTAGTTTCAATAAGTGTTTTCTTTAATGGCAGTGTCAAGGTGTTGTATTAAAATCATCCTGTAGGGTTATTATATTGCTAATGCTTCCCTTCATTTGCTCAATTTACTACCACGACCACCAAAATATTTACAGAATTTGCGAACTCAGGATGGCAGAATATCAAGATTACTGTATTTTTAAGCAGATGCATTGGTATACTCTACTTTTAAACATTAAATATATTCAAACCGCAAAACTCTATACAAGAAATTTTAACGTGCAATTGTGAAGAACTAAAATGCCTTAATTTTAGAATATACCTAAAGAGTACCGCCTAAATATTAAAATGATCACCTTTGTAGAAAGAGAATCAAAACTGCAAGAGTTTTAGTTTCTCATCAATACTCTCTTTCAGTAAAGCAAGAGATGAAAACTTTGTTGAAACATGTAAGCTGGGAAATGTGTTACCTTGTGGAATTTTTAAAGCAAGTCACCTTTCTGCTTTTTAATACCATTATGACAGCAGCTGAGCTGACAACATACAGTGTCAAAGGAGAAATAAAATTAATTAATAGTAATATTTCTGCATATGCCCAAAGCACTTAATGACTGTAAGCTTGGAATGTTGAAAATGTTAATCACTTCAGCTTAAAAAAAAAGTTATTTTTCTTTTCTTATATTTGTACCGAGCTGATGTATAAACTGAGCAAAGGAGGCCCTTGTTGAGTAGAAACACCTGGGTTTGTTTGGGAATCCATTTAAGTACCTTTTTTTGGTTTCTCATTATTACTAGTTTTAAGAACTAACAAGTAAAAATAAATAAAGATCATTGCCTTTTGTAAGAACATGTTTTATGTATGATTGAAGATTTTACAACACTCCGAAAAAGCCATCTGATGTTAGATTTAAAAATAAAATCAAAAGCATTTTCTGACACAGTACACATGAAAAACTGGAAATTCCAATATCTTCAATAGAAGTTGTAGAAAGTGTATGTCTCCTTGGAGTCTGACACCCACTTAACACAGCAGAAAATAAGGTACCATATACTGTAAACAAAAAAGTACAGTAAAGGACAGTTGTAAATTCACATAAGAATAGTTCATAAACATTTTGGTCTTTCCATAACAGTTTTTATATAAAATGAATTAAAAAAACCTTTAGACAGCTGTCATCACTCTTGTTTGACCACTTTTCACTTAGATGCACACAGACATATTTATATAGCAATATATTGATGCACCGTTACATGGATATTATACTATGATTACTGCTTGTAACTGAGATGTGCATTATCCAATCAACATTATCCATAGTTGAAATACTCTTACATTATGTATTCTTGTCATGTTGTATCTATAAAAACATGAAAATATAACTTTACATTATTTCAAGTATTTACATTAGTTCAAGCTTGACAGAGAAAAATTGATAAGCTACAATTTTTAGAAGAGTAGGCCCAGAGGTACAATAAATAGCATTGATTGTATATAGTCATCTTTTTTCATTTTTAAAAACTCATTTTAAGTATAATATGGAAAACAATTAGTCTGCAATTTGGTCATTCTAGCATTGATGACTGATTTAAACTTAAAATGCACCTCCAACATTCCTGATGAGGAGAAATGCACTAAAATTACATTGTATTATCTTGGAATTTGTGATTAGGGACAGCTAAATTTAGGGAAGAACGTCATGATACCTCACAGCACCATGGTCCATGCAAGTGGTTGCTATTAGACCCTACATTTCTCTTTCCCTTCTGTGATATATAATAAATAAGAATGTTTTCAAGGCACTCAGTAAAATACCAAGTGCTACACAAAGGCGTACTTGCAGAAATAGCAAGAATAAAAATATTAAAAATAACTATTGAATGTTAATAATCATTTAAAACCTTAAATTAATTTAATTTTAGAGAGCTTCAGTGGAAATAAATGGTCTTTTATGAAGGGAAAGATAGCTCCTTTAAATTTCATAACTAGAGAAATATAAGTTCTTTAGTCAAAAGTCAGTCACAGAAATGTGTTTTATCCACACTGGGCATTTTAAAATAGCCATTCCACCTGAGGAATAAGTATAAAAAATATACATATTAGGGTTGTTTATATTGATGGCAATGGGAAGAAACTATATTGCAGCTGACTCAAAAGTGCTTAAAGTTTTCATAATATGTAAGATTTATGACAGCTCTTACAACTTTAAAAGCAAAAACTCAGATTTAGTTTACGGAATTTGATCAATGGGCATCTATCTACTTTCAGGGCATCTCTAACTTCATTTACAACTAATACTTCTCTCTGTCAGCTCAAACACTTTAAAACAGAACCTCACATACTCTGATATTTGTTTTTAATATTAGTTTTTAAAATCTATTAGCATTTACCTACAGAGATTAAATGCTTTATGCTAAATATTTCTTTACATATGATAAGACATACTTAAAAACAGGTTCAGATTTTATCTGGGGACAAGTTTATACTTTAAGGACCACCCGGCCTTCTTAAAAGGGGGCAAATTTCTCTGGGAACCTAACAATTTAATAGTGTCTTTGAACTTGATTGATGACCAAACTGTAGCTAAGCAAAATTAATTGGACCACTTGCAAATAAAACAATAGAAAAGTGTTTATTTCAAATGTCAAGCACTGCCAAGTAATTTTACATTAACACCAAATGTTAAAGAATCGGATACATTAAAGTTTTAATAACAATATTAAATTACTACAAGATTTGAATCTTCTCTTTGTTTTTCTTTCCTTAGCATGTACATATTTGGCTTTGAAAAATATGTAACTGATACCTAAAGCCTTTATAATCACGTCCCACTCAGTTTAATCGTTGTTGTCTTATTCAACCAATATGGAA